>NC_048227.1:24249729-24567505 GCF_002007445.2 Ailuropoda melanoleuca
TTTTTTTTTTTTTTTTTTAATCTTACTAGTCTTTTGAAGTTTAAATCTGGTAACATTTTGTTCTTGTAGTTTTTTTTTTTTTTCAGGTTAATTACCCAAAGCCTCATCCATTCTCAAGATTGTTAAATTGTATTATTATTTTTTAATTAATGGGACATTATGTTTGTGAATTATTAAAATATTAATGTTTTATTTAAGTGCCATGCTGAGCGATCGTTCTCTGTACATGGCAACCAAAACCTAGAGATTTCGATCAATTTTGATCAATGTTTAGTGATCCCAAACATGTACTGTGTACAAATGAAATAATATGGCATGTTAGCCAGGTGTGATGGTTGCCCGAGGCACTTAAATTAAGCTCAGTTCTGTCTTTTATCAGGGTTCTATCATCTCCTTGATCTGAAATGTACACATTTTTGGTGTATACTTGGTACTAGAGATTCATGTATGCAAAGATTCTTATACAAGAAGCCTCAAAATTGCTCATGGTAAAAAAACAAACAAACAAACAAAAAAATTAACTGTCCGGCCAGTGCCTGAAGAAAAGTTTTGGGGAGGACGACTTAGCCATTTTGCCTGAAGACACCCTTCAGTAACTCCCACTGCCCAGTCTTGGGAGCCATCCTGGAAGGCTCGTCGTTGTGGGCTGAGAAAAGGAGATGTTTTTTTGCAAGAGAAAATGGAAGAAGCTATAAGAAGGGAGACCAGGAGCAAGGGAACCAAGAGAAATCTGAAGAATTCAGGAGGGAGGTCTTAAGAAGGAAGTGAAGGAAGAGATGGGGAGAAGGGGAACCCTGGGGGGGAAATCACATGAGGGTGCAAGAGGTTTGGGTAGGAAACCCATTTTTAGGTATGTGCTATTTCAGGCCAGGGGTCGCAAACTCAGCAGCCTGCAGAAGCTGGGCAGGGAGAGCAGTAGGGAAGGGGTGGGTGGGTGGTGGGGACTGTGCCCCTGTTACGCAGGGCAGCTGTTGGTCAGCTGTGTGCTGGGAAAAAGGTAGGGAGGGGCCGGAAATCAGGATCTGGTTTTTGGTTTTTTTTAAAGTGAAACTTTCTCAGTTTTAAACAAAATGGTTTTAAATTGGCCCAAACACCATGTGGGGCAAACAGAACATTTGCTTGAGCCTGGGGCCACGAGTTTGCGACTCCTGCCAGACACACGGTTAACCCTCCAAGTATGTATAAGGTTATATGTATTGTTCTAGAGATGTTGTTGTTATACATAGTTGGGGGTGTGATATTTCAAGTCCTTATCTCTCAGAGCTAAGCTTTATTGTAGAAACAAACAAACAAAAAATTAACAGGGCCACAGATAACACTTAACTCAATTCCCAGAAGGACCCTCGGTCCTCGGGCTGTTCTTGTCCAGCTACACATCCTCCAAGCAAACCACTGGGGGCCAGTTCTTGGCATTTCCTTCCTGGTGAGTCGGGGCTAACCTCCTCGGCTCTGTCTCGGAGTTCACAGATGAGTAATCAGGAAGGATTGCAGAATAACTTGTTTCTTTTTTATTTGTATTTTGTTCTTATTTTAAAATTGATCTTTTTTTTTTTTTTTTTTTATTTAGTAGCATCCCAGACTGTGGCTTAGCAGTGATGGCGGGTGGCCTTGGACCCCAGAAAACCAATGCTGGGTCTTCAGGCCAAGAGTCCTAGGCTCCTTACCATTCCCACCGCCGCCAAGAACACTGTTGGCTCCCACCGAAACTGACATGCTAGCATTCAGAAGGGGTGAACCTAACATGCTTCCAAAGCATCTCTTTTAACCCCGTGGAGTAAGTCACTCTTTCTATAAAGTGTGGCCTTTGACCTCGGTGCAGAAGACTTGTCCCTACCCACGTGGAGGAAGGCTACTATCTCCTTCCCCAGTAGCGGGGGAAATGAACTTCCCTAACATTTCCAGTGGCCCTTGAGAGGGGAGAAATGTTCAGTGTTATCATCTTGGTGTTTGTTAATTTTTTTTTTTTTAAATCACACGTCTGTTACTTAGACACTACTGTTCATTTTTTTATACCTACATAGCACATGATTTGATGGGAATTTAGCAAGTATAAGTTGGGAGGAGGGTGAAGATAATATGCAATAATCTATACAGAGAGAATAGACTCAAAAATTATATGTTATCTGGTTTTTGAAGTATCAGATATTCAGGAAGACTTTTAGCACCTTTTGCTTTAAAAAGAAATTGTGCCTTGATTCAGTGCCTTGACTTTAAAACATTCCTCTTATTTTACTGTTATTTTAAATGGGTATTCTGACCCCCCACTGTGTACTAGGATGCAGTCCTTTGGCTGCAGTCATAGTATATGGTTTGTTCCAGTAACAGAGACCAAAGGGTTAATCAGATATGATCCCGCTGCTACAGTTCTGTGATTAAAAGGAGTTTTAGATCACACCAAATTTCCACGGCCCTAACAGTTGAGGCCAGCCATTTGTTTTGTATTTCAGGTTGGAGTAAATTTGCACTTTTAATCTTTTGGGTTTTGGGGGGGAGGGGCTTGTTCTTTTATACTTTGCTTTGTTAATAAAGGAACTTGTAGAAAACTCTGGACTGAATGTCAGATTTGGGGAGGGCTCTACTCTTCCTGAAGGGCCCCTGGCTTATGATTCCTTACACAAGCTCTCTCTTGCTTTCAGCCTCTGGGTGTCTGGGAGTCTTTTCCCACTCAGCAACGCTGGAATAATTGTATACAGTTGGCACTGTACACAGGCGGGCAAGGATGCTAGTTCATAGCTCTGTAGGTTTGCAGCCCGGGGTCCTGCCTTCAAGTCTTTTTCCTTGCCTAGAGCCTTCTGCCTGGCTCCCACACACACCCCGGAACACCAATTCAAGTCTTGGCCTGTGGCTAATTTATTGCTCAAGAATTTTGCTCAGAAATCTCTTAGACCCTCGGGCCCTCTCCAAATGGTAAACATTTGCTAATAGTGAAAAACCACAGGGCTTAGTGAAAGATGGAATCTTGGAGATGGGGCAGGACTCCTCAGTCCTGGAGGCAGGTGAAAGTGGAGAGAACCCGCAGCCACAGGCTGATGAAACAGTAGTCGTGTGTGATCCTTGCCTGGGGGAAAGGTGGTGGGTGTGTTTCGTTCAGTTTCCAGCAAGTAGCTGTTGAACATGCACGCAGAAGTTGACTCAGACAGATGTGGTCTCTCTCTCAGGAGCTCACAAACTTTATTGTGAGAGGTAGGCAGTTTCCTTGTTTCCATGCAGTGTGGTGGGTGGTGGTGAGGAAGGGCTAAGGAAACACAGAAGAGGGGCATCTCATGCGGGTTCGGGAATTTCAGGGAGGGCTGCTCGGAGGAAGTGGCATCTGTGTTGAGATCTAGCGGTGGGTAGGAATTCGCTAAGTGAAGGGAGCTGGGCAGGACAGCAATGTATCAAGGACACAGATGAACAGAGCATTTCAGTTTGGCTGGAAAGTAGGGGTAGGCCAGAGGGAGGAGGCTCCAGCAGGAAAGGATGAGGTGGGAGAGGGAGGAAGGTGCCAGGATACAGGGGTCTTAAAGCCAGAGCTTCTCAAACTGGAATGTGCAAACCACCTGGGAGTCTGGTTAGAGTGCAAATTCTGATTCAGCAGATGTGAGCTGGGGACCTGAGATTCTGCTTTCCTAACAAGCTCCCATGTGATGGCGATGCTGGTGGCCCCGGGGGCCACACTTTGATCACAGGGCTGTACACAGTGATAAAGGCTTGGGCTAATGCCCGGAGATACTGGTGAAGCACTTTAGGCAAGCAATGGCAGGGTCACCTTTGAGCTTGGCTCACTCTGGCTGCAAGGTGGAGGAGAATGGATTAAGCAAGGGTTGGCAATGTATTTATTTTTGCAAATAAAATTTTTACAGCCGTGCCCATTCGTTTATATACCATCCCTGGCTCAAGTCAGCCTGCACTGGCAGAGCTAGATAATTGCAGCATAATCCTGGAAATATTAACTCTGACCCATTATAGGGGGAAAAAATCGGCTGGAAGTAATCAGACTGGGAAGTCTTCAGATGCTGTAGCAATCCAGGCCTGGGCAGGGGGCCTGAGAGGGGGACAGAGAAACAAGTTGCCCTAAAGATGGAACAGAGTTCTGGCTGGGGCCAATGCCTTGACACCAAGAGATTTGTCTTCAAACTTGTGTCCTGCGTCTCTCATCCACACATCTCTCTGCAAACTACCTAATCCTCTCGGAAGCTTGATTCCCTCATCTATAAGACGGGCCTCATGGTAGAACTTCCCTCGTAGAAGTGAGTGAGGGTTTAGTGGGATGGTGTTTCATGTATTAAGCAGCAGAAACGGGTGGTCAGTGTAGAAGTAATTATTGGGATGGAATTTTGATTTAGTCTGTGTCTCTCCAGGCTCTTCTTCTGTTCCCTGTGCTTCTCATTCTGTCTCCACTACAGGATGGTTTCCCTTTTGTCCACACAACCATCTCCCTAGCTACTCCAATTTTGTTCATCTCTTTCCTTGATGTCCACGGCGATCCACTTGAGGAAAAGCTCTCACTCTGGGTACGATGGTTGACTGATGACAAAAATGGCCCCTGTTCTCCCTGTCTTCCTGCACTGATGCCTTTGTGGTCTCGCCCATTGGGAAGGGGAGACTTCTCACCTACCCCTGAAACTGAAATGACTCTGTGACTTTCTTTAGTCAGTAGAATGTGGCCGAAGGGATGTTACACGAGTTCCTGGCCTGGGATGCAAGAGGCCTTGTCTGCCTCTGATTGTTCTCTTGCAAGCCTTCTGCCACCACGTGACTACCTAGCCTGCTGGAGGATGCGGGACCCAGGGGTCCCATCAACCCTGTCACCACAGCAGATGGCCAGCCACCTGTGAGACACGGGAATGAAGCCACCCCACACCGACCTGACAACAAGCTGAGACACTTGCACGAGCCCGGCCGAGGCCAGTCACACTCGGCCCAGATTAGCAGAAGCATTCAGCTGGTTCATAGCCTCCGAGACATGACAGACATTGTTTTAAGCCACTGAGTTAGTGGTAGTTGGTGGTTCAGCGATAGCTAACTGATTTAGAGGCTTAAAAAACCAATCTGGCGTCCATGGGCTGCCACGGAAGTACACACAGGCCATCCTCGACTTCTGTACATTTGACTTTCAAACGGCCAGACTTGGATACGAGGGCTTGCCTGATGCCCCAGACCACCTTGCCCGCAGGAATCCAGATTTCCTGACGCAGTGGGGTGGCAGCCTACCATTGGGTGGTTGAGTTGGGCCAACATCACCATCTTCGTGCCCTGTGTGTACGCCGATGTTCAACTGTGTTCCTGCACTTGCCCTTATCTTCTAAAAACACCAGAGGCTGGGAAAACAAGAATGCTGATTCAGGTGACCACAAGCCCCAGGTCTCGAAGGTGGTAGAATGAAGACACTGATTGGATGGACCTGGAGTGGCCAAGCTTCGGTGTCTTGGTCAAATGCTGGCTACCTGCCGCTGAGCTGCTGGGCGGTGTGTTCAACTCTAAAGGAAAAGAACAACAGCGATGAAGGGCATGTAGGCAACCGTATCTGTTAGCAGTACCTTTGGCATCAGTATATCAAAACCTAACCTATAATGACTTAAACAAATAGCGGCTTATTGGGCTGCATCAGCCCAAGCCTGGAGCTGGGCAGCCAGCCTCTTGGGATGAATCAGGGACCCAGGCATCTTTCTGCACTGTCACTCTGGGTATTTTCACTCTGTCCTCTCCTACATGTCATCTCAAGATCCCACAGTGGCTACTACAGTTCCAGACATTGTGTACAGCCAGGCGATGAGAGAACGGATTAGGGAATGCGGTAGACTTCTCCTTCCATCCCTTCAGCCAGGATGGTGTCTGGTGACCACTCCTGGCTGCAAGGGATGCTGGGAAAGAAAGCCTGGCACGTGGCATGAAGCAGCCACGAGCAAACTAGGAAGGAAGAGTGGATATTAGTGGGTAAATAAGATTCTGTCTCAGAAATGCTGACGACAAATAGCAGAAGATGATGTCAAAGGAGTAATTAGGGGCGCCTGGGTGACTCGGTCAGGTAGGTGTCTGCCTTCCGCTCAGGTTGTAATCTCGGGGTCCTGGGATCAAGCCCCACATTGGGGCTCCCTGCTCAGTGGGGACTCTGCTTCTCCCTCTGCCCTTGCCCCTCCCCCAACCCATGTTCTCTCTAGCTCTCTCTCTCTCAAATACATAATATCTTTAAAAAAAAAAAGTAACTAGGGAATCTATAATTCCATAATTATATGACTTATACTTGCCTAATTCCTTGCATATAGTAAATGATCAGTAAATGTTAGAACTGAAGTCCCAGCTCCACCATTCACTGGCTGCAATCTTTTGGGCAAGTCAGTTAACTTGTCTGGACATTAATTTCCTCATTTGCAAAATGCCTTTTATAGGTTTGCTGGGAGCATCAAAGAGTAACGTGTGTGAATTTGAGAAATGCTGTCCAAATTTCAGCTGTTGTCTCTGGAGTAGTGCGCCAGCATTTTTGGAGCACTAGGAAGGTGAATCCATTTCTTTTTCCTTTTTTTTTTTTAAAAAGATTTTATTGATTGATTGATTGATTGATTGATTGAGGGGGGTGGAGACAGAAGGAGAGGGAGAGGAACAAGGAGACTCCAAGCAGAGCCCCTTGTAGGGCTAGATCCCACAACCCTGAGATCACGGCCCAAGTTGAAACCAGGAGTCAAACGTCCAAGGCACTGAGCCACCCGGGTGCCCCAAGATGAATCCATTTCTTAAGGGCGGGTCACCCTCAGGCACTCTGCCCCCCACCACCTTTCCTCTCCTTCAGGCCTGTGAGTGAGCGGCGGTCGTGAACATTTGTTCCCAGGAGGGAGGACATCCAGGGAGAGGATGTCCACCTTCCCCATATCTCTTTCTTCTGAATTATGTCATTTTCTTATAAGCTTACTCTATATTTCATTTCTCAAATGGTGCAAAGCTTTTTTGCCTAGGTGGAAAGCTTAAGCTCGTGGTTCTTGATCCTGGCTCTGTAACAATCCATGAGGGGTTTTGTAAAATGGTCCACACTCAGGGGGCACCTGGGTGGCTCGGTCCATTAAGTGTCCAACTCTTGATTTCGGCTCAGGCCATGATCTCAGGATTGTGAGATAGAGCCCGCATCAGGCTTGAAGGCTGCTTGGGATTCTCTCTCTCCCTCTGCTACACCCTCACCCGATCCCCTGCACTCTCTCTCCCCGCCCCCCCCCAAAAAAAAACGTCCACGCTCAGGATTCCACGCTGGCCCAGTGAGGTAGGACACTCAGAGAGTGCAGTCCAAGTATGGGTGCTTTTCACAGCTCCTTGGATGATTCTAGAATGCAGCCAGGGTCATGAACCACGGGGCCTTCGGTCAGATGGCCCTTAGGTCAGAGAACCTGGAAACACCAGCTGGTATGTGTGAAGTATGCTTTGTGAAGTATGCTGGTATGTGTGAAGTATGCTTTGTGACTGCAGGGGTAGAGATGGAGGTGAAATTATAGGAGTCCAGGATGGAATTCTTCAGCTGAGAGATGCAGGGCAAAATATCACTACACAGACACAGGTAAATCCCACTGGCAGTTCCCCTTTTCTCCAACCTCAAGGAGATGGAAACAGAAAAAAAAATTAATTTATAAAAGGCATCAGAGTCATCTTGAAACTTCTCAGAAAAAAAAAAAAAGCTGCTCTATTCAGAGGCACACTGCCCTTGTTCTTTTTGTCTTCTAGCCTGGCAAGAACACACGTCATATACAGCCTGTCTTTACAAAATGCTGGCTCTTTTCATGAATATTCATTGGTTTTGCCCACACTTTGTCTCAGTCTCCCTCCTCCCCTCACTACCATCTTCGATGCAGTGACTTTGAGCTTGCACTTAAAAAAAAATTAAAGTCCATCAAGGCCCCTTCCAATAAAGCCGGGGGGGGAGGTTGGGGGGGTTAGGAGTCCTACTGAGTGCCAGACTCAAACCAAAAGCTTTTAATGACCTTATCTCATCAAAAGATTTTTACCTTCGTGGTTTATTTAATCATTGGTCTCCTCGAGTTAAGAGCTAAGCCTCTGATGGGTGACTGTCCGATCCTTATCAAAATAAAACCATTAAGACATATTTCAACCACAGAGAAAAATGGTGTGGCATTAGAGATGGAGGTGCCCTCGGGGTCTTACATGGCCAGAAACTGCAGGCTGAAAACACTGCTCCCTGTTTTAAGCAAAGGATTTGTGATGATTGATTATTTTTAGTCTGATAAATACCCGGTTTCCAAAAGCAGTCTAATTAGTAGGGATCTCCATTTTCCAAGTATTCAGAATGCATTTGGCTGTCCTATCATTAAACCCAGACCCATGAGACGAGCCGAAGAGTCTGAGCCCTTCCCAGGTGCGGCAGAGACATTCCTGCTAGTGAGTAACCTTGTATTTCCCACCCCGTTGCAGTCAGGCAGGTCAACTGTCTGGTTCCCAGCAAGGGGCAGGGAGCACGAGGGACTTTCACGTGATCCTGCAGAGGCACTAAAGGTCGCACGTGAACATGGTGGCATCACAAGATGGAACTGAGTCACTACGAAGAGTTCAGGAGGCTAACATGCTGGCCTTTGCTTAAGGGAAAAATAAACCTTTGTGATGTTAGCCTCCCGAACTGAAACTTTGGGATTCTTTGTGACTGCAGAGAAGCCGAGCTAAACTTACTCATGCAACAGGATGCCGAAGACAGCTCCTGTCATAACCCTATTTGGGAAGATCCCATAGCAAGCCCCTCATGTGCCTGTGTTTGTACCAGACAGGGAGAAGATGCCCTCTCTTGGGACCCCAGGGACGTTCCAGTTATGAAATGCTCCATCTCCATTCACTCATTTGGTAAAGAGTCACTGAGTGCCAGCTATGTGCCAGGACCTGTGCTGGCCCTGGGGATGGAGTGGTTAGCACAGCAGACTCCATCTGATTTTTGCCTGCAGCTTTCAGTCTGCTGGATGAGACAGACGCTGGACGAACAAGCATGCCAATTAGTGCTGAGTAACTATCGGAGGTGAATGCTTTGCAGGAAGGAGGTTTCTATGACTCTGGAAATCAGAAGGGACTTTAGAGTAGCCCAGGGGATTAGAGAAGGCTTCCCCGGAATTTTGAAGCCCTGCACACTAACTGTGAGGGTCTGTCACCTTGCAGAGCACTTACTAAGTGCAGAGCTCTGAGCCAAATGCTTGACACACACCATCCCCACTTGCCCACTGCAACAGTCCTAGGAGGTAGTACCACTACCATCCATCCCCACTTTACAGGTGAGGAAACTGAGGCTCAGCAAAATGTGGCCACATGCCCCACGCAGTAAGTGCAAACAGGGATTTGAATCCATATCTGCTTGGCTACAACACTCACAGTCATTTCTGGCCCTTGCAAACCGAGCCAAGGAGGTTAGTCATGCAGGAAGTCACCCCTCATGAAGCCCACAGTGGGAGATCAAAATGAAAGCAGCAGGCAGATGTTTACAAGTTGCCTGGAAAAGCCACCCACTGTAGGAGGGGGGGATAGCTTTCTTCCCACTTCCCAAGACCTTGCTTAAAAGCTTCAGTGTTCCTTTTTCATTTTTACAGTGCCCCCTCCCCCTCTCCCCAGAGGACTGACTTCTCCTTTCAGCAGACGGGAAGGCGCGGGCTGCCGGCCCTACAGTAGCCCAGCCACTGACAGATGATGGCTTCCCTCCAAACTTAACCCAGATGAAAACGATAGGGACATACCAGCTCTTTCTCCTCTTGGCTTTGTACCCTTTGTACCCTTTCTCCCCAGAATAGAAGCAGGAAGGCCTGAGGTAGCTGCCTCGAAACGTTAGCTGACACGAGCCTATTGCTTTGTCTTACAGAAGGACTCAGCTGATTCCTCATGTAGACACATTTACACTCATTCTGACACAGGCTTCCCATGCAGACTGCGTGTACGCTTATGTGTGCACAGACATATCCGCGCTTAAACTCGAACACATACACTCACAGTGTCTACGTGGCCTGCAAACCTGAAATATTTACTACCTGGCCCTTTACGGGGAAAGTATGCCAACTCATGTTCTAAGTGCCTAAAAACTCTACAAGGTATGACTGCCGCATAGCTAACCGCCCTAAAACTTAATGGCTTAGAAACAGCCACCACCATTATTATATCTTATGATTTTGTGAGTTAACTGAGCTCTGCTGCAGTTCTGCTCCTCGTAATGTCAGCTAGGACCACAGCCCCTTCCAGAAGGCCTCGCTCCCAGAGCGGACAGTGGGTGCTGCTGTGGGCTGTGAGCTCAGCGGGCACTGACCACCCATGGCGTGCCTTGGTTTCCCTCCACATGGCCTTACTTTCTGTCTCTAGCATCTCAGAGCTCAGCCACTGGGTTCCAAGAGGCGGCGTTCCACATTTGCAAATGCAGAAGTACAGCAGATCTTCTAAGGCCCAGATTCCGTTGGTCAGAACAGATCACAAGTCTAGCCCAGGATCAAGGGGAAGTGACATGGACTTCACCTGTTGGTGGCCGGACCGGCAAAGAATTTGCAGCCACCTTTAATCCACCAGAGTAAGTACCTCTTTTCATTTTGGACACAGGGACACAGAGGCACAGAATGGTTCATTAACTTGCCCAGCAACACTCAGCTAGGGACCCACACAACCTCATACACACTCATTCACACAAATATGCCCGTGCATGCACCATCACACATTACACGCATATCCATCACACACACACGTCCACAGTTCACATCCAAAAATACAGTGACATAGTCACATCTTCACATCCTCGTACAGACACCAAGTCCTCAAGCCAGTTCACATACACGTGCATGCATATTAGCACACAAGCGCTCACAGATGCGCACGGACACACACATACACCCATGCACATACTCTGGGCATACACACCCTCCCTGCCCACGTATGTAATCACATGTAACCACATGCATGAACACACATATGCACACAGCCTGAGCCTTCTCCTCTGACCACAGTACTTTGCTCCAATGACTCAGAGGCCTTTTACTCCTTGCTTTTGAACAAGGTGTTCCGAGGCGAGAAAACCCTCCTGCTTCCTTCTGTTGTGCAAAGTCCTTCTCTACACAAAGAGGCCCACAGGCCCGGGACCCTGGATCCCCAGCCCCACTTAGAATGGCCATGCGCGTGAGACCCACACACCTCTGTTGATGTGCGATATGGGAACGGGGAAGTTAAGTACGTTGCCCAGGGTCACACTGGAGCTGGCGTTGCTCGCTAACCTCCCGCCATTCATCTGGGCCAGGGGCAGGGGTTCAGGGCTGCTCGACCAATGGATGAGTTGGAAGCGCTTGTGCAGGAATGATTGTTTGGAAGAGACCTGATTCATTCAGAAGCAGTTTTAGGTTCACAGCAAACTTGATTGGAAGGTGCAGAGATTTTCCATCTACCCCCTGCCTCCGCACATGCCTGGCCTTTCCTGTATCCGCACCCCCCCCACCGAAGTGGTACCTTTGTTATAAGCGACGAGCCTACATTAATGCAGCACAGTCACCCCAAGTTCATAGTTTTTACCCCAGGGTTCATTCTTGGGTTGAACATTTTAAAGGTTTGGATGGATGTATAATGACATGTACCCATTATAGTATCATACAGAGTATTTTCACTGCCCTAAAAATCCTCTATATCTGATCTATTCCTCTCTCCTTTCCCCGGAGCGCCTGGCAACCACTGATCTTTGTATTTATTTATTTAAGATTTTATTTTTTTTAAGTCATCTCTCCACCCAACATGGGGCTCCAACTTACCACCCCAACATCAGGAGTCACGTGCTCTACCGACTGGGCCAGTCAGGAGCCCCAACCACTGATCTTTTTAATGTCTCCATGGTTTTGCCTTTTCCAGAAGGTCAGATAGTTGGAACCTTGAACACACTGTAGTATGTGGTCCTTTTCAGACTGGCTTCTTCCCCTTGGGAATATGCATTTAAGGTGTCTCCATGTCTTTTCATGGCTTAAGAGCTCGTTTCTTTTTAGTGCTGGATGATATTCTGTCATCCGGATATACCACAGTTCATTTATTCGTTCGCCTACTGAAGGTCACCTTGGTTGCTTCAGTATTCACTTTTATTCGTGACTGTAGGAAGCAGGTAGAACAGAAATGCTCCCCAAACCTTATGAGTCAGACACCAAGGATGTCAGACAGACACTGAAGATGTAGAGAAGAAATGTCCATCTTTCCTCCTTCGTGTGGTCATCGCCTATCCCTGCTGTCTTCAGGCCCAGCCAGACATTACAGTGACGTGGGGAGATTTTTAAAAATATTGCTGCCTGGGTCCCACCCCCCAGAGACTATGATTCAATACGTCTGGACTAGGGCCTGAGCTTCACGATTTTTTTTTAAGGATACCCAGGTGACTCTAATGTGGGCTTGAAAGGCACTGGTCCACTGAGATCCACTGTAGGTGGAAAATTCTTCTGGTGGCCTTAGAGTAGAAGCTGAGGCTTATCTGTTGGAAGTTTAAAACAAGTGGTTCTGGTTTGCCAATATAGCGCTGTTTGGTACGTTTATTTCGATGAAATGCGAAGGCTCCAGCAGGACAGGCTCTCTTCATTTGCCTGCTCTCAAACACCATCCTCCATCACCTTCCACCAGCTGCTTCATACATTTAGTTACTGGCCCGGCACCTGGAGTCATTCAGTCTTGCTGACCGTGGGACCTGGCTTTGGCCAAGGTGACCAACATGTCTCAGTTTGTCCAGGGTTTTCCAGGTTCAGCACTGAAAATCCTGTGTCCCAGGAGCCTTCCACAGTCCTGAGCAAACTGGACAGTTAGTCACCCTACTTTGACCCTTCTTATAAGAAAGTGAAGACCCATGAATCATTCTAAAATGACTGCTCTCCATGTTAGCTGTGCATGTGAATAACCTGGGTAGTATTAATAAGTACCCTTAGCAGACCCCAGTATTACAGTCCATCCCACTCCCAAGGGACTGTTACACCCCCAGAGACTCTGATGTCACTGATCAGTCTGCAGCTGGGGAATTGAGGATTTTTTTAAAGTTCCCCCGATGATTCCAATGTGAAGGTAGGGGCTAAGAGCCCTGAGCCAGGTAAGAGAGAATGAGCTACCAGGGGGATTGCTCTGGGAAGGAGCAGGGGAAGCAAGGCTCCCAAATGAAGTGACATCACACAAGCCAGACTGTGCTTTGACTTCAGAACTTTGAGTCAAGTCCCTTTATCTCTCTGAGCTTCAGTTTTCTTATCTATAAAATGGGAACCTCCCATAAAATAAAGCATGCAAGGTTTGGGCACAGAACATGGTTGACACTCGTGAATAATCATAAAGGTGTCATTTATCCAGTGCCCGTAGTGCGCTGAATACTTTTCAGTCTATGACTCATCTGGGCCTAGGAGCTTGTGGACTCAGAGTGGTCTGCAGCTGAAGGAGCCACAGAAGTTTCCTTGGTTCTGTTAAATTATTTTCGCAGAGAGCCAGGCCAAGATGCAAGTGACCCAGAGAAATCAGAAACTGACCCTGGGAATCTAGAAGGGTGGACACTGGCCTTGGATTCATTTTTCAAAATGAAAATAGCTCTCTTGTTTGTGACCATAGATGTAATAAAAATAAATAAAATAAAAAGTTCAAATAATGCAGAATCCTATGAGAAAGAAGTGGGGATCTTCAGGGCCAACTTCCCCCATGAGACCAGGAGTGGGAAAGAAAGGCTGCCCTAGCAAGTGTCCCCTCCCAGACCCCCCAACCCCACTGCCCCTTGCCCATCCCTTCAGGAAAGAAACATCAGTTCCCATGACATCATCTCCTGTCTTGGAGCTGGGGCACTGGGGACAATGGCAGGATAGGGAGTTCCAACAAATTCTGACATCAGCCTCACTGGAAAGGGTTTGGCCAGGAGCTGGGACTTTCCCCTGATCAAGGCCTCTGTGAGGGACCATTTCAACTTGCATCCAGAGCTGTCCCCAGAGTGACTAATAATTATGATATTGATGGAACACTCACAATGTGCCAGACATCAGAGAGTGAATTAACTCATCAAATTCTTGTGACCACCTCTAGTAGTTATGTACCATTATGCTCTTTTTTTTTTTTTTAAGATTTTGTGTATTTATTTGACAGAGAGCGCGGGGCTAACGCACAAGCAGGGGGAGGGCACAAGCAGGGGGAGTGGCAGGCAGAGGAAGTGGGAGAAGGAACCAGGCTCCCCTCTGAGCAGGAAGCCCGACATAGGGCTGGATCCCAGGACCCTGGGATCATGATCTGAGCCGAAGGCAGACTGAGCCACCCAGGCGCCCCCCATTATGCCCTTCTAATAGAAGAGAAGCAGGCTCAGAGAGGCAAATAACTTGCCCAAGGTCACACAGCTGGTAAGCAGCGGACACGCTCGGCATCAGGGCACGTGCTCTGTATTAGGAAGCGGATGTGATGCTCAGAAGAGCCATATGGGCAAGTCTGTTTAGAATCCTCCTCAGATAAATGAGGAAATCGGGGCTCTGAGAGGCAGAGTGACTTGCCCAGAGTCATGCAGCTAAGCAGCAGGAGTGCCAGGGAAGAAGTTCAGGGTCACCTGCTTTCTGAGCCCATTCTTAGAATGGGGTTTCCTCAATGTTCATAGCAGCAATGTCCACAATAGCTAAATCGTGGAAGGAGCCGGGATGCCCTTCAACAGATGACTGGATTAAGAAGTTGTGGTCCATATATATGATGGAGTATTACTCAGCCATTAAAAAGAACAATTTCTCAACATTTGCTGCAACATGGATGGCACTGGAGGAGATAATGCTAAGTGAAACTAGTCAAGCAGAGAAAGACAATTATATGGCTTCTCTCATCTATGCAACGTAAGAACTAGGAAGATCGGTAGGGGAAGAAAGGGATAAAGAAAGGGGGGTAATCAGAAGGTGGAATGAAGCATGAGAGACTATGGACTCTGAGAAACAAACTGAGGGCTTCAGAGGGGAGTGGGGTGGGGGAATGGGAATAGACCGGTGATGGGTAGTAAGGAGGGCACGTATTGCATGGTGCACTGGGTGTTATATGCAACTAATGAATCATCGAGCTTTGCATCAGAAACCAGGGATGTACTGTATGGTGACTAACATAATATAATAAAAAAAAAATTAAAAAAAAAAAAAGAATGGGGTTTCCTCACCTCCAGCCCTTGAGGTCTCACCTTCACTGTCTTTGCTACCAGTGTATGTTATGAAGGTCCGTGGAATGTCCTTGATGAGCAGAATGATATGCTCAGTCCTCATCTTGCTTTGTTACCACTTTCCATGTATATTGGAGATCTTTCCGTATCGACCCATCTAGATATGCCTCATTAAAAATCATCTGATAGAATGATATCATAGGGGCGCCTGGGTGGCGCAGCGGTTGGGCGTCTGCCTTCGGCTCAGGGCGTGATCCTGGCGTTATGGGATCGAGCCCCACATCAGGCTCCCTGATAGAATGATATCATAGGGGCCTCCCACTCCCCCTGCTTGTGTTCCCTCTCTCGCTGGCTGTCTCTATGTCTGTCGAATAAATAAATAAAATCTTTAAAAAAAAAAGAATGATATCATAATTATAGAGAAGTGCACAGCAGAATGAATTTTCAGAGTGAAAAACACCTAAGGTATCACTACTTCCATCCAGAAACAGAATGGTACTCTCATCAGAGAAGCCGCCCTGCCTACCCCTCCCCTCTCCCAACCAAATGGGTTTATAAATAATATGTGCCTTTTTCTTTTGTAGGAGGGGATGGGCAGAGGGAGAGGAAGACAGAGAATCTCAAGCAGACTCCATGCCCAATGTGGAGGCTGACTCAGGGCTCAGTCTCCTGACCCTGAGATCATGACCTGAGCCGAAATCAAGAGTCAGCTATGTAACCGACTGAGCCACCCAGGCGCCAATAATAGGTACTCTTTTTGTGTGTGTGTTTAGCTTCGTTAGCTAAACATTATGTTTATGAGGGTTTTTTAAAAAGATGTTATTTATTTATTTGAGAGAAAGAGAGAGAGCATGATTGGGGGGAGGGACCGAGGAAGAGGGAGAGGGAGAAGCAAACTCCCCGCTGAGCCGGGAGCCTGACTCAGGGCTCAAGCCCAGGACCCTGGGATCATGACCTGAGCTGAAGGCAGACGCTTCACCGACTGAGCCACCCAGGCGCCCGTTTGTGAGATTCATTCACGCCGTTGCATGTAGCAACATGCAGCAATGTCTGGAGACATGGTTCTCACAACTTGGAGAGGCCGGTACGGCTGGCATCTAGTGGGGGGGTCCAGGCACGCCACTACACACCCTACAACTCGCAAAACAGCCCCCCTCCCCCACAACAGAGACTAACTGGCCCCAATGTCAGCAGTGCCGATGTGGAGGAAGCCTGTTGTAGACCGGGTTAAGGGCTTCGGATTTTATCCGGAGAGAGAGGGTGAGAACCCGGTTCCTGGGTCTGTTGAGATTAACTAGACACTGCCAAACTATTCTCCAAAGCGGTTGTGTTCTCTTTCTTTACTAACACCTGCATCCTTTTCCATCACGTGCGCCCATCGTGGTTACCGGTTCCCATTGATTAACTTTATATGGTCTTCAATCTTGCGGCCGCTACACCAACACCAGCTGAGAACCCCTGTAACGACCTGTGTAGACAGAATACTGCATTTGGATGTAGACACGCTCTCTCTCTCTCTTCCACCCACAGATTCTCCTTCTGGAGAATCCAGACAATGGGAACTAGATCGAAGTTTCATTTAAATGTAAATTTCCTTCACCCCCCAGCATGTTTTTTTTTTAAGATTTTATTTATTTATATGACAGAAAGAGACAGCCAGCGAGAGAGGGAACGCAAGCTGAGGGAGTGGGAGAGGAAGAAGCAGGCTCCCAGCAGAGGAGCCCGCTGTGGGGCTCAATCCCAGGACTCTGGGATCACGCCCTGAGCCTAAGGCAGACGCTTAACGACTGAGCCACCCAGGCGCCCCCACCCCCAGCATGTTTAACAGCGAACTGACTTACAGAAATAGCTCCTGTCATTTTGGCTTGCTGCTGCGTATTCACATCTTGTGCCAGTGGACATACGATCTGGGAAGATAAACAGGAATTCCCTCGAGGCATGGGAACATGGGGCAGGCCTCTGCTCCTCCTCCAGCTGGGACTCAAATAGCTGAGTGCCAGCCCCCGGGGGGAGCCCAGGGAGCGAGAGCTGACCCCCCTCTGCCTGCAAATAGCACTGACCAGCTCTGGGATGATTTACAATTTTTTTCCCCCTAACTGCTTCATCTGAACTAATTCCACGTTTAAATTAATCTCTGGTATCTCAGGGTCTCTTCTCTTTGTCTAAAATTCAAGTCATGGATAGTGCTTTGATTTCAAATGCACTGTTTTAAACTACAACTACACAATATGTCTGGCTCATTTCTACCTCGCCTATTTTTCAAGTGGCTGCATGAACAATTTTTTTTTTTTACATTAACTCTAAATGTTACAGGAACAATGAAGTCAATAGAACAGAAAATTTTAAAGGCACATGACATAAAGGAAGACGGCCCAGATTTGTTCGGTTACTCTCAATAATTTTTAAATTTAACTCTGAGCTTTCTGGCGGGCAAAGCAAAAAGGGAAACATGATGCTTCACACAATTTTTTGTGTTCTAGTCAAAGGAAAATGGCACATCTGTAGCTGAGATAATTATTTTCTTGTCCCCAAGTTCTGAAAGGGGCCAAACCCCCACCACCCATTTGGGCAGTACTGGGGTTGGTAGGTCGTCAGGATGGACCTCTGAGGAGGAAAGTAACTTGTCCAAGGCCACACAGCTGGGCAATGCCAGAGCAGGAATGCAAACACTTTAGACACTTTAATTTAGACACTTTAAATATCTTTAACACTTAAGTGCCAGGTACACCTTAGGGCATTTGGTGCAATCATGAGGGCAGGGATAGGTTAAAGTTAACAGAGTAGCTCATTTAGGCTCAATTCGGCCTCCTGAGAGCCATATGACTCTAGGTAATTTAACTTCTTTGGGCCTCAGTTTCTTCATCTGAAAAATGGGTACATAGTGGCCCCAACCTCAGAGGGTACTGTGAGGACTTAGCAAGTTGATGCCTGCGGAGGGTTTAGCATAGAATCTGGCAAAGACAGTGCCTATCAAAGTCAGCTCTCTATGCCAAGAATCCTTGATGATAAAGAAAATATATATTTGGGGGCGCCTGGGTAGCACAGTCGTTAAGCATCTGCCTTTGGCTCAGGACGTGATCCCGGCATTCTGGGATCGAGCCCCACATCAGGCTCCTCTGCTGGGAGCCTGCTTCTTCCTCTCCCACTCCCCCTGCTTGTGTTCCCTCTCTCGCTGACTGTCTCTCTGTCAAATAAATAAATAAAATCTTAAAAAAAAAAGATAAAGAAAATATATATTTGGAATATTATTCAGCCTTAAAAAAGAAGGAAATCTTGCCATTTGCAACAACGTAAATGGACCTGGAGGACATTATGCTAATTGCAATTAGCCAAATCCAGAAAGTGAAATACTGTGTGATTTCAGTTACTTGTGGAATCTGACATCGTCAAACCCATAGAAACAGAGAGTAGAATGGTGGTTGCCAGGGGCTGGGGGAAAGGAGAAAGGGGGAGATGTTGGTCAAAGGGTAAGAGTTTCAGTTATGCAAAATAAATTCTGGAGATCTATTGTCCAGCATGGGGCCTATGCTAAGCTGTATTGTATCACATACTTAACGATCTGCTAAGATCATATGTTATGTGTTCTTACTGCAGAAGGGAAAGAACAGAAGGGACGGGAGGCAGCTTTTGGAGGCAATGGGTAAGTTTACAGCATTGATAGTGTTGACTGTTTCTCCGGTGTATACTTGTCTCCAAACACATCAAGTTGCATACTTTAAATAGCTGCAGCTTTTGTACCTGTCTACATCTATAGCCATATACCTGTTACAAAGAATCCTTGATGAGGCAGGCATGGCCAGCTCTCCGTCTCAGGTGGGGTCAACCTCTTTAACCCTTCTCATAAGCCTTCTCTGTTCCCAGCCCCACACTCTCTGATGGCCCTGAGGGGGCAGGGGGATCGAGGGGAAACAACCAGGACAAGGGCTGGAAATTTAATAAATAAGCTGTCTTTGAAATGGCTGGAAGGTCCCAGCTATGAGCTGTCTGCAGTGGTTTTCACAGTAATACCTTCTGTTTTTTTTTTTTATATTACATTTCCTGTTTACAAAGCCCTACTGCTATGGGCCCTCATCTGTTCGTTGACCCCCTCGCTTCCCTTCTCTGGCAGTTCTGTGAGGGGGAGGATTCTCATCTCCATTTTATAGATGAAGCAAAGAAGTTTCAGAGAGGTTAGCGACTTCCTTAAGGTCACCCAGCAGGGAAGATACAGAATCCAGCTCTTCTGGGTCCTTTGTTGGGCTTTCCCTCAAGCACATGTTGCTGCAGGCTAGTGGTTAATAAAACTGTCTCCGGAAATGGTTAAGACTCAGAGCGAGAAAGAAAGCACATTTAAAAAAAAAAGATTTTATTTATTTATTTGAGAGAGAGGGAGAGACAGAGCATGAGCAGTGGGAGAAGGCAGAGGGCAGAGGGAGAAGCAGGCTCCCTGCTCGATCCCAGGACCCTGAGATCATGACCTGAGCTGAAGGCAGATGCTTAACGGGAGGAGCCACCCAGGCGCCCCTGAGTTGTTATTTTAGAACTACATGCGTTTGTGTTTAATTTTACCCATGGAATATTTTTACTATGGTAGATCAGGAGAGGTGAGCAAAGCACGAAGTTAGGCATTTTCTGGGGTACTGCTGATGTTCTGTGTCTTGAGGGGGCTTGGGTTGCACAGCTCTGTTCCTTTGTCAAAACCCTTTGAAGAGTGTACTTAAAATCTGTGCAAATTACTGTCTGTAATTTCCCTTATAAACAAATACTGAACTCTAAGGAATGATCATCTTGCTGAAGGATTTAGGAGAAAGTAAAATAATAACTACAACTTCCTTCAAAATGCATCAAATAAATGCATCATGAGCAAAGCACTGATTATCTTTTTGGGAAGAGGAGGGTACACAGATTCTTTGAACAAGGTAGTAGGAGGGTTGGACAAGGGAGTGAGCCTGAAGTGCCATTTTCAGAATGGTTTCCACCTTGGTCCTGGGATTCTTTTCCTTCTTTTCTCCCCCTCCCCCTNCACCCCTCATTTCATTCTTGATTAAAGACTTGTAACATTGATGCCGCCCTTAACAGGCACAGCTGTGATTCCCAATTTATCCCAATCTGTCTCTATAAAGTGTATTGCAGGTAGTTTATTTTTAAAGAGACAGAGTGCGCATGCGCAAGTGGGGGGGAGGGGCAGAAAGAGAGGAAAGGAGAGTATCTCCAGCAGGCTCCATGCCCAGCACTCGAGCTCACCACCGTGAGAGCCTGAGGTGAGCTGAAACCAAGAGTCAGATGCTTAACCAACTGAGCCACCCAGGCATCCCAGATTGCAGGTATTCTAGAGAGAGCCCTACCATATTTCTAATATTTGTAAATTCTTCTCTTTTGGAATTTGGGGACATTCACTCACTCATTTATTTATTTATCCACTCATTCTTTCCTTCCTTTCTTCCTCCTGTTTTTTCATACACTCCTTTAATCACTCATTCATGTAGAATGCCTCACCATTATAATTAATACCAAATAAGTGAAATGTGCAATGACACTTTTCATTTTAATTATCACATGTTAAAATCTAAACAGTCTATGTGGTATCATTTTAAATTACAAAATAAGATTTTTTTTAAGATTTTATTTTTAAGTACTCTCTACACCCAGTATGGGGCCCAAGCTCACAACTCTGAGATCAAGAGTTGCACGCTCTACCAATTGAACCAGCCAAGCGCCCCTAAAATAAGATTTACTCGTGCTTCTTTATCAATAGTACATCTGGAGAAGCTTGCCAGGTTTAAATAGAAATGCAAAACACCCAGGTTGAGTTTGAATTTCAGATGAACGATAAATTTTTTTAGTACAAATACATCCCATGCAATATTTGGGATCTATTTACTCTTAAAAAACGTTGTTTCTTCGAAATTCAAATTTTACGGGGCTTCTTGTATTTTATGTGACAAGCCTACACATAGACTTACCTCTCATATGTTACCTAGAAAACGTTAGCACTGATTTTTAAAAATCTTTTTATTTTGGAATGTTTTATAGTCACACAAAAGTTGTAAAGGTAGTATGGAGAGTTCTGGTATACCCTTCACCTAGTTCCCTGATGTTAACATTTTACAAAACCGTAGTGCATTCATCAAAACTAAAAAACTCACTTGGGCACACTAGTATTCACTAAATTCCAGATTTTATTTGGATTTTGCCAAGTTTTCCATGGATGTCCTTTTTCTGTTCCAGGGTCCAATCCAGCACACCACATTGCATTTAATATCTCTGACTTTCTTCTAACATTTCCTATTTTGGGAGGTGAGGCCGGGTGTGTCTATTTGCCTTTGCTTATAAAAGGGCAACTTCCTGCGATTTTGCAAATGACTATTTTAAGTGTTTGTAGGCCAGCAAAATGTTTGTGGGAGAACCACAGCAGAAAAAGAACACATTTTGAGGCACTGATTACTACCGAACAAGCTTTGTGTTTGTTACCCTGTGGGTGTGCTGATAAGAGCGCTTTCCACGTGTACATGTCTTTTTGCCTCTGAGCTGCAGTGACAGTAGCATGCTTTATCAATCAATTACTCTGTGCCAGGTTTTGGGATGTTATTATTGCTATCAGGTCATGGGCCGCATGAGAGCAGAGACGATCTTCTCATTTTTGTAACCCCAGCATGGTTTCTGGAATCCAGTAGGTGCTCTGCAAACATTTACCAAATAAATGAAGTATATAACTGTTCTCCCCAATGCACCACCACCAGTTTAAATGGTGTAAAATTCTAGATTCTCAACTAGTCAGATGAAGCTAAGTGACGCTGTGGTAATAAATGAGTCCCTGACTCTCAGTGGCTTCAGAAAACGGAGGTTAATTGCTTATCCCTGCTACCTATCTAAGTTAGGGGAGTAGGGAGAGGGCTGGGGCTCTGTGCCACTCAGTCACTCAGAGACGCAGGCTGACAGATATTCATACACCTGGTGCTCTGCATTCTGGGTCCCCAAAACAAGGTAAGACAGAACTGAAACTTGTACCCTGCTTCTCAAAGACCTTGGTCGCTTGTGCTGCCCCCCTTTGGTTAGAATTCCTTCAATGGCATCACCTAGCTGCAGAGGGGCTGTGGAGTGTAATCTTCTTGACCTAAGAAAAGAGGGAAAGCAAAGGGGAAAGGTGGACTCATGGCAGCATACATGTGATACGTAGCTAAATGATTCCGAGGTGGAGAGAGATCGTCCATTTCTATTCTCTTGCCTAACCCCCAGCATAGGTTGGCATCAAAAAAAAAAAAGAAAAAGGAAAAGGGGGCGCCTGGGTGGCTCAGTCGTTAAGCGTCTGCCTTCAGCTCAGGGCATGATCCCGGGGTCCTGGGATAGAGCCCCACATCAGGCTCCTCTGCTGGGAGCCTGCTTTTTCCTCTCCCACTCCCCCTGCTTGTGTTCCCTCTTTCGCTGGCTGTCTCTCTCTGTGTCCAATAAATAAATAAATAAATAATCTTAAAAAAAAAAGAAAAGAAAAAAGGTGCACTGTCAGGCTTGTAGGGTTTGTAGGCTGAATAATGTATGAATAANCAATAAATAAATAAATAAATAATCTTAAAAAAAAAAAGAAAAGAAAAAAGGTGCACTGTCAGGCTTGTAGGGTTTGTAGGCTGAATAATGTATGAATAAATCAAATGAATGATCATCTCACTTTTCGCCTGGCTTTGGGAAGCACACACTCTGAGTCATATTTAATTCCCGCACTCTGAGGCTGAATCCTTTAAAAGATCCTAATTAGATTCCTGGAAGAAATAATACCCATCAGACAAACAAATGATAGGAGGTTGCTTGCGGAGCTAAACTCCAGGCTGGGAAAATGTAATAAGAGGGCCTCTCCCTCTGGAGACTAAACAGATAGGAGGAAGAAAGGTCATGCCGATTCAGAGCGGGCGTAATGCCCATAAATAGTGTCCTTCAAGGATCAGCGCCCTATTCGCTGTTGGTCTGAGGAGGAGGAAGGAATACTTTCATGGGATTCTAAGTACACACTTTGTTTCTGACAAATTAAGCTCGAGAGAGTTCTGGATTGTTGACGGGGGTATTCTACATTCTAAAAGGCTGTATTATGGGCAATATGGGAAACTTCAGAGACATTTCTATTCTGCACTTTGGTAAAGCAACAGCAAGGCTTCCTGGGAGGGCAAGAGAAACCTTTGTGTTCTTGCCTATTTATTATTCTCCTGTGTGAATATACATGGTTTGTCACAGTATCATAGGCTCTCACAAGGGACCTCAGAATCATTCTAGAACCACCAGCTCAATTTGCAGATGAGGAAATTGGAGACCATGCAGGTTAAATTTAGCATGGTTTAATATCTGTGGCTGGGCAGGCTGTGCACTGCACAACTTTGAGGGTGCTGTTAATGCAGGCTCCATGTGAATGGCACCTGCTGGGATTGTGCCGTTCGATCATCCTATAAGCTTTTATTGTGAAGAGAAAATGATCTCTTGTTGCTTTGAATGAAAAATGTGTATAAATTTCAAGTACCTTTCAACAGATTATTTAAAGAAGATTAGCATAGCTTTGCAAAGTATGATTCTCACATTTGTGAAGCGTCTCCTATTTTTGTTTTCTTTCTGGAAGTCAGTATTCCATTGCAGCTCAAAGTTCAGACTCGGCAATCAAAGAAGGAATGTGATTTGATCATTAATTAGCTGTGACCTTAGGCAAATCGCTTCTGCTTCTCTAGTATCGGGCTCTTCCTTTGTAATGTGAACATAATATTACCATTGGGTTGGACAATGTTACCTACAAATTGCCCATCCCCCCACCCAATTCTTTACATACAGTGAATTTGTTCCAGGTGGGAGTAGACTTAGACTAAGGATCATGGTTGGTCACTAAGCCAATCAACTGGGCAATCCCATTGCCTGCTTTCCCAGACTCCTTTGCACCTAGGGTTAGCCATGTGATCCTGTGGCCAGTGGGAGTGTTGCTTCCATTTCTAGGATATTTGGGTACTTGAGTCCTTGTCATTCTTTCACAGAGTTCATAGTTCTTGAAGGCTGTGTGCGTCCAGCTGGGAAGAAGACCCACCTAGGCTCTGAATCAGAAATCACAGACCCATTTTCTCCTTCCGGGGGTGCCAGTGGTCCCGTTGTATTACCGGGGGCTAGCCACTTCCCCTTTGGGGACCGTTTTCTCATGTAAAGTGGAAGGGGGGGGTTGGATGGTGCCTGAGAGGTTATTTATTTATTCATTTACATACGAAAAGAGGGGTCTTCAGACCTCATGCCTAACCACCCACTGCCCATCACCCTTTTAGCTGCTCTCCAAGGGGAAGGTGCTAGCTGGCTCCTTCAGAATCCAGGACATCCTGGGCCAAGCCTCACTAGTGGGAGGGGTCATGGTGTCACCATAGCTGCAGCTCTGCTCTGCCTTCTCTCCCACTTCTCCAGTCTGGGCAGGGCTCCAGTCAAGTGCCTATCTGAACTCTTGCGCTTTCCCACTGGGAAACTGGTGGCCGTTTGATTGCACTCTGCATTAAGTTTGATAAGACCTCAGGATTTACATTCAAGGATTGGAGGTCGGGAATTAGGAAGCCTGTTTTAGTCTAGCATTCAAACTAAGTGCTCTGATATAACTTTTTTAAGGGACTTTTACATTGATGATTATTAGTCCAGGTTCGACTCTTAATAAAGAAATCTCCTGATTCCAGTCTAGCCTCAGTTCCTTGTATATGGCTCCCTAAGGAAATTTGAGAGCTGGGTGGAGTGGGAGGGAGGTATAAGGAGATTGACAGTGCTGAGTTTCAGGCATTCCCAGATCCCCAGTCTCAGTGGCATCAAAAAAAACGAGCAAAATCCCAACCCACGCCAGTTCCTACTAACTTTTAACAACTATTTCTAGAACACCCATTTTGTGCCATGTCACAGCCAGCTCTGATGTTCTAAAATCCTCCTACGTTGGTTGAGACTGACACTGAACCCCAAATTCCCATCCTCACAATGGCTTGTGGTTTCCTTTCCTGAGACCTGAACACCAATGGTGGCTCCAGGGGACAGCATTGGGGAGTTTTAGTCTTCCCCATCCCTCAATTTCTATCAGCCCTTTTTTAATATGGCCAGCTGACATTGGCTTTGTTTGTTTGCTTGTTTTGTGAGTAAATCAATGGACGTTTATTAAGTGGCTTTAAAAAAAAATTTTTTTTTAATTTATTTGAAAGAGAGAGCACCAGCAGGTGGGGGGGGACAGAGGGAGACGGAGGGACAAGCAGACTCCCCGCTGAGCAGGGAGCCTGATGTGACTTGAGCTCGATCCCAGGACCCTGAGATCATGACCTGAGCCAAAGTCAGCCGCTTAACTGACTGAGCCATCAGGCGCCCCGACATTGTCTTAATTTGATGTAGTATTTAAACACCTTCATCTTCAAGTCCTTTCTTCCAGAGACCCAAGCCCTTCCTCGTATAAAAATTCTGGGGCTACCTCTGCTGGGGAGCCCCTAAAGATTGAACACTTTCTAAAATAGAATGAGTTCCATTCAGAGAGAATACTTTCTTGAAAAGCGAACATCGGAATGGCACAGTGAGCTCTGGCCTGGCTTCCAACAGCTTTTTTGGGCATTAGCTCTATAACTCGTGCCATTTATCTTAGGCTCCAGGAACACCAGGACGTTGCCATACCTTGCACTTTTAAGGTGGAACTGGCAATTGTGGGGACACGGACAGATGTTTCTAAATTGGCCATGCTCAGGGTATTCTTGCTATTTTCCCCAGGCAGGATTTAAAGCCATTTTTTTAAAAGATTTTATTTATTTATTTGAGAGAGAGAGCATGAGCACGGGGGAGGGGAAGGGGCAGAGGGAGAGGGAGAAGCAGACTCCCAGCTAAGCAAGGAGCCTGATGCGGGGCTCGATCCCAGGACCCCAGGATCATGACCTGAGTCGAAGGTAGACGCTTCACTGACCGAGCCACCCAGGTGTCCCTTAAAGCAAATTTTTAAAAATTAAAAACAGGAAAACAAACAAGGACGCTCTGGTGGGTAGGTTAAGAAGAACTTGATGCAACATCTGTTTCTAGCAGCTTTCTAGAGCAGGTGTTCAAGAAACAGAGGTGAAAAGGTGCAGTTCCTCACCCTCAAGTGGCAGGTGGCCTTGGGGTGCAACAGACACAAAACAAGCAATTAAATACGGGCTAGCCTCAGCCAGTGCCTGTCAGAGTTTAATATGCCCATGAATCACCTGAGTGCTTCTTAAAATGTAGATTCTGAGCAGATTTGGGACACAGCCTGAGATCTATGTTTCTCACAAGATCCAGAGACTGCTGTTGCTTCAGAGTTTTGACTGGCAAAGGACCAGACATTGAAAGCATGGGCTGTGGAGCCTGAGCTCCCTGGGTTCAAATCCTGGCTTCTCCACTTACTAGCTGAGTGAGCTTGGAGAAGCTTCTTCTCCTCTCTGAACCTCTGTTTTTTCATCTGTATAATGAGGATAATCATTCCTACCTCATGGTGTTGTGTCAGCATCAAATGGTATAATTCAGGTTAAGCACTCAGCCCAGAGTAAACGCTCAACAAATGGTGTAGCTGTCATTGGGATAGGCTATGAAGAGCTATTTTAGAATTCTGAAGTTAATGCTACGGGCATTCAAGGAAGGCTTCGTGGAGGTGGTGTCATTTGAGCTGAGTCAGGCAGAATGGGAAGAAGTATTGGGGAATAGCAGGAGCAGGTGTCTTACAACTGGCAGCGTGCTAGGCATAATTGTTCTCGTGTCAAGACTTAGTATGATGTGGGGTTGGCAGAGACTCAGCTCTTCTCACTCCTTCTGCTTCTTATTCCTGTTATCATCCTTGCTGTGGAAGGGACATGTGTGGGGATCTGCGTGGAGCTGCTCTATGCAGTATGCTTGTCACTAGGCACATGTGTCTAATCAACACTTGCAATGTGCCTAGTACCACATGTTGAAATGACAGTACGTTGGATATACTGGGTTAAAGAAAACATGTAAATATGTCAGGAAATTATGTCATAAAATACAGTATATTATTAAAATTAATTTCACGGTTTCTCTTCACCTTTTCAAAAACGTGGCTAGTAGAAGATTTAAGATTAAATACGTGGTTTACATTATGATTCTATTGGCCAGCACCTGCTGGGAGCCACCAGTCAGGTTCTCTTGCTGAGGCTAAGGCAGAGAAATAGGGAGTTCCAACCTGGAGTCCTATGCCAGGGTCTGCTTCTGGTGGCTGGAGCAGCTAGGAGAGCAGGCATGGAATGCAAGTGAGGGCTGGGTTTGAGGAAAGTAAGAAGATCCATCACTGTCTCAGCAGACATTCTTACGAGAGCTGTGTATCCATTAGCTACCGCCACGTAATAAACCACCCCCAAAACGTAGTCACCTGAAACCACAATCATGCTTACGTGTCTGTGGGTCATCTGGGAAATTTGTCGATCTAGACGGGGCTGGGTAGATTTTGACTGTGTCTCTTCATGGGCCTTGAATTTAATTGGTCCATGACGGGGCTTAGCAGCCAATACATGGTAAAAGCTCCCGGGTGATCCTAATGCAGCCAGGATGGAGAATCATTGATTCAGACGCCATAGCAGTGCTTCTCAAATTTGAGCGTGCATCAGAACCCCTGGAGAGCTTATCAGAATAGAAATTGCTGGGCCTCACCCCCTATGCTTTCCCATTCAGAAGCTTTGGGTTAGGCCCTTAGAGTTTGCATTTTTCTACAAGGTCCCTGGTGATGCTGATGTTCTGGTCTGGGGACCACACCTTGGGAACTACTGAGCAGGAAGAAAACAGTTCTGAGGTCATGGTGAGTGGGGACTCCGACCAGACAGGATGGGAAAGTAGAAGCTCAGTCTAGGCCGGGAGGAGGAGGGGAGAGAGAGGAAGTGAGGTAAGAGGTCAGATTTAAAAGTCCTCACTCTTACTTCTTGGAGGAAGTGGCAAAGGACAGTGGGTTGCAGCAATCTCCGGCACAGTTCTGGGGAAACCGAGAGAGTTGGAGGTGGTGTTCAGTTGAGCATAACACAGCCTAGAGAGATTGCAGATCTCTGAGAGAAGCCCGCTTTGGCATGGCACAGCGTCAGTGCGGCCTGGGAATGGTAGATTAACCAAGACTGAGGGAAGATCTAGGGTGAGGGTGGCCCTGAGGGCAGCCTCCCAGACCTGGCTGCTGTAGAAAAATCCTGCAGGGTCTACAACAATCCCCACCCCCACCTTCCCAGGGTTGAGCCGGTTGCAAAGGTTACTGTGGGTCGTTAGAAGTCTGGGGTTGGGAAAAAGCAAAAGCAATCACAGGGACACAAGCAGGACCCATTATCATTGGGAATGGGTTCCAGCATGAAATCCAGGAACCAACACAGTCCAGACCAGCACAGACCTGCCTGCCACTCCTCAGTGAAAAGCAGCAAGAAGAGAAGCCCACATGCAAAGCAGGGCCAGGACTAAGGTCAGGTGAGGGAGGTACGTTGGACACAAAATTTCAGGGTAGTGCAAATGCAGGGTCAGCATTCCCCCTAGCCCCAGTCCCCACGCAAAGACAAGAGGAATGAAACTCCCCTACACTGAGGTCCCACAGACTTAACAGTCTTCCCACCCTGTTGTGGGGATTCTGACACATTCCCTGTATCCATCATGGAAAACGGTCAGGGCTGGGGACACCCTTGAGCTGATGGAAAGGGTTCTAGTCACTCTGTTTCCTGGAAAAAGACTATTTGGGATCAGAAGAGACTAGGTTATCATTAATGGGTAAAGTTTCCTGAACTAGAAAGGGATTGTCAGATCCAGATAGAAAAATGGAAGGAAACAAAGAAACTTCCTTGCTTTGCACGACTGAATCATAGTGTCAAGTTTGCTATGGGGTATTTCACGGTTGGCATACGTGGCATCAAAAGTTTTTTTTTTTTTTAAAGATTTTATTTATTCCACAGAGATAGAGACAGCCAGCAAGAGAGGGAACACAAGCAGGGGGAGTGGGAGAGGAAGAAGCAGGCTCATAGTGGAGGAGCCTGATGTGGGGCTCGATCCCAGAACGCCGGGATCACGCCCTGAGCCGAAGGCAGACGCTTAACCACTGTGCCACCCAGGCGCCCCCAAAAGTTTTTAACAAATGAAGGTTTGTCTGAGACAAGAAAGGGTTTGAGCCTCGTAAGAACTTGGCTGGGTGGGAGGCTCAGATGTGTTATAGAGATCCCGTTAAGACAGATGAGCCCGGCAATGGGTGGGTAGACGCCTCTCTCTGAGAAACTGGCTGAACCTACAGAGTGAGGGCAGGTCTGGAATTGAGCAGATCAGTCCCACCCAGTAATTACATTGTTACTCACTCTGCAGCGTTTACTTTGGAGAGGGAGGGGGCCTGATGGGCAGGGACACTCTCTGGGTCATTGCAGATCCAGGGAAAAGCCTAGACTTCAGTGCTGAACTTACCCCCCTACAAGGAGGCACACGTTTGGGCGTCTGAGACCCTGGTGAGGTACCTGATCCCCTTCTCAGGGAAGTCTGTGGCTCTGGTGGTCGGGGAGGCCACATGTGGTCCCCCGGAGAGTGAAGTCAGCAGAGCCACAAAGAGGATCCACTGTTAACCTGGGTGTGACAGGCTGACCTCACTTTTTAAATTCAGCTCCTCCTGTGTGAAGCTCCCCTTCTCCAGTTTTCCCTGCACTGTGTGCATTTCCCTCTGCAAGATAGGAGGAAGTCAGGTTAGGGAAGGCTTTGTGTGCCAGGGAGGGGGTTGCTATTTATCCTGCAGGCAGTGGGGGCTATGAAAGGCTTCTGAGCTGGGCACTGGCATGCCTAGTGTTTTCCATACCCTTACTCTGAACAATGCCTGGCTTACGGAAACGTGCTCAATACACTTGGTAGGATAAATGATCTTTGCAGTGTTTTAGGGGGAACTTTAGCTCAGCCTCCTTCTCCACTGCCTTAAAGCAAAATCCAGCCCACCCTTCCACTGCAGGATGCTTGGCATTTATTTCTAATAAATGCATTTGATTTTTTTTAGGAAGATTAGCAGTTTAGGCTTCACAGATCTTATCTCTGAACCCACAAATACCTAGAACAATGGGTCGTTTAGTAGGGTTTGACATTGGTCCTCACCCAAAGCACTGTGGTTGGCCTGTCTTTGATTTTTTTTTTCCATGATAACCTTCAAAGTTGATCAGGTTTAATGGAATTAGAGCACTGTCAAAGGCACAGATATCCAAAGATAATAATGCCTTCATTCATCCCGTGTTCAGTCTCCAGGATTCTGTGGGGTCAGAAAGGACTGATCAGGCACTATTTGGTATAACAGAAAGAGATCACTGTCAGACACCGTTCAGATCCCAGATCTGCCCCTTAGTTGCTGTCTGGCCTGGGACTACTTGCTGAATATCTCGTGGTCTCAGCTTTTTTCTTGAAAAGTGGATACCGCCTCTGTGTCTCGCTCACAGAGTTGTGAGGATGGTAAGGAAGACACGTGTTCAAGTGTTTAGGGCAGTGCTTGGTCACATAGTAAGGGCTCAATAAACAGAATAGTTATTGAATAACATCCAGCGGCGAAAGCCCTAGTGATTGGGATTCGGTGTGGAAAGCTACTTGATATTTTTAACCCAAGGCCCAGGAAAGATACTGGGCTAATTCTTGGCAAGGATGAGAGTAAACACTGTGAGACTCACTTTAAGGGTAAAAAAAAAAATTTTTTTTAAAGAATAAAACTCTTAAAATAAGAATCTCTTTCTCCTCACAGAGCTCTCCAGCTTCAGAGATCATTTGGATTTAAGCTTGCAGGGGACGGTGGTTTTTTGTTTTTTAGCTTTCAATACTGGATAGGAGTGGAGGTGGGGGCGAAGGAGGAGGGGTGAGGAGGGACTCAGAGAAGGGAAGGAGGTACTGGAGTCCTCCAGGCGGGACAAGGAAAAGGAGGTTTATGTCACAAGGGCTGGCATTAGTGGTCATGGTACAGATCCCGGGCTCGGAAATATCCTGAGCTTGGTTTGAAGAGCTGTTGCCATTGTCGCCTTGCAATTGTAAATAATTGTGAACAAGGGGCCCCACATTCTCATTTTGCACTGAGCCCTGAGAGTCATGCACGGCCAGCCCCGTATAAGCAGAAGGGTGAGCAGCGGAGGGGGCTCAGTGGATGCCAAACTGCCTGCCCCCATGGACTATCCAGTGACCGTCCCCTTTGGATCATCTGCTTTCCCAGAATCATTCAACACTTGTCAGTCCTCTTGAACGAAGAGAGAGGACGTGGATATGGATGGCACTGTCTTTAAGAAGGGAAAGCCTTGCTGCCCCTGATCAGAGTGGATCTGAATATAACCAGGAAGGCCTTTCCCTATGCGCACCTGTGAGCCTGTCACCTACGTACTCTGAAGTCCACACTGGCTGCCCTCGCCCATGGGCCATCTGGTCCTGTTAGGATTTTTCCGCACAAGGGGGTAATATAATGGCTATCTGGTGTTTCTGCCTTTCCACCATTCTTACTGCCTCTGTGGGAGCTGCCCTTTCCTTTTGCACGGGTTTCCAGTGGGTCTGACACTCACGGTGTCCTGTCTCCCACCACAGGCACGGTACATGACCCGGGCTGGGCCAGAGTTCTTCACCCCCCTCACCTCTGTGATGGACCCACGGTGGCCGTTTAGGAGCTGCCAAAGCTGGAGCTACCTGCCTCCTCTGATTGCACCGAGATGGAAATGGCAGGTCACCCGGAAATAGACCGATCGAGTATTTCATGCTTCCTCCGTCTCCTGTCATCACAACGTAAGATTTTACTCGGCCTGTTCCTCCTCCCCACGTGAATGTTGCTCTGATGCACATAGATCCCTGGGGCTGGTGCAGTTTACTCAGTGACAGGGTCAGACAACCAAGGGTCTACGAACGTGACCAGAAAACCACTTTATTTTACTTTATTTTTTTAGATTTTAATTATTTGTTTGAGAGCGATGCAGAGATAGTGAGAGGAGCACAAGTGGAGAGGGAGAGGGAGAAGCAGGTTCCCCACTAAGCAAGGGAGCCTGACGTGGGGCTTGATCCCAGGACCTTGGGATCATGACCTGAGCCGAAGGCAGACGCTTAACCAACTGAGCCACCCAGGCGTCCCCAGACAACCACTTTAAAATGTCAGAATGTTATGAACCCTTTGGGTCTTACTCAGGGCAGAAATAAGGCCTATTTATAACCTTTATTTGTATTAACTGGGACACCAATGGGTATATTCATTGATTTTTTTAAAAGATTTTATTTATTTATTTGAGAGAGAGCAAAGAGGGAGAGGGAGAAACAGACTCCCTGCTGAGCAGGAAGCCCCATGCGGGGCTCAATCCCAGGACCCCAAGATCATGACCTGAGCCAGAAGCAGAGGCTTGACTGACTGAGCCACCCATGTGCCCCATCACTGCTCTGTCATAGAAACGTGTCTAAAAAGTGAGGAAACATACACTTCTCAAAGAGAATTCGAGAGGAGAGCCTTTAGACATAGAACAACTAAAACAACAACACCAAAAACAACCTTTTGGCCAGAGAGTTCATTTTATTTTCTTTTTAAAAATAGCTTTGTTCATATGTAATTTACATGCCATAAAACTTACCCATTTTGAGCATACAATTCAGTGATTCCCAGTAATGTACAGAGTCATGCCACCATCACCACAAAACAGTTCTAGAACATTCCTGTCACCCCCCAAAACTCTCTTGTGCCTGTCTGCATCCATTCCGCATTCCCACCTCCAGCCCCAGGCAACCACTACTCTCCTTTCTGTCTCTACAGATTTGCCCTTTCTGGACCTCGCCTATGAATGGAGTCATATATGTGGTTTTTCTTACCTGGCTTCTTTCACTTAGTCAGATGTTTCCAAGGTTACCCATACTGTGGCATATACGGATGTTCATTTCTCTTTCTTGCTGTGCAGCATTCCATGGTATGGCTCTAGTATTTTGTTGATGCGTTCACCCATTGATGGGCCTTGGGATTGTTTCCATTTGGGGGCAATTATGAATAATGCTGCTGTGAAGGATTGCATACAAGTTTCCGTGCAGAGCAATGGCTCTTTTGATGATGTTGAATTCTTCTTCACTTCACCACAGAGAAACAGGCTCTTTCTTGGAAGAGTACATAGGCCTTCGTGAACCTTGCTTTGAATAATGGATAACAGCTTCAAACTCATCTGCTACCCCAGAGAAGGCAAAATTGTTATAGGGGCTGTCAGAAGGTCTCAGTCCCTATACAGAAGATTTCCCCATGTCTCTCTTAACAAGGTGGGATAAGAACCAGGTAGGACCCATTAGTTCCTCCCTGGATTGATAAACATACGGATGTCTGGAAAAATCTCCTTTCTCACTGGAGTGGCTATGCAGAGAAAATGTAAAGTTGGCACCCACGAGGGTCCCTTGTCCTCTACGTGGAAGGAGCCTGTTGGCAAAATCCATTCATTCATTCAACAATACTGTTGAATGGCTTCCATACGCAAGACACTGTTCCAGGTATTAGGGATACAGGTGTGGGAGAAACACACCAAAAAACTACAAAAAACCCTGAACTCATAGAGCTCGCTTCTAGTTGGGGAGACAGACCATTAAAAAAGAGGAAAAATAGAAGATATGTCATATGGTGATATGTATTATGGAGAACATTTAGCAGGGAAGGCAAACGAGTTCCTGGGAGAGGAGAGAGGTTGCTATTTTGAAGAGGAAAGTTGGTGAAGGGAGATCAGATTGAAAAGGTGACATTTGAGCAAAACCTAAAGGAGGTTGTATTATCTAAATCTATCTAATGAATTGCCGCAGACTTAGCTGCTTGAAATAACATATATTTCTTAGCTGGCTCCTCTGTTTCAGGGTCTCTCTCAAGTCTTTAATAAGGGGTCAGCTGGGTGGGGGTCTCACCCGAAGGTGCAACCAGGGAAGGATCCGCTTCCAAGCTCACATGGTTGTCAGAATTTTAACTACTCTAGAGCTATTGGACTGGGGTCTCAATTTCTAATAGGGCACCCTCATCTCCTTGCCACGTGGGTCTCTCCAACATGGGAGCTTGGGTTATGCAGAAAGAGTTGGCTACCAAGGCAGAAATTACTGCCTTGCATAACCTAATCACAGAAGTGACATCTCATCACATGTGATAAGTTCTGCCCATACTCAATGGGAGGAGATTATACAAGGGCGTCCATACCAGGAGGCAGAATCATTATGGGCCATCTAGTATGCTGCCTGTTATTCAGGTGAAAGAGTGAGCCATGGGGGAGCTCAGAGGGAGGAGTGTAACAGGCAGAAGAAACAAGTGCAGAGGCCCTGAGGTGGGATCTTGACTGGAGTGTTTAACAGCGAGGAGGCGGGTGTGGAGTGGAACGTGCAAGGGGTAGTGGAGTAGAGATCGGGACAGCAAAGGAGGTAATGGGGGGGCCAGGTTGTGTGGGACCTTTATGACTTAAGTGAGATGAGCCACTGGAGGGTTTCCAGCAGAGGAATGGCATGAGCTGGCATTTGTTCTAGATCCTCGATCCCCCAGTTGTGGTCTGCGGATCACCCTTAAAGCTTGTTAGAAACGCACAACCTTAAGGCCCATGCCAGGCCTAGTGAACCAGAGACTGCATTTAACAAGATCCCCAGGCGAATGGAATGCACAGTGAAGTTGGAACCCCAGTGGTTCTCACCCTGCAGCCAGTATCAGAATCACCTGGAGCATTTCTTGAAACACAGCTTGCGATCCCCCTCCCACCCCCTAGAAGTTTCTGATTCAGTAGGTGCAGGTTGAGGACGGAGATTCCGCGTTTCTAGCAAGGACCCAGAGACGCTGATGCTGCTGGTCCAGGGACTGCACTTTGAGAACCACTGGCTTACAGTGTGCCTGGTGCCAGGACGCAGGGATGAGGAAGACGACGTCCTTCTCTTGAAGTTGTGCAGAGCATCAGACCCTGCTCCTGGCCTCTGGGGGAGGATGACCCATCAGACCCAAAGCTCTTTCCTTGTCCTAAGTCCTAGGAAAGCAGATTTTATGCACTGCCCCTTAAAACCACATCAGTTGTCACCCTGGTGCCCACCCTGGCTCTCTGTTCTATTTGCAGCTAAATCTCATCTCTGTCTCTCCTACCTGTGCCAGAGAGAGGGAGCAGGTGGTCACCAGTGCCCTGCTAAAGCTCTTCAGATGTTTGCAGCCCATTATTAAATCGCCCTCAGATTTTCCTTCTTGAAGACGAAATAATTAGCTACCCTTCTCTGAATCATGGGGTGGAGAGGGTTTGCTGACGGGAGCTACCAGCCTCAGACAGGGGCGTATGTGGTAGAAATTCTTTTTTTTTTTTTTAAAGATTTTATTTATTTATTCAACAGAGATAGAGACAGCCAGCAAGAGAGGGAACACAAGCAGGGGGAGTGGGAGAGGAAGAAGCAGGCTCCCAGCGGAGGAGCCCGATGTGGAGCTCGATCCCAGAATGCCAGGATCACGCCCTGAGCCCAAGGCAGACGCTTAACCGCTGTGCCACCCAGGCGCCCTGTATGTGGTAGAAATTCTTGAACCCGTGTGGGGGCTGGAGGTGAGATGGGGTGGGGGCTTCAGAAGCTAGACCAGGGGACTCCTCATCTCAGCAAGATCCTTAGAAGTGATGCCAGCAGACAGCAGGCAAGATGACACGTCTGGCGTGATGCAGAGATCAGCTGGAGGTGAAGGGTCACCAGTGAGTCAAATATCTTCAGGGGTTATGGGCACCATCAGACACACCCCTGTCCCAGGGCCATCTCCCAGCTGACTCATTCCAGCCAACAGATCGGCCCCATTGGTGCCGATCCTCATAAGAAGGAAGTGTGTGAACATCACAAAGATGGTGTCCTGGCTTGGCAAGGTCAAGGTCAGACTTTGGACCACCTGCGTCTGCCATCTCCTGAGAGGCTTGTTAGGAAATGCAGACCTCCAGACCCCACCCCTACACTTACTGCATCAGAGTCTCTGGAGGAGGAGTCTGAGAATCGGGATTTTAACAAAGCACTTAGTACGGTGATTAGTAATAAAAGCAACTTCGTGTGCTATGTTTCCATTCTGAAAATAAAAAATAGTCATAACGAGCACCGTGCCAAGGGATGAATATAGATTGGCCTGTGGAATCCTCACCTCCATGAAATGGGGACTGCTAGCATCCCATTCAATGAAGAGGGAACTGAGGCACAGAGAGATAGGTCTGAAGTCACACATCTGCTAAGTGGCAGGCAGCACGACTTAGACCCAGGCCTGGCTGATCCCAGAGGCCAGGATTTTAACCTCTACTTTGTCCCTTCCTCCTCCCTAACACAACATTCCCTTGCAAACTATAAAATAGAGTAAGGGGCGCCATAGCCCCAGATTCAATGTCTGTTGTGGGAGAAAGAAACAGATAACCACTAATTGTGAACATACACTAGTGTTTCACATGCGTTTTTCTCACTTTCTTGACTTTACACCAGCCCTCAGAGGGGAGTATCATACCCATTCTGCTGGTGAGGAACACTGAGGCTCACGGGGACAAAGCGGCCTGCCTGAGGCCACGCAGCTCTTTATGTAGGCCAGTCTGGACTGGAATCCAGATCTCTTGCTATCATCAAGCCACACTGCCCTTGGTGAAGATGGGGAAGAAGGGGGTCCAATTCCTATGTGGGGTTACTTGGTCACGTCCGCCTTGGGGAACACACCAGGTCGCTGCTTTGCCTCTTGCCAGACCAGCTGTTTAATTAGCCCAGAGCCTTCTCGCTTCCCCAGAGTTCAGAAACACTGCTCAGGGTATGGGCACAGCTAAAACAGGATCGGAATGGCATGTTCGGGAAGCTGTATGATTAAAACTGACTTAGAAGATGAGTGCTGCCAGCCTGTTTGGCAGAAATAGAAAGTCACCTAACCAGAACGCGTGTTGCCCACATGGTTGCCAGAGACTGCTTTTTGCTGTTCTAGTGCTTTTGAATTATAACTGATATCCTGAGATCTGTGGTTTGCACTGCCTCTCCTAACTACCTTCTTAAGGATCCTGAAAAGAAAACCATTATTATATGTCTGCCCTCTGGGGTTGGAGGGGAGAAGGTGAGGAGCCAGGTTCCTTTTAGAAGCTGTGTACTGTGGTGAGCCCAGAAGTGTCCCCAGGAGACGACTGAAGACTTATCTCATGATCAACTCTAAGCACCGTTCTGCCTTAGGGGGGTCTGAATCCTGGAACCAACTCATCTGCCCATCGGACACCTCCCTACCACCCCTGGCCATGTCCCATAGCCACGCCATTATGGGCGTGTCATTTTGTCTCCCAGAATGTCTTTCCTAGAGAACCCCATCGTCCCCCTCTCTGCGTGGTCTTCATGGGACAGTGGCTCATGATCTCTGCTCACCTGGTCTGGGTGGACTCAAGCAGGGTGCTGCCCCCTCTGGACACAGTGCTTGGTCCAGAGGTGGGCACTTAACCCAAACAGGACCAATTCGAATTTTTTCCTTAAGATTTCATAAAAAGTCTCTCTTACTTCTGGAGCATAAACTATTAAAACAGAAACTCAAGTCCACTACTGCCCATGTTTCTGCCTCGTGAAGCAAACCTACTCCAGGAGAAAAAAAATCCAATGTTCAGAGAAAAGCTGTGGCGAGGTGAGATATGGGGAGAGTAAGGCCTTGTGACTTCTTTTGCATCTCTAAATCCAGCCACGGCTGTAGGATTTGCCCTTGGACTTCCCAGGTAATGAGCCCGTACATTCTTTTTAGCTCGATCCGGATGGAATGGAGTTTCTTCCAGGAACCCTCCATAATACGCATCTGAGATTCAACATATCCAAATAGAAAACCCCGACTTCTCCCTCCAGCAAACCTGCCTTCCTCCAGCCTCCCCTGCCTTCCACAACCTCCCTCACTGCTCATTCAGTGCCAGCCATTGATTCACTGCCATGAGCATAGTTCAGGCTCAAAGCATTTCACACTTGGATTGATGCAACGTCCTCCCTGCCTCCAGGCTTGTCTACTCCAAGTCCACAGACAGACAGACAGACAGACACACACACACACACACACACACACACACACCCCTGAGAAAATCCTTCTGGGCCTGAACCTTCCCGCTCTTCTGTGGAGTAACTCACCCGGCTGCAAGGCATTTGGCCTCTCCCATGTGTTGAACTTCACCTGACGCCATCCTCCCCTCTCTCCAGCCAGAGAATTACTTGTCAGTTCCTACTCTCACTCCTAAGCTAATGCACACATTACCTGCAGGGGTTCCTAATCCTTTCTGTGCCATGGACCCCGTGCTAGTCTGCTGCAGCCTATAGATCCCATCTCAGAATAATGTCTTTAAATCATAGAGTGGAATACATAAGATTATAATGAAATGATAGTTCTATTGGTATATACTTATCAAAATATTAAAACTAATTTAAATATGGTAATGTAGGTGCTTCTTCATTAATGCATTAAATAGATCTAATAGTTGTGATTTTTATTTTTTATTATTATTTTTTAATATTTTATTTATTTATTTGACAGAGAGACAGCCAGCGAGAGAGGGAACACAGCAGGGGAGTGGGAGAGGAAGAAGCAGGCCCCCAGTGGAGGAGCCTGATGTGGGACTCGATCCCGGAACGCCGGGATCACGCCCTGAGCCGAAGGCAGACGCTTAACGACTGCGCTACCCAGGCGCCCTTAATAGTTGTGATTTTTAAAAAAGATTTTTTTTATTTGTCAGAGAGAGAGAGAGCGCGCAAGCAGGGGGAGCAGTAGCAGAGGGAGAAGCGGGCTCCCTGATGGGGGACTGGATTCCAGGCCCCTGGGATCATGATCTGGGTTGAAGGCAGACTCTTAACTGACTGAGCCACCCAGGTGTCCCATAGTTGTGATTTTCAAGCAGTAAAGAGTGTAAATAGAATTTCAAGTTATTCACCACAACTGTAATGTGACGTGAATGTATCTGATTTCTATTGACTTCTATTTCTATTCTACTCTATTTCTGTTTCTATTGGTGACAACCCCAGGTAAATGTTAGTACTGTTGTGGTTTGTTGCCTGCATCTGTAATGAAAGGAGATACTGAATTTCACGTAGAGGTTAGTGACAATAGAGATGTAACTCTTTTCCTTCCTGAGTTCAGGAACCCCACAGAATTCTGAAGTAGGGTTTCTCCCGAGACCTGGGCGGGTGCCAGCTGCTTTGTCCAAACAGGCACAGCCTTGCTGAGTGCACAGTGCACCTCAAAGCCAGACTACAGGTCCTTGTGAAGAGCAGGGAGAGGCTCACGGAGCTGGGGACCCTGAAAGCCAGTCTTGGAGTGACATCTGACAAATGACTTCGAACTGACTGCTTGTTTATTCTTTTGTTGGAGGCAGGAGGGCGCAGCTCCGAGGAGCTGGGCTTTCAGAGTTAAACACATCTGCATTTTTGTCTTGTCCCTGTCACTCTTCACTTGTTACTTAGGGTGACCCATTTTCTCTCTCAGAACTTCAGCTTTCTCATCAGGAAAATGGGACGATGGTAGTACCCACCTTGTAGGGCTCTGGTGAGGATTACAAAGTCACGCATGTGAAGTGCTCCGCTCTCAACCATGATAATGACTCAAGAGGTTGGCAGCATCCATCTTAGCTTTTGTTACCATCCATTTACGCATTCAGTAAGCATTTATTAAGCACCTATTGTGTGCCGTGTGCTTTACATATGGGGAAGAATTTGATAACCCCAAAGGTAGGTTCTCTTATGCCCATTTAAAATAACCTCCTTCACCGGAGGAGGGGTGCTTGGTTTTCTCAGACAGTTTTAAGTCCTTAGGGATAAAGGTATCAAACTAACCCTAAGGATTTCCTCCCTCTTCCCTCAATACCCAGTACTGTGCGGCAATGTGGTGCGGTGGCCAGGGGAAGAGTTCGGTGTAGGCTATCTAGGTTTGAATCCCAGCTCCTCAATGACGATTACCCCCCGGGCAACTTACTCCATGGCTTTATGCCTCCTCCTCTTTTCTCATCTAGAGACTGGGATAGTAATAGTACCCACCTCATGGTTATCAGGGAATTGAAAGTTGAATTTGTGTGAAAGGCTTAAAGCAGAGCCTGGCACCCAGTCTCAAAAAGGGTTAGCTATTATTCTTCCTGGGAACACCTGGGAATCTCTTCCACCTCTCTCAAGTTTCCCCAAAAAGCACCCATCCCAGTAGTCACCCCTCCTCTGTGAAGCCCTCTCCCCACCAAGCACCCTATTTATCAGTGCTGAAGAAACAGTATGCATAAATACCATTAAGTGGTTAGGAGGGCACACTGTGGGGATTCAAATGCCAGTGGCAGCAGCTGCCATGCTTCTGTGGTGCGGGGGGGGGGTCTATCTCACTGCACCTCAGTCTCATCTGTAAACTGGGGACCACTGCAGCGCCTCCCTCAAATAGGAGGAGGCAACAGCAACAACGAAAACATTTATTGAGTGCCTACTCTGGTCAGGCACTGTGCTAGACATATAGTGAGCAAGGCAGAGGACGATGAAATGAAATCATGCTTGTGAAGCGTTGAGCGCAGTGTCTGCCGGATGATCAGTGCTCAGCGTGTGTTGCATGCCACGTGCTACGAATGAAATATGACAGACATACTAAAACATGTACCTGTTAGATTTTCACGCAAAAGAGGTACACAGATGCACATTACGCCTTTTGTTTATTACTTCCACGTTCGTTTCCTCATGTATCCCCACAAAACAGCCCCGGAGAAAAGGCAGGACAGAGATTGTATGCCACCTTTCTTAAATGAAAAAACAGACGGAGGCATTGGGAGTGAACAGGTTGATAAACTGGTGACTGACAACAGGAGACGGCTGGGCATTTTAAAAAGAGAACCAGCGGAGGGCAATGTTCCACTTCAAATCCCTCAGTAGCAGAGTGGACTCCAGTTCTGCGGCCTTGGGGTGGGCGAACCGGTTTGGAGGAAGGACTCCAGGCCCAGGGCGCCCCAGCCACGCGGGCCGGTGGGACAGGGTGGGCACGGCCGGGGGCGCACGCTCGCTGGCACGGAGCTTTGAGCGGGCAGAGGCGCGCACGTCGCCGGCGCGACGCTGGGTGGCGCTGCTGGGCCGCCCCGCTCCAGACCTGTTGAGCCCAGGGCGGGACGCGGGCAGATTTAGGGTAAAGGGGGGCTCCGCGCTCTCCGCGCGTCCCTGCGGTTCCGGCCACAGCACGTTCCCCCGGGCGCCCTAGGCCCCACTTGAACTTAAGGCTCCCATTCATTTGGCCTCTGCGTTTCTCTCCGCAACAGTTCTAGGCGCGTCGGGTGGGGCGGGAATAAAGTTTTTCCAACCCGGACTGGGAGAGGGCTGGATGGGGAGGACCCTTCCCGCTCCAGACTCCACAGCTGGCAGGACTGTACCCCCTCGGCTTCAAGGCCGTACCGGGGGCTCTGCTCTCGGTAGGTGCCAGCCCCGGTGCCGACCGGATGGGCTGACCCGCGCACCGCCCCCTTCCCCATCCCCTCCCCCGCCTCTGGCTCGCACCGGCCCCGGCGTCTCCAGCCCCGCCTGCGCCGGGGTCGCTGCAGTCCCCGCGGCCGCCCCAGGCTCCCGCCCCAGGCGCCCCGGCCTCCTTCCAGCCAGGGCAGCGCCTCGGGGGGAGCGCCGGACAGCGAGGGTGGCCGAGGCGAGGGCTCTGAGCGCCCCAGCTCTCCCAACCTGGGAGACGGCCCCGACTCTGGGAGCCGGAACGCGGGGAAAGGCAAGGACGGGGCGGCCGGCGGAGGGGCGGGCGCCGCTCATCAGCCACGCTAGTCACGTCTGGGGCCACCCGGCTGCCTTTTTCTTCCTTTCCCCCTTTGCTTTCTCCCCCCTCCCCTGTTGGCGAGGGCAAAGTGGCCGTGGCGGCGCCATGCCCGGGCCGGAGTGAGTGCGCGAGGGCGAAAATGGCGTACATCCAGGTAGGGCTGAGGCTGGGGGGCAAGGTCCGCGGTGCGGGTGGGGGGTGCCGCGTCCCCTCCGGCCGTGAGCGCGCGGAAGGGAGGGCACACGGCGGGGCTCCCACAAACTTGCCTCGAGAAAAAGGGTGCCCGAGGGCACGCAACCTGTGCAGCGGCGGGGGGGCGACCCAGGATGGGGGGCTGGGGACCCCCACACCCCGGGATGCTGGGCACCTGTGAACTCTCACGCGCGCCCTCGCCTCCTGGGAAGGGAGTGGGGGTGGGGCGGACTTTTCTGCCCCCATTCCCTCCCCTTGCACCCCACCCCAGGGGAGGGGCCGCGGGGAGGGCGGCCCGGGACGCGCCAGCCGCCCGGCCCGCCAGCTGCCGTTGCCGTGGTGATGGCTCTGGCTAATTGGCCGGCGGAGCGAGCCTGAGGCAGCTGTTCCGGCCAGGAGGGACAAGGACGTCGTCTCTCCCGGGCACTGGGTGCTGAGGGGTGGGGGACATACTATAGCGCGCTGTTGGTGGCGGCGGGAGCTACCGATCATTTTCGGCCATTGCATTGGGGTCTGGGAGTTGTGGACCCCCATCACCTTGAGGAAACTCACAAGAATGCTTGGACCGAAATAATTTCCAAGCATCCTTTTTGGGGGAAGCTGCTTGACTACGAGACCTTTCCCTTTTCAGTACAAGGCGGGGAAGTGGCGACAGGTCAGCGCCAAGGTCATGCAGTCAGACCTGCAGTCAGACCCGTTGAGCTGCTTGCTTTCTGGGGTTGGCTTCTCTCTGCCCAGCAGAGAAGCCTACAGGTTCCCACATGTAGGGTGCATCTGGGCTCACTTCTCTTACCCTCGGCTACAGCTGGGGGCTGCTGGTCTCTTAGTTCCCCACTGGCTCACATCTTTTCCTCAGACTTTTCAACCTGGCAGGAACTCTGTGCTCTGTCACCCTCTCCCCATCCCTCTCGTGGCTTAGATTTGCTCCATTGGCTTATATGGAATCTCTAGGTCCTCTTTTTAAGTTCAGTGAAGGTCATATTAACTGCACACTTACTACATGCTGAATGTTGTGGGGCTATTCCATAGTCACTCAACAAACACTTGAGTGACCACCTACTATATGTGAGCGATGGGGATACAGTTGTGAAAACAGCACAGTCTCTGCCCCTCAGAATGCACACTCTAGTGAGAAATACACAATATTAGAACATGCTTCTGTGGTTTTTAATAACCACTTTCAGGACAGAGATTAGTGACTTGCCCAAGGTCACACAGCTGCTTAGGGGTCATGGTGGGATCTAAAAGGGAGATGGTGGGAATCGGTGGGGGATTTGTTAAGCAGCTAAAATGAGACTGGCTTGGTGAAACTGACTTTCCTTGTAGAACAAGGTATGAAACTTTTTCTATAAAGGTCCAGATAGTAAATTTTTTTTCTTGGGGTGCTACATGGTCTGTGTCACAAATATTCAATTCTGACTATGGCGTCGAACGGCCATAGACAATAGTAAATGCATGGGCGTGGCTGTGTTCCAATAAAACTATTTGTGGACACTGAAATTCGAATTTCATATACTGTATGCTAGTCAAGAAGTATTCATTTGCTTTTGATTTTTTTCCAACCATTTAAAAATGTTCAAACCATCCTTAACTAGAGGACCATACAAAAAAGCAGGTTGTGGGCTGGATTTAGCCTTGCAAGTCATAGCTTGCCAACCCCTGTTCTAGAATATCTGGATTCTCCTTCCTGTGTCTGTCTTGAACCAGTGATCCCCTATTAGGTCAAATCATGAACCCAGTGGACCCAGTGTAAGGAAAGACTAAGCGTGCTGGGAACATAAAAACATCTTCCCTCCCCTCTTCCTCTTCCTCGGTTTCTCTTTGTTCCTGGACATTCATCTTGTACCTGGGGTTTGAGAAAGCTGGGTGATTGGGCCCTAGGGTGGTCTTGTCTCTACTCACGTGGTTTTATAAACGGTGTCTTTTGATCACCACACACCCAGGAAATGCTTTCCTGTACAAAAAGAATGGGCATGGACTGTTGTCCAAGGAAAAAGCAGCCCTTTATCCTTGCACTTTATTGTAAGCATTTTCAAGCACTTTCTCATGGAAGTGCACGAGGGTGTAGCTTTTTGCTGCTTTTTCACTGTTGTATCGGCCAGGACAGTCTCTGATGCCTAATAGGTTCCATCTGGTCTTGACAAACCACCTTGTTCTCATAAAGCCGCGGAAAGAGTGCAGATATTTTGCAGCTGGGCAGCACGTGCAAACATTTTCATAGAGTCCTAGCTTAGCCCTTCCACTAGAGAAAAGAGGTAACTGAGGTTCAGAGTGGCCGTCTGACTTACCCAAGTCACGTGATTGGCTGGTGGTGAAGCCAGTGCTAACACTTGCCCGCTCAGCTCTGCGTGGCCCCCAAGGCTCTTCAGGGCTTGCTCTGTGTGTGGTTCGAGTTTTGCTTTTGGAAGAGTTTGTGATTAGTGCCTGAGACTTTCTTTCCCAAGCTGTAGCCATTCCCTTATCACTTCAAGGATTTTGAATTTTTCATGAGCTGTGTACCACTTGTACTATATTTACTTAATACTTTTTTTCTATAAATGGACTCACTTTTTTTTTTTAACTTAAAATCACATGAAAAGGAAACTTTATGTCACTACCATAGTAGACAACCAGGGTCACTTGATATAAACAAAAGGCAACTGGAAAAATAAACAATGATAATAATGCCACATAGTTAGTTATGTCCAAGGTTCTGAGCTGAGGTCTGCTCTCTCTTTAAAAAAGAAGAGGGGGTGGGGAGGAGATGTACAAGTGTTAGAAACATGTTAACATGCACTGCTACCAAACTGAGACCTCCTCCTCCTCGAGAGAAAATTGAAAAAGAGGATAACTTTCTTCGTCTTGATTTAAAGTTCTGAGTTTGAGTTCATCTCCAGGGTTTATCCCAGGCTGGGATGCGGGACTCCTACCTGGTTTACTTGGCCCATTCATTCCTAAGCCACTGCGACCCTTTCTGGCAGAGGGGAAGGGAGTCTGTGCCTTGGGAACCTGTGAGAAGAAGTCCTGGTGGGAGGTGGGGCTGAAAAGGAGGTAGCCCCACCCCCACCCCCTCCCTGGGCCAGATGATGGCTTCCTTTTCTGCTCCCTGTGTTTGTGGGTGGTCATATGAAACTCCCCACCATCACCATTGGAGCAGAATTATAAGGTAGGGCCTCTGGGAGGGTGGGGGGAGCCAAGTCACTTCCACCGTGTGCCTGCATGTTAGCTGATCATGTCCTTTTGGGTTGGCTTCATGGCTATTTCTGTATAGGAAGGTTTGCTCTTCTGAAGTGTGGCTGCATTGGATAGCATGACTATCTATCCACCCGCTCTGATTCATAACAGCATACGGTGCAAATCAAATCGAAATGCTAAAGTTTCCCATTTATTCGGTGTTGGTTAGCCAGGAGGCTACTAGCAGCCCCGCACATAGCCGCACCTTGTTAGGGAGTCCGCTCCCTTCCCAGGATGGTAAGTGGAAAGATGCAGGGCTTTTTTTTTTTTTTCCTTTCTTTCTTTCTTTTTCTTTTTTCTTTTCTGAGTTGCTGGAATATTGCTAAACTGGTCTTGTCTCTCTTTTTGTAATCCTCTCACCCCCGACGCCCCTTGGCTTCTTCGTGGATCTCTAAAAGGGCAGTTGGAACCTTTAAACGAGGTGGGTTAATTCGATGATTTCTTTGGTCTGGTTTCTGATCAAGAGGTGCTTGCCTTTCATTTTGGAGTCTTATGTGGGGCTGTGGGGCTGTTCCTTATTAAACGATGACTGGGTGTTTAGAACAGCACGGTTTTGATGCCTTTCTGTGGAAGGGAGGGAGATCCCGATGAAGAGGAGACACTCGTAGACAGGCTAGATTGCTCTCCCCACCCCCTCCTTACACCGTTTTGGTTACCTCTGTTTACTTTCATGTCACTGAGACGATTTTTTAAAAAACCTTTTTTGCTTTGCTTTCAAGAAGACAGAGTAATATTCATTGTGTTTCGAGAACATATTGTATAGCCCTCCCGATGTTGTATAAACCACCCACCTGTCAAGAAAGACATTCACATAAACTACCAGGGAAAATACCTGCAAATGTTTTGCTCGCTATTAACGGGTCCAGCGAGTTGGTGTTTGCCATGTTGTGCCTGCAGTTGGTAAATAGAAACGGAAAACATTTTGTTCTAAGTGTTCAGCGGCAGAGACAGACCTCCTGAATGTCCTTATTTCTTAGCAGGGATCGGCTGCTTGTAATTTTTCGGGTGTTTTTCCTTTTCCTCCTCTCCACCCCTCCCACCTCCCCCCCCTCCGCTGCCCACCTCCCCCGATGGCCTCAGGGTTTTCTTTCTAGAATCTCCGATCTGCTACTGTGCAGTTGGACTTGCAGGCACTGCTGTCAGAAGTGCTATGAGTCCAGCTGTTGCCAGTCGAGTGAGGATGAAGTTGAAATTCTGGGACCTTTCCCTGCCCAGACTCCTCCCTGGCTGTAAGTAAAACTGCTCTGAACTTCCTTGAGAGCAGTCTCAAGACGTTTTCTTTGCTCAGTTTGTGCGAGGGGGTGCGGGTAGGAGGGCTCAGGGTATGAACAAGGGGGAAACGCCGAGTGTCTGTGGGCCTCTTTGCTGCCGACAAGGGGTGGGGGACCTGCTCTGTGCCTCTTGTTTTGTGTGGCAAGCTGGTGGCCGGGCTCTAGCTTAGCTGGTTTCCTCCTCGGTGCCTCTGAGATGCGAACGGTGCAGTGCTAAGCCTGTGTGCACGTTTAATCACGTTGAGTGTCATTCCAAGTGGAAGAAGAGCTCTGTGAGCATCTGCATTCTTCAAGGGGATGTCGAAATTCTAAAGGCGGCCATCCATGTCAGGATGACCCATGGTCCTAGCACCCGACCCAGTGCCTGGCACAGAGGCAATGCTGCCTGGTTGGTAGACTGAATGGACACACAAGTGCCTTGTTGCTGGTCTGCACAAGAACTTCAGACACAGGGAAGCAGAGAAGCACCTCCAGGCTCCATGCTGTCCTCCAACGCTGTTTATGTTCTCTTCTGGCATCTTTTCGTTTTATTTCCAATTCGTGCTCCTCCCGCGCCTGCATACAACATCTCCATCTGCCAGTCGCTCCGATATTTTGGGAACGCAGTTTTGAAGCTTCTCAGCCACGTGTCTGGTCCACCTCTCAGTGGCTAAGAGAGGAACGTGGCCAGAGCGCCTGGGTTGAGTCTAGAAGGCCAGCGCCTAGAAGGACCTGGCCATCATTGAGTACAGCTCTCCTGACATAGAGCAGGAGGCCCGGAGAGGGCCTGAGCCAGTGCAAGGGCCTACAGCCAGAGCCTCAGTGGGAACCTGGTGCTGTTCCAGCTAAATCTTTGAGCTGAGATTCTGGAAGTCCATGATATCCTGTCTTTCCCTCCAAGTTGGGGGTCATGTCTCAGTCCTCTCATTTGCTCTTCTTAGAAGCAAGCATGAAATATTTCCATAGCAAAATGGCTCTATGTCAGGCTCTGTGCCTTCAAATCCTCTGTCTCCTTTTTTCTAGTTCTGTGACCTTGGGCAAGTTGTTAGTTCTCTGTGCCTTGATTTCCCATCTGTAAAATGGGGATGATAAAAATAATAGTGTTTATCTCATATGGTTGTTGTGGTGACTGCCTGAATTAGTCCACAGAAGAGCACTTACGAATGCTTGGCACCTGCTTGGCAATCATACGTGTAAGTGATTCGTCTTACCCTGTTTGGTCTCGGGTTCCTCATCTATAAAGTGAGAACAGTAAGAGAACTTATTTTATAGAGTTGTGATTTGGAGTAATGAGTTGTGCACATAACATGCTTCATGGAGTAGTAAATATTCATTTCTGAATTTGTAGGTATTGATGGAGATTCTCTAAACTGGTGTAAAGACAGTGTTAAGAAAAGCTTGCATTTGTCACGGGTTGTAGCCTGGATCCTGCAGCTATGCGTAGAGTTGAGATGGTCGGTGAATGATTGAGAGATCGTTCCCATTTTCCAGTGCCCTAGTGGCAGAGGTTGGCTCAGCCCATCTGGTGTCTTGAAAGCCATGCTCAGAAGAATGCCAGCTCTGTGAGGGCGGGGTTTTTAACTGTGTTGTTCACTCCAAAAAATTGTTATTGACCAACTGACAAACCTACAGGCAGAAATTGAATCCTGAAAGTGCCAGTCATCTGGTTGAAAACTTAATCTCAGTTTCTTTGGTAACTATTTCTCGAGTTTGCTCTGTGTGCCGGGCACTGTGGGATGCAGAGACTAGATAGAGTCCGATTACTGTGCACAGGAGATTTTAAACGTAGTACGGGAGATAAGGCAGGTATGTGGGTCTGGCCGCCCCCTAGAGTTGTGCATTCACACCCTGCACACCCATATGACAGTTCTGCTTAGAGTCTCATTGTGGAAAAAATCCAGGACAGTGGCTTCAGGCATAGCTGGATCCAGGGGTCAGATGTTTTCATGGGCATGCATTTGTGCCCTCTCCCCACACCTCTCTCTGTTTCTTCTATATCGGCCTCATTCTTTTCTGGGGGGTGAGGAGGGGCAGAGGGAGAGGGAGAGAGAATCTTAAGCAGGTTCCACACCCAGCTTGTAGCCCGACACAGGGCTCAGTCTCACAACCCTGAGATCATGACCTGAGCCTAAATCAAGAGTCGGACGCTTAACCAACTAAGCCACCCAGGCGCCCCCATATTGGCTTCATTCTTAAGCTTACTTTCTTCATTGGTTCATTCTCAGTAGCTGCAAACAAACCGGGAAGGGCTCTCATTGCTCTGATTTGGGTCATGTGCCAATCACTTTTGCTTGGAGGAAATAGTGCTAGGATCATGCCTGGATTGTCTGACCACCCTGGAACTAGGGAAAGGGTCATTTCCACCTGACACACAGGAACCAAGCTAGTAGACCAGGGGTGGGCAAACTTTTCCTAGAAAGGGCTTAGTCTGTCGAAACCACTCCTAGACATAGTGTGAAAGCAGCCATAGGCGGTGCATTAATGAATGGGCGTGGTTGTGTTCCAGTCTTACTTCACGTAGGAAGTCAGGCAGCAGATTGGGCCCCATAGTTCGGCGATCTTTGTATTAGACAGTTGGGGTGCTGTAACCAGAGAGGAGGGAATGGACCCTGGGTGAGTAAACTCTACAGCACCTAGGAAGAATTGGGGGAATCATGGAAGATGAGCCTGCAAACTCAAGTCATGTAGGGTCTTGAATGGCAGATCAAGGAATTTGAATTTGCCTCTGAACTAGTGGAGAATCCTGATGGACCCAGAAAATCACAGTCAGGTACCTGTTTGCCCCAGCTGCCCAGAGGTTGAGTGTTAGAGATGCATGGCCTAGGTTCTAGCGCTGAGCTGGAGGACAGTTGCACTTTACCCTGGCTGCTGACCCACTGTGCAAGTGCAGGACTCTTTCTGGGGGCGAGGAGTGGGGATGCTCTGGGAAGACAATTACTTTGGTTTTGCCGCAAACAGAGAAGAAGGCTGGAACCTCCCCAGCAAAGCTGATGCACCACACCGCTCTGGAAGGCCCATTCACCTGGTAGTCGTTATGAATGATACCACCTAGAGCTTTGCAGTCTAGAGCCTGAACAATGGAACATGACTTTCCGTGCTTCTCAGGATGAAAATCTTGAATCCTGGGTAGCAACTTAGTACATTTTTGGCACTCAACATAATGCAAAACGTTAAGAGAAATCTATAAAGGGGAGGCGGGTTAAATCATTCAAAAAGTGAATTTACAGCTTGTGCTTTCCCCAGATTTATTTACCAAGTGGGCAGTTGTATGTTATCAAACAGGCAGGGAGTAGAAATGTCAAGTGTACAGGCTTTGCAGTGCTGTTCCTCCTGTGACATTTGAGCTAAGAACCACAGGAGATGCCTCTCCGTGGGGCGGCCTGTGGCCTTTGAGCTAGTCCTTTGAGTGTGGGATTTTGGGGGACACACCATTAGTTGTCATATATGCTTCTGTCATTTGGGTCCCCCAGCTTTCCTTGGCTGGGCTCATGAAGGTCAGGGAAACTGTAGACAGTCCAATTGGCTCCTTTTGGAGGGATGCCAGAAAGACCCTCATCGATTGTCTATCAAGCATGTATCGAGGACGTACCATTACACCGCTCTGACAGGCCTCATGAGGGATACCCAGCTCAGTAGTTTGGGGCATGCTGTTCGGAGCCTGGGGTTGCGGGACTTCATTGGGAGTTTAACAGTGGTGCAAAATAATGATCCATCCCATCCCCCACGCCACCACGCTTCCATTCCATGCCCCACCCCCACCATCTGTAAAGGGGGTGAGGCCTATGAATAACAAGTAAACTCTGGATTGTTCTAAGGAATAATGAGATGATTCAGACAGCATTTAGCATACTTGGTGCTAAGCACCTGGTACCTTTGATCAAGAGTACAGATCGCCCCATTAAGGAGCGTACCCTGCTGTGTGAGCCGGCGGGGGGGGGGGGGGGGAAGCAAGATATGCACTCAGATCATTTTGAGACAAGATGAAATCAGATAAGAATCACAAGAAGGGTGAAGTCATTCATTCATTTACTGAGAAAATAAACGTGGAAGACTCTACACATGCCAGACGCCATGCTGGGACCAGGTCGGGGGTAGTGAGTGAGAGACACGGAGCAAGGACTTTGTGTTAGACGGCAGAAGATAAGCCACAACCAAAGAGAATTATGTGCGTTGATGAAGAGGGAAAGAAGGGCTGATGGGGTAGGAGGAGGTGATAGGGACAGGGTGGGGCCTCTCTGAGGAGGTGCTGTTGAGGCTGAGACCTGACTGATGAAAAGGAACCAGACAGGAGATGGAGACAGGAAGAGCATTCCAGGCAGTGTCAATAGCATGGCTCAGCTCTGTGTGTTGGAGGAGGGGCTGGGAAGCCTGGTGGGTGCAGAGGAGGCCGGGGTGGCTCAGACATTGTCTGAGAGGACTCATCTGAGGCTTCAGGGACGACAACACTTAAGCTGAGCCTTGAAGACTGAATGGGACTTCACAGGCTGGAGGTGGCCACTGCAGTGACATATGGCAGTGGCCCTCCAGGAAACAGGCATGCAGGTGGGGGTGCCTGAGGGGGTTCCACCTTCTTTGGAAGATGCTGCAGCTTTCATATAAGGGAGAGAGAAGAATGAATGATACAATATGGCTATATTTCTGTGCCTTCCCCTACTCCCCCTCCGTGCATTTTGTCTGCACCTTTTACTGACAGGAGCTGGAGGCATGCAAGGATGGGGCATTCCCCCACACCCCCTCCCCACGCCCCAATAATATGCACCGTCTTATCCTGGCTGTGACCCTTATATTGCTTTGGAAGAACATCAGATCCATCTCATTTCATGCACAGGATGCATCTAAAGACCTCCTAGAATTGGAAACTTACATTTTTCAAGACTAGCTTCTGCACAGGTTTAAATGTCAAGCTGGGGGGGGGGTGCAGTCTCAGAAGGTATCCATCTACAGGCACAGTAGCTTAGGGGCATGTCAGTAGCAGCATCCATCTCCCGGCCATGCCGCTAGCTTTTTTCTCCTCCTCTCCCCTCCCCCCAGCATCCTTACCTGGCTTTATGGGGATTGGGAGATCTTAAAGACTGTAATCAAGCCAGCTAAAACATATTGAGCACATACCTACTACATAGCAAGATTTATTCTAAGCATTTTATATGTGCTAACACATTCAGTGTTGAGAGCAACCGTATAAGGTGGGTACTATTATTCCCATTTTACAGATGGGTATGTGGAGGCACAGAGAGGAAGGGCCTTGCCCAAGGTCACCCAGCCAGGGTTCAGACCAAGAGGTTGTGCTCTTAGTTACTACCCTGTATCTCCCCACCTCCGACCCAGTGCTTTTTCTTCTTTTAGTATTTTTCATCCTCCTCGGGAGCACATTGAAAAATGAGCTGTTGTTCATTTTTAGGTGTTTTCTTCACATTGCGCTATTGCTCTTAAGTCATTGATTCTCAGGGCCATTTTGTAGCTTTAGCCCTGCCACTCACAGAACTCTTGAGTTGACACCGTTATAGGATACTTTTAAAAAATGTTCAAGTATAGACACAGTGAGGGTTGAAACAGCAGGCCATTTCCCACCAACAGCCACTTGCAAAAGTTCAGATGGGTATAGACAATCCCACCGTTCCTTCCAGACTGAGGATTGACAGGTCTGGGCTTGATTTAGCCAATGTGGTGCCCCCATGTGGCAATAGCCTGAATAAGTACCTATCCCTCCCTGCCGTCCTCTCTTGAAATTATGCACATTCTTGACAGATTGTTCTAAATTGGAAAGTATTTATTCATATCATTTCACATTTTGTGCAAAAAGTAAGATGTTGTTGAGAGTCTAGGGCTGCCACACTGATTCAAGTTTGTATTACTGCAAGTTGTATAAACTGGATCTGAGTGAGAGCTGTTTCATTGTGGCTCTGTCCTCAGGGGCAGGGATGCCAGTCCCTGGAGATATTTTGACAACCATTGAGACCTCATCCCTTCCTATAGGATGGCCAGCCGGAGCAGTGACAAGGACGGGGACTCCGTCCACACAGCCAGTGAAGTCCCTCTGACCCCGCGGACCAACTCCCCAGATCGAAGATGCTCGTCTTCAGACACATCTAAGTCTACATACAGCCTGACCCGAAGGATTTCAAGTAAGCATCTTTGTTGTGACTGTCTAGGGATTGTGGCTCATGCAATCCTGTGCTGTTCCCCCACCATTCAGGGCCCATGGATTAAAATCCCATTAACCAGATCCCCAGGACAAAAGAAGAGAGCTGGCTTCCCAGACACTCGGCAGCATCCCCAAGGAAAGATGTGAGGGAAGGTGTTGTCTCTGGGGAGGGGACAGAGTGGAATGACAGTCCGGGAGACAAGATGATGGAGAGATAATGACAATGTGACAGGAGTGCGTTGCACCTGATTTCTGCTGAGTTCAGTCAGAAGCACTTATTTTGATCGATTTTTCTTTTTACTGATCGCAAGTTTCATTGAATTGGTTCATCTGACTGACATGGTCAGCATATATCATTTCAGACCCCGAAAGGCGAGTGTTACCATGTCGTATGGCAGCATTTGCTTGCAAATTCAAGTAACTTTGGGGGCCCGATGGGTTGTGTGAGTGAATGAGTTGCAGAGGGTTGGACAGAGATGAGGATTGTTCTAATGCAGTGACAAGTGGCAGCTGACTCAGCCTCAGTTACCAGGGCAGGGTAGGGGACTGTGGCCATTTGGGAAGCTAGTGCCCGACTAAAAGGGGCAGCCGCTACTCAGCTCTTGCTGTGGGAGAGACTGTGGGCTGCATATTGCCTGCCCTTTCTAAAGAGAAACTGGCAATCTGGGTTTTTATATGAAACCTCTTTAGCTTTAAACCCAGACAGAATGCATCTCTGGGTCAGATAGGGTCCACAGGACCCCCCGTTTGTCTGCTCGGATGTACGGCGTCTTGTGTTTGACCAGATGGCATGATTTGGGTGGGGAGGAAAAAGGTTAAAGCCCAAAGACTCCCAGCCTCCTTTCGCTCCCTAAAAGTATCTCTGCTGTCTTATTCAGCTGTCTGCAGTTCACTTAACAGAGGGAAAAAGCTTAAAACTCATGAAATAAATCCACTCAGGTGGAAATATTGGTGTCTGATCTTTCCTGGGGGTACATGGGGGCAGGGGAAGGAAATAGAAGTTCAAGGGCTTGAAAGAGTGAAACAGAGGAGACGTGGGGCTTCTGTAGGCCCCAGTCTTTCCATCTGTAAAGCAAGAGGCCTGTTCTTGACTTGCGTTATCTAGTACAGTGGCCACGAGCCACACATGGCTGGTGAGCATTTACGTGGGGCTAAGCCCGGTCGTGACGTGCAGTATATGTTCTATACCCACGATTTTGAAGCCAGGAAACAAAAGAGAATTTAAACTGTCTCGCTACAGTGTTTTCATTTTGATTAGATGTTGAAAATATTAAAACTAATTTCACCTGTTTCTTTGCACTTTTTAAAAATTGGAAGATTTTATGTTACCTGTGTGGTTTGTATTTCTGAACCCCATTGTATTTCTTTTGAATGATAGCACCAGTCTAGATGATTCCTGGGTCTCCTGCCCAGCTCTGTGCACAAATGGTTTTCATTTAGCATATAGTTACCGAAATACCAAACTATGCACCAGACCAAAGTCTCATGGTTTTAGCAGACAAGACAGGTGTTGGGGCAATTAACAAGCATGTCATGAAGGAATGAGTGCTACATGACCTTGCTTTATATGAGGAATCTGATGGACTCCTAGGAGCAGAGAGGAAAGTGTGGTTACGAGGGACTGCAGGGACGGGGTAACCTGGGGTAACTGGGGAGGTGTTGGTTTCCGTTACGCGAGATAAAGAAGTACTGGGGATCTGCTATACAGCACAGTGCTTATAGTTAACAATATTGTATTGTATACTTAAAATTTTACCAGGAGACTTGATCTTATGTGAAAGGTCCTTATCACCAGAAAAATCAAATAAATAAAGAAGGCAGGAGAACACTTGGGGAGGTGATGGGTATGTTTATAGCATGGAATGTAGTGATGGTATTATGGGTGCGTACTTACCTCCAAACTCATATGCATGGCTTTTGTCCATGTCACTTGTGCCTCAGTTCAATGGTTTTGTTTTTTTTTTTTTTAATTCTGTGAGCTCATTGCTAGAATAGAGGGATGAGCAAAGATTCGAATGATGGACTTGGGAGCTATGAACTCTGCTGGTTGAGGGGAGAGGGGAGAGGCGCCCCACAAGTGGGGAAGTCCAAATATGATCCTTGAAGAAGTACAGTGGTTACCATTTAGCAAGGTCTTACCGTGTGAGCGTTCTGTGCCGAGCCCTTTCCATGCATTGGCTCCGTGAATCACCATACTCTTTGAAGCAGGTGCTATGATTGACTCCATTTTACAGATGGGGAAACTGAGTCCCAGGAACTCTGGCTCAGGAGTCCACTCTCCGGAAATGGAGGGAGTATCGGGTCACAGTTAGCCCAAGACTCTGGGACCAGACCGGCTGGGCTTGACTCCTGGTTCTTCCTCTTACTACCTGTGTCACTTCTGGAGACTTATTTCGAGTTTCTGTTTACTTATCTTTCAAGTAGGGATCACCGTAATCTAATACCTTGTGGTGATCCCGTGACTTGATATGTCAGTGCATTGAGAACAGTGGCTGGCAGTGATGGAGGTGGTCATGCCGCCATGTTGCCTCTCAGAGAATAAATAAGAGGATCTCAAGGTGTGGAGAGCAGATGGCAAAGAGCCTAAGGAAACGGGGTGAACAACATGAGAATCTGGGAACTGTTGCCAGTCTCATGAAGCGGTCTGGGGTTTGGTCCCACATGTGGCAGTGTTAATTGTTATTTCTGGTGGCTGTTTAGGTCTCGAATCCAGACGACCCAGCTCCCCGCTCATTGACATTAAACCCATTGAGTTTGGTGTTCTCAGCGCCAAAAAGGAGCCCATCCAGCCCTCGGTGCTCAGACGGACCTATACCCCAGATGACTATTTCAGAAAGTTCGAGCCCCAGCTATACTCCCTTGACTCCAACAGTGACGATGTGGACTTCCTGACCGACGAGGAGATCTTGTCCAAGTACCAGCTGGGCATGCTGCATTTCAGCACCCAGTACGACCTACTGCACAACCATCTGACCGTGAGGGTGATCGAGGCCAGGGACCTGCCACCCCCCATCTCCCACGATGGCTCGCGCCAGGACATGGCGCACTCAAACCCCTACGTCAAGATCTGTCTCCTGCCGGACCAGAAGAACTCGAAGCAGACGGGGGTCAAACGCAAGACCCAGAAACCCGTGTTTGAGGAGCGTTACACCTTCGAGATCCCCTTCCTAGAAGCGCAGAGGAGGACCCTGCTGCTCACCGTGGTGGATTTTGATAAGTTCTCCCGCCACTGTGTCATTGGGAAGGTGTCCGTGCCTCTGTGCGAGGTTGACCTGGTGAAAGGCGGGCACTGGTGGAAGGCGCTGGTCCCCAGTTCTCAGGTAAGGGGTGGGTTGGCGGTGTCTCCTTCTGGGAGCTTTAAAAAAAAAATGATGATTTTCATTTCATTATTTAAATCGCCTTTGCATTTTAAAACCTTTTTATTTTGAAATAATTTTTGACGTACAGCAGTTGCCAACGCCATACAGAGTTCTTGTGTTCTCTTCACCCAGCAGCCCCAGTGATAAATCTTACACAGAGTGCGTTAGCAATGCCAGCAAAGTGACGTTGGCAACGAAGCTTTGGACCTTATTGAATTTTCACGGATTTTTACACGCATCACTCTGTGTGTGTGTGTGTGTGTGTGTTTATGTAGTTCAACGAAATTTTATCACATGTATAGATTCGTGTAACCACCACCACCCTGAGAGCTTTTTGTCATTGATGCCGGGTTATTTAATAAGGAGAATGATTATCCAGGGTATGAAGCCATCAGTCATTTTGACTTTCAGAAATTGATTTGGGAAAAATAAAATGAGGGCTGAAGAACAGGATGATATATGGATGTTTTTCAGGCAAATTGTGAGATTGGCTTCTTTCCCCCTACCAGCCCACAGACAGGCAATTGGCTGCTTGGGAAGCCACCCACGGACCAGGCTCTGTCCCCAGTGGGCTGATAGCATCCCTCCCTTGGGCATTCTGTGGACTAGAGAATGACAGTGCACGCAGTGTGGGCGGAAAGAGGAGGTGGGAGCCCAAGGGAAGGAAAAGACCCAGCCACTTGGAGGCCAGTCTAGTCCATTCATGCTGAGGGTGACTATCTTGTGGAATGTAGGCAGGGTTATTTGATGTCCGACACACCAAGGTGCTTTTCAAAGCTGAACTTTACTGGTCAGGGATTGGATGATCCAGCATCACACCTGGAGCGCAGGTTTTAGACATGGGGACTGGATGAGTTGCTCCACTGAGTGTGTGTGTGTGTCAAAGATAGATTTATCCTTCTCTTCGTTTGGATCCCCCAAGAAGAAGAAAATCCCTAGGCAAGGGAAGTTATTTATTAGGGAGGGGACACCAGAGGACACACCAGGAGGGAGTGGGAAATTCACACAAAGTATGCATTACCCCCAGCTGGCCGCCACTGTGGGTGACTGGAGCCGAAACCTGCTGGCGGAATGGGAAGCCAGCGTTAGACACATGCCTACGAGTCTTTCCATCTGAGGGGTGGTGGAGCTGGGGTGTGTATACACCAACTCCTATCATCCATCGAATGAGGGCTGTTGGGGGATGGAGATGCTCCTTTCCTGGCATTTCTGGCCCATTAACATTGGCAGATAAAGAGACCTTTGACATCTGCAGTTGCAGAAAAAAAAGCACAAGAGCTGGCAGCCGCACGCAGGCCTGTGTGCACTGAAGCGATCAGGACCAGGAGGCGGTGGTCCAGGTGTTAGCAGTTTTTGCTGTAACCCCATAGCCTCCTTCCCATCACATGATCTGGACGTATTAGATGCTTTCCATGTAGCCTCCTCAATGTTTGATATCAGTGGGCTTTCAACCATCAAGAAACTTACAGTTGAAAGAGGAAGGCCCACTGTCAACTCTGTATGGCCCGCTCAATTGTGCACATCAGCGTGGAAGACCCTGGGCATCCAGAGAATCTGGACATCCACACACCTTGCCTTGGCTGAAATGTTAGGTCTTGGCTGAAGTGTTACAATCTCAGCAGAGATTTCCAGGCCCATCTACCCTAGTTTGATTCTCCCGAAATCCGAGGCCAACGCAAGGCCCTGGGTGCAGGTAGTTCATTTAGGAGGTGATCCCAGGAAGCAGGAGTGAGGGGTGAGGAGAACACAAGGAAGGAGGGAGCGTCAATGGTGACTCTTCAGGTTGCCATTCGGGCCTTTTCATGCTGGTCAGCTGGGCTCCCACAGCCTCACGGATGGGCTGGGACAGGAAGCAGCTGTCTTCCTCAGCTGATACCTGTCCCAGGCAGGACTTTGGGACCATCTCTAGCTGGCACCAGAGGCCACCTCCCCGAAGTGAACTTTCTCCCACCAGCCACTCTCCCTCATTTCCTCTTTCTTCCTTCTCACTCAAAGAAAGGCTCATGGAAACTGGCTGAGGGAAGAGCAGACTCCCATTTCCCGTCTCAGGCTGGCTCTGGAATTTACACTCTGAGTAGAAAGACCAGTTGTCTGAGGTTTGGGTTCCCTGGAAGCAGAGCTTGAGGTAAGGATTTGGGTGTGGATTAGTTTGTAGGGCTGCTGTGACAAAACATCATAAATTAGAGGCTTAAAACTACGGAAATTCATCGTCTTGCAGTCTGGATGTTAGACATCCAAAATCAAGGCCATGCTCCCTCTGAAACCTAGAGGGGAGAATCCTTTCTTGCCACTTTCTGGCTTCTGGGGGTTGCCGGCTGTCCTTGGCGTCCCTCAGTTTACAGCTGCATCACCCCAATGTCTGCCTCTGATGTCACATGACCTTCTCTGTGTGTGTCTCTGTCTTTTCTTATAAGGACACCAGCCCTATTGGATGAGGCGGCCCACCCTACTCCATTATGTTCCTATTTTAAGTAATTACATCTGCAACAACCCTATTTCCAAGAAAGGTCACATCCTGAAGTGATGGAAGTGAGGATGATAACCTATCTTTAGGGGGATATCATTGAACCCACAGCAGGATGTAGGAGAATGCCCTGCAGGGGAGGGAGGGAAGCAGTCTAGGTGAAGGGGCGACAGCCTAGGGAGGGCACGGTCCTAGCTTCAGCCTGATCGGAGGTGAGGAAAGGGAGTATGGATCACTGGATGCCACTGCAGGGTCCTTCTTCCTTCAGACTGGGAGCCAAACTTTTGTCCTCCCGCCTCTCAGTCATTGTCTGGGTGGGACCAGGGGAAATCTGATTTTTAGCGGGGCGGCCACGGGCTTCCCTGCAGCTTCTATCCTACAGAACAGTGGTTCTGAGCCAGGGACAGTCTTGCTCTCAGGACACTTGGCAGTGCTGGGAAACGCTGTGGTTTTGGTGGGTGGAGATCAGGGGAGCTGCTAAGTACCTGCAGTACATGGGACAGCCCCCACCACGAAGAATGTTCTAGCCAAAAGCATCTGTAGTGGCAGAGGGAGAAAGCCCACGATGGAAGAAGGGGAAGTGGGGGTTCAAGGGCAGCAACAGGGTCTGCCATGCAGGGAAGAGGAGGGCAGGGCTGGTCCCTGAAGGCTGGGGAGCGTTTTTCCAGGAGAAACATCGGCTGGGAAGCAGGGATAGCCAGGGGCAGAGGGTGTTAGGAGCAGACATCCAGGTAACTGCATTTACATTCCAAATGTAGGAAAGGAGATACTGGTTCTGAACAAAAATCCATATCATGCAAAGTAGGCCTGCCCTGGAGACAGAAAACAAAATCCTCACACCATGCACTGAAACCATTGGATGTCGATGCTGAATTTCCTTGCAGGCCAACGTCTGCCTTCACCAAAGCGCTTGTCGGTCTGCCGAACGGGAGGGGAAGTTGCAGTGTGTCGGGTAGCAGCAGAGCTCGGAGTTTCTTGTTTTCCGCCTGCCTAACTGGCGTGGGATCAGCGTGACCCTTAGGGCTGAGTTCTAGGTTTGTGTGCCTTGGAGAACCCACGGGAATGGGGGCATGTAGGCATCCTCTGGCTTGCAGCGGAATGTCCCAGCTTTTGGGACATCTTTTTGTTTTGTTTGGTGGCTTTTGTTTGGTGGTTTTGAACATTGTGTCTTTGATCTTGGCCTTCAAGACACTAGCAGCTAATGGATCTACTATAAATTTTTTTGGTCTACTTGATAAGGTTTGGCTAGGAGATAATCAAAATGAGGACAGATAAATAGAAAACATATGGCATGATTGAACAGGTGTGAAGTTACTCTCGCCGCTAAGAGAAATTCTGCTCATCCAAGTGGATGGCAGTGAATCAACACTGTGGCCATTGAACGTGAAATCTGTGTGGGCTCTACTTTTTCTTTTTTTATGATTTTATTTATTTGAGAGAGAGAGAGAGCACGAGCCGAGGGGAGGGGCAGAGGGAGAGGGAGAAGCAGGCCTGATGACGCAGGGCGAGATCCCAGGACCCTGGAATCATGACCTGAGCTAGCTGAGCTACCCAGGGGCCCTTAGGATCTACTCTTTCTTAAAAAAAAAAAAAAAATTATTAGTAATTAATGACAAAACACACATAACAGAATTTACCAGCTTATCCATTTTTTAAAAATTTTTATTTAAATTCTAGCTAGTTAACATACAGTGCAACAGCTTATCCATTTTTAGTGCACATTTCGGTGGTATTAAGTACATTCACAGCATTATACAACCGTCACCACCATCTGTCTCCAGAACCCTTTGCATCTTGCAAAACTGAAACTCTACACCCGTTAAACAATAGCTCCCCATCCCCTGTTGCCCCCCAATACCTGGCAATCACCATTCCTTGTGTCTCTGTGAATCTGTGTATTCTAGGTACCTCATATAAGTGGAGTCATATGGTACTTGTCTTTTGTGTCCTGAGTTCATCCATGATGTAGCATGCATCAGAACTACCTTCCTTTTGTAGGTTGAGTAATATCCCATTGTATGTATATACCACATTTTGTCCATTCATTCATCTGTCAGTGGACACTGGGTTTGGTTCCACTTTTTGCTTCTTGTGAATAGTTTTATAATATTATAGTAGATATTACAATATCTATTATATATTATCCTATAACAAATGTGAGAGCTAGTATTATTACATTAAATATATAATATACAACAGTACATAACAGTATTGTGAATAATACTGCTATGAATGTGGGTGTACACATATTTCTTCAATCCTTTTTTGAGCCAGAAACGTGTCCAGGGTAAAGGCAGTTTATTTTCTCTTGAGATCCTGTGGCTTTGGGAAGGATGGGCAAAGTGGTAGAAAGAGTTGACGCCCTGTGGACATAGCAGAAGCTCCCAGAGCATTAGGAAGGAGCAGAGTTCTTGTTGCACATTGTGGCTGGAGTCATGTAACCCACGGATCTTGGTTTGCCTGTGCTGAGCACAGACCTAGTGCCTACGACTTTGCGTCCCTTACCATGCATCCACACGGATGTGAACCCTTCTCAGGAGAAAGGACTTTGGGGAAGTGAAAGTCCCTTGAACTGGGGGAAAATGATCATTATTTTGACTCAGTAAATATACAATAAAAACAGCGTACCTATATACATCACTCAGTTATTCAGTCCGTGAGTTTTGTCAGGTGCTTTTCATGTTCTAGGGGGCTGGGACTTCTGATATAGCCATAAGTTAGTGTCTGCGGTGAGCCAAGCCATGGTCTAAATGATGTCCATGTGCTAACTCGTGTATCCTAACAAGAGTCCACTTTACAAACGCGGGAACTGGGCAGAGAGAAGTTAAGTCATTTGTCTATGCTGCTAAATGGTAGCACTGAGGCTGTTTGATGTAAATAATGATGTGCCATAACCACGACATTATACCTGTTATCTCCCGCAAGCAAAACAAAGTCCCCGCCCTCGCAGAGTTTACATTCCGGTGGAGGGAGACTTGTGGCAAAAATATGAGTTAACAAATAAAGCCATGTTTCACTGTCTATGCCAAGAGAGTAAACGAAGCAGGATAAGGGGCTGGAGAGGGATGGCTAGGTGGTGAGGGTGGGGAAGCTATTTTAAATGGATAAGGAGATGACATTTAAGTAGAGAGCTAGATGGAGTGAGGGAATGAGCCTGGAGGATGTCTGGAGGAAGAGCGCTCCAAACAGTGACTTTAGGAAGTGCAAAGGCCCTGAGGCAGGAGCTGGTTTGGCATCTTGGCAGCAGAGTAGAGTGAGGGGGAGAGTATGAGAGGAGATGAGGTTGAATTTTGGTATAAAAGGTCACTTCACATCAGTCTTATAGTTAAAGGTATAGGCAAAGACTTGAATTTTATTTCTAAGTATAATGGCAAGTCCTGGAGAGTTTTGAGAGGAAGAGGTAATCCCATCAGGCTGCCCTGGAGAGAAGTCGTTGGGGGACAAGATACTTACATCCAAAATATATAAAGAACTGCAATGACCCAAAAATTTAAAAAAAAAAAAATCTCAGGGTTGCCTGTGTGGCTCAGTCAGTTAAGCATCTGACTCTTGATTTTGGCTCAGGTCATGATCTCAGGGTTGTGAGATCGAGCCCCATATCAGGCCCTGCGTCGGGCATGGAGCCTGCTTAAGAGTCTCTCTCTTTCCCTCTGCCCTTTTCTGCTGCTTGCCCTCTCTGTCTCTCCCCCTTAAAAAGAAATCCCAATTTTAAAATTTAAAGTTTTTTTTTTTTTTTTTTGAGATTTTATTTGTTTGTCAGAGAGGGAGAGAGCACAAGCAGGGGGAGGGACAGAAGGAGAAGGAGAAGCAGGCTCCTCGCTGAGCAGGGAGCCCGAGGCAGGACTCAATCCCAGGACCCTGGGATCATGACCTGAGCCCAAGGCAGATGCTTAACTGACTGAGCCACCCAGGCACCCCTGGGCAACAGTTTTGAACAGACTTTCCACAAAGGAAGATACATGCAGATGGTCTCTAAGCACATGGAGAGGTGCTTGATGTCGCTAGCCAATCTGAGAACTGCAGATTGAAACCACAGCGAAATACCACTACATACCCACTTACCGGAATGTCTAAAAGTTACGAAGACCGACAACACCAGATGTTGGTGAGGATGTGGAGCAACCGACACTCTCAGACAGTGGAGGGATATAATAATGTGGTGTAATCACTTAGGAAGAAGTTCTAGTAGGTCTTTGTGAAACTAAACATGTATCTACCCTCATGAGCCAGTGATGCCACTCCTCGCTATTTGTCTAAGAGAGATGACAATGTTATGTCCGCAGGAAAAACCGTACTCAGATATTCACAGCAGCTTCACCTGTCATAGGCCCCAGACTAGAAACAGCCAGGTGTCCCATCAACAGGATGAACGGTAACGAGCTATAGTATATTCCTGTAATGGAGCATTATTCGGAAATAAGAAGGAACAAAGTACTGATGTGCATGACAGCACAGATGCATGTCACGAACATTGTGCCAAGTAGAACATTTTTCTGAGCGACCGTTAACGCTAAGCAGAAGCCAGACCCAAGAGAGCACATATGTGTGGCTGCATTTATATCACGTTTGAGAACCAACAAAATGAATCTATGGTGAAAAAATCGGAACAGTGGTTGTGGGAAGGGAATGATAGGGAAGGGGATTGAGTGGAAGGGAGCAAGAGGGACGTTTCTGGACAAATAGTGATGTTCTGCATCTTGATAGGACTTTGATACACAGGTGTGTGCGTTTGTTGAACTCATCAGGTGCATTTAAGGTTGGTGCATCTTGTTGGATGTAAATGTTATTTGCGGGGAAATTAAAGAGCCGTAAACACACATCGAACTCTGGCTACTGAGATGCCTCCTGAAGTGTTTCAGGTAGGAAGTGTATCAATGTCTGTAACTTATTTTAAGACGCCTTCAAAAAAAGATCATTAGAGGGGCACCAGGGTGGCTCAGTCGGTTAAGCATCTGACTCTTGATTTCGGCTCAGGTCATGATCTCAGGGTCAGGAGATCAAGCCCCACGTCGGGCTCCGCACTCAGCTGGAGTCTGCTTGAGATTCTCTCTCTCCCTCGTCCCCTCCCCCCTAAATAAATAAATAAATCTTTAAAAAGATCATTAGATACACAGTAAGGCAAGTATAGCATAGTTTTAAAATATTAATGTAGCATTATTAATATTAATAACTGCATTGCAGAAGCTAGGTGATATGTATGAAGGAGGTGACTGTGCAGTTCTTTCAGCTTTTCTGAATTTGACAGTTTTTATAATAAAATGTTGGAGGGCAAAGAGAAGATAACAGAGGCACCAGTTAGGAATAATTTGCTATGGTTGTGTAGGCAGGACCCGGGTGTGAGGGACAGGTGCACAAAGGGCCAGCTGGAGAGAGGATTAGAAGGCACTGTTTGATGTCCAGGACCTGCACTTAGATGTTCAACTCCAGCTTTGGGGGCGCTGTAAACAAGGCTGCCTGACAGAGTGGGGAGTCTACCATCATGCTGGCTGTTCTCTTGTTTTCACAAGCAGGGGAGGCTCCCAGACTTCCGCCTCGCTGGGTCCTGGGTCCTGAGTCTTGGATGAATCACATTCCAGCAAAGATGCTGGGAGATTCTGATGTGTGTGAGCTGGGGTCCTCATGCTGAGTGACGCAAGTAGAAAGAGTTAGCTGTCCAAGCTGGACATAACGGGGTCGGAAGCGTGGCTCTACCACTCACTGGCTGGCTGTTGTGGGGGTTGAATGAGCTGAGTGGCCAACATAGGCTGCTGTCAGGATTCTGTTTGGTGGCACCATTTGAGAAGAAGTAGACTCAGGTTAGAATGCTCTTAAAAGTTCTTGCACGGGGCGCCTGGGTGGCTCAGTTGGTTAAGCGACTGCCTTCAGCTCAGGTCATGATCCTGGAGTCCCAGTATCGAGTCCCCCGTCATCGGGCTCCCTACTTATCAGGGAGTCTGCTTCTCCCTCTGACCCTCCCCCCTCTAATGCTCTCTCTCTCTCATTCGTTCTCTCAAATAAATAAATAAAATCTTTTTTAAAAGAAAAGTTCTTGGGGGATAATTCTGAGTTGAGTAAGGGTGTAGTATCTGTTATTACAAAGCCAGATTTTCCACTGAGGAGAAATGTTTGACTTGCACTCAGAAGAAGAAAATGTGTTTCGTCAAAAGTGATATTTGCACATGGGAATGCTGGATATTGATGTTTCTGAAAATTGCTTTAACCTGAGATTTGCTCTGACCGAAGGAACGCCTTTTCAGTCTTCAACACCTAGCATCCAGGGCCCCGTGGCTTAGGAAGTGAAGTCTGTGCGTACGTATTGCCTTTGCCAAGTAAGATTCAGAGATTTCACATGTAGCAGTAGATATGTTCTGGGTCCTCACACATGCTAGACCCTGGGCGGCATGCAACACTTACATTACCTACCAGATGGTTAGGAATGACATTGCATTTCATAGATGGGGACCCTGAGGCTCAGAGAGGCTAAGAAACTTACCCATGGTTGCACAGCTGAACTGGGGAATTGAGCCTGAGCCTGACTCTAAGCCCACACCCGTAACCACTATGAAATAATCTGTTTAGGAGAAGGCCCTGGCCTATGACTTTGTAAATTGATCCACCCTGTGTAACTCAGGTGGGATAAGACTGCATTTTTCATAAGTATAATCATATTTTTATATGAATATGTACCTTGCTTCCTTTCAGCTTTTGGAGTTACCCCTTAGAAGGAATTCTGTGTTTGCTTGGGGCCTGTTGTTGAAGAGAGCCTTCAGAGTCCGTGGGGCGTGCTCATGGCTTTCCTCAGGACCAAACTGACTGGATTTTTGAGAATGTCCATAGGATAGTCTGATTTGGGAACCGAAATAGGTATCAGTGTGGGATTGCTGTTTATTTTGATTGAGGAATAGAAAAAAAATTGCACAACCCTGAGGTAAAGAGATTTACTTTTCTTGGGTGACCCTCAAAATGTCTGTTTTTATCAGGACTCTTGGTTAAAACTGGCAGAACCCATCTCAAGCTAGCTTTGGCCAAAGAGGAAGGTTTGTGGTCGTGGGGGCTCCCGGTGCCACTGGGTCTGGGGTTCAGGTTGTGCCCCGGGAATCCTTCTCAGCTGGAATGTTCCACAGCTCTGCCTTCCTCCTATTACCTTTCTTCTCAGGAAGACCCTTCCCGTGCATAGGAGCAAAACTGGCCACAAGTTGGCCCAGGCTTACCTCCCACGGCAAGGGCATACACGAGGGAAGAAAGGTCCTCTCTTCTAAGACTTCCAGAAGTCCCAGGGAGGATCCTCAGGGACCCGTCCTTCCTTGAGTCCTACCCTTGTCCACATGGTGGAAGAAGGTTGGTTACCACATCCACATTCCGGCCGGTGGCTACCACTCAGGAGCCTTGCACCGGGAGGGAGCATGGTTTTGGAGAAGAAAGGGTGAATGTCTCCTTACTTAGCTGCACAGTTGCTGTTCTTTCTTTCTTTGTTACTGCTTCCCTGGCTGATGTCCCCAACTGAAGACCCTTGGCAGTCAGGGCCGTGGTAGCAGGCAGATGTCAACTATTTGGAAGCTCCTGGAAATGGACGGGGGCTGCCCTGGCCCTGGAAGGGTACCGCATGGCTTTTTGCTGTAGAGCTCCCTTCCCTGGAGGAGGAGCCCTCAAAGCTGGGTCCTAATTAGATGGCTCATTGGCCCTGGGAAAGTCATCTCGGACCTAGACTGTGCTCTCCAAGAAGCAGACCCTGAGACTAAGACTTGAGTGCAAGTATTTTATTTGGGCCTGAGGCCAAGACAAACCAGAAGGGAAGCGGGGGGATGAGACCTGTACTGAAGGACGCGTTACCAGGCAGGTTACCACTGTGGGCCCCTGGGTCATGATCCTCCTGGGCACTTAGTGGAGGGGTCACAGCGCCAGAGCGTTTATTCACCAGCTCCCTACAGGTAGAGGTTGAGGGCTGCTTCCAGAAACCCTTAATTCCCTGGGCTCCTCCAGCCTGTTTCATGGACGTGAAGAGGGAGGGCTCTGGTGGCCAGAGAGACTCCTCAGATGGGGAGATGTAGGGCTGCATCAGGGAGCTCGGTGGCCTCTGGCAGTGATGTGGTCAAGCCTGGGGCCTGGGGTGGCACCTTCTGCACCCCCACGCTTCCTCTTGCCCCCTTGAGGGCTCCGAGTGCAGGATCTTCCATGCTCTCCCTTCCCTCTGCTTGTCACTTCTCTCCATTCCTCCTCTCCCCTGGTCAGAACAGTGAGGGGCAGACGAGCAAGACCCCTGGTTAAACAGATGCCTGTACTAGGAAGGTGCCAGTCTCCCTTCTTTGTGATCTTTGCAAGTGACTCTCTTGGCAGCCATCTCTCTCGGCTTTGGGGTGGATGGGCAGGGACAGTGCTCAGCTTTCCCCACTCAGCCAGTGTCCCCTCTTCTGCTTCTGGAGGGAGGGAACGGTGATGATTTGGACCCGGACCTGTGGGGCCCGGGCTCTGGCTCTTAGAAATCCCAGAGGGAGGTGCTGGGCCCCACTTGTTGCCTGCTCCATAGTACCTGTCGCTTGTCCCCAGCTTTGGGCCCAGGTGGCCAGTTCTGGGGCCAACAGGGAACGCCCCCCTCTGCGTCCTGTTGATGTACAGCCAAAGGCTTGGCCAGACTCTCCATAACATCAACTCCTGCTTCTATTTATTCTCGGTATTTCTGGCATAGAGAAGGAACTCGTTAGATATTTTTTGAATTGAATAAATATGGTTGTGTAAAGAGTATTGGCTTTAAGAGTTCGACTGACCTGGTGAAGTTCCCGGCTTCACCTTTTACCAGCTGTGTGAATTTGAGCCCAACTCCTCACCTATAAATTAGGGATAATAACGCAATGCTTACGGCATGGGGAGTTGGGGCAGTGTTGTAAGGATAATAATAAAGAGGGCTGACTCTGACATAGTACTCACCGCATCAGGCATGGTGATAAGCATTTCTTTCCTTTTTTTTTTTTTTTAAGATTTTATTAATTTATTTGAGAGAGAGAGAGAAGGAGCAGAGGGAGAGGCCAAGGGAGAGGCAGATTCCCCGCCGAGCGGAGAGCCCGACATGGGGCTCAGTCCTAGATCATGACCTGAGCTGAAGGTAGACCCTTAACCTACTGAGCCACCCAGGCTCCCCAAGCATTTCTATTGTATTAACGATTGTTATCATCCCATTTTATAGATGGGGAAACTGAGGCATGCATTAAGTAACATGCCCAAGGCCACAGAACTGGGATTTGCACCCAGGCTGTCCAGCTGTCAGCCATTCTACTCCACTGTACTACATCTTGTTAAACCAAGATCATGCAGGCAAAGCCCCTGGCATATAGTATACACTGAGTAAGTTCTGACTGGGAGCTCCAGCACTGAGAAGGAGGAGGGAGGAAGCCAAAAAGAGGAAGGAGACATTGGGAAGCAAGTAAGATTGAGGCCATGAGGAATTGGCCAGAGGATCTGATTTGTGTTTCAGTGTATGCTATTTTGACCTTACCATGTCCCAGGCAGACCGAGATAGAAAGAATTTAGGACGTTCTTTAAAAGGAAAAATAGGTGATGATTTGAGGCACCCAGAGTTATGTGTTGACTGGGCCAACTACCTGGAAACTGCCAGAAGCGATATACCCCCCAGCTTCTCCTGATGGCATATTGTATTTTGAGATCGCTCACCACCTGATATCTTAACAGGCGAGGGTCTTGACAAGGCAAATGTCAGTTTTTTAATGAGCATTCCTCTTTAACTTCTCCTGAGCTGCTCTCAGCCTTGAGCCTTTCAGTAGGATGCTGGCCTCTGTGTGTGTGAAAAGGGTTTCCTGCCCAGGTTTTGGTGAGCATCCGTGTTTTGGCAATTCTGTGCAACCAGCTCTGGGCCCAGGTCAGAGTCTTAGAAGCCAACATTCACTAGAAGTTTCTTTTCAGGTGGTCCTTCTTGTTTTCCTCCCCCAGAAACAGAGATGGAAGTTTACATTTCAGACCTCAACACGAGCTTTTGATTCATAGTTATAATGTCAACTAGAAGGGGAACCAGAGATGATTTGGACCAAGCCTGTTTCCTAGATGAGAAGACTATAGCACAGAGCAGTTGAGTGACTCGTCCAAGGTCACACAGCTTTCAGTGATAGCTTTCAGAGACCAGTAAGGTCGCCTGACTTCCAGGCGGGAGGTCTTGCCTCTGTGCCACACTGTTTTACCTCACACAGGAAGGGATCTGTGGTGGCTGAGAGCCCAGGCTGTGGAATAAACAGACCTGGGTTTAAGTCCTGGCTTTTTTTTTTTTTTTTTAAGATTTTATTTACTTATTTGACATAGAGAGAGACAGCCAGTGAGAGAGGGAACACAAGCAGGGAGAGTGGGAGAGGAGGAAGCAGGCTCCCAGTGGAGGAGCCTGATGTGGGGGCTCGATCCCAGAACTCTGGGATCACGCCCTGAGCCGAAGGCAGACGCTCAACGACTGCGCCGCCCAGGCGCCCCTAAGTCCTGGCTTTTATACCCTCCCCAGAGAGTTACCTTATCATCTCCAAGCCTCAGCTTCTTTGTCTATAAAATGAGGATTATATAGCAGGCTGGAGGTAGCTTGCACTGGCTCACAGAGCTGATTTTAAATTTTCAGGCATTTCGCAAGCTGATTGACTTCCCATTGAAGACAGCCATTGTGTATGAACTTGACAAATACTATAAATCAGAGCCCTTTCCCCTCCTGGAGGGTTTCATATTTCACCGCACATCACTGATCATGGTGGTACTTACTCAGGGTGTTTTTGTGGGCTACCAGAGAGCTAGTTCGCTTGAGGCTGAAAGCGCAGGGCCTTGACGTATGTATACAGTGGTGCCACACCAAGAGGATGGCCCTGCAGACCCACAGTCCTCAGGCCAGCATGAGCCCAGCCGCTTCCTGTGGTGAGACATTGGGCAGTTACTCTCTGTTGCTGAGAATGACAATTGCTGACTTCCTGAGCGTGTCCCGTAGACCAACCTTTGTTTAGGGCTTTCCATATAAATCTGAAAATCACCCAGGGACTATCGTTATCTCCAGTTTTCATTTAAAAAACCCGAGGCAGGGGCGCCTGGGTGGCTCAGTCGTTAAGCGTCTGCCTTCGGCTCAGGTCATGATCCCAGGGTCCTGGGATTGAGCCGGGCATCGGGCTCCCTGCTCAGCGGGAAGGCTGCTTCTCCCTCTCCCACTCACCCTGCTGGTGTTCCCTCTCTCGCTGTGTCTCTCTCTCTGTCCAATAAATAAAATCTTAAAAAAAAAAACCCAAAAACCGGAGGCAGAGGCTGGCTCAGTCGGTAGAGCATGCAACTCTTGATCTCAGGATTGTGAGTTCAAGCCCCACATGGGGGGTAGAGATTACTTAAAAAAAGAAAATCTTAGGGCTGCCTGGGTGGCTCAGGCGGTTGGGCAGTTGGGCATCTGCTTTTGGCTCAGGTCGTGATGCCAGGGTCTTGGAATTAAGTCTCCTCATCGGGCTCCCTGCTCAGCGGGGAGCCTGCTTCTCCCTCTGCCCCTCCCCCCTTGTGCACTCATTCTCACGCACGCACTCTCTCTCTCTGTCTCTCAAATAAATAAGTACAATCTTTTTTAAAAAAATCTTTAAAAAAATTTAAATTAAAAAATGGAGGCACAGAAAGTCTGAGGAACTTGCCCAAGGCTCTGTAGTTCATGAATGGGGGAGTCTGCATTCAAAGTGTGGCATCTGCTCCCGGCCTCTACCCTGTGTCGCTGAGGCTCAGCTTCCTTCCGTGGAAAATGGTAGGAAAAACAAATTCGACCTCAAGAGTTGTGGTGAGGGTGGCATCTAATAATGCCTGTGGTGTTCACACTGACCCAGCACAGCCCAAGTCCTCCGTTAAGGCGCACTGATGTAAGCCCTAAGGAAATGTTGCTGTCTGTCATTACCATGATCATTGCGCTGAAGTCTTCTTAGCCGAGGAACTATGACTCAGTTTGACCAAGGAGATTAAATCAACATTTGCCAGCAAGTAATCCGTCAACCCCAGGTAGGGTTGTGAAGATGAGGCTTGAGCTCTTGAGTGGCTGGTGGGTTGGGTGGCCCAGGGAGAGAATGTTGGGGCTCTGCTCAGAGAAGAAGAGGTGGAAGGTTTCACTGGGCTGTCGCCATGGACTTGAACCTGTTCCCATGGCAGGTTCTGGGGCTGCAGACAAGCGTGAGACCCGGTCCCTTCCTTCAAGACTCTGAGTATAACAAATAGCGTTTGTCAATGCTTCCCGTTTTCTGACACCATGGGAAGCATTTTCCGTACATGACCCCGTTGAATCCTACAAGCCTGTGAGGTACAGTGATCATCCCCATGTTCCACATTAGAAAACAGAGGTCCCAGTTAGTGAATGACTTGCCTCAGATGTTCAAGGAATAAATGGTGGTGGAGTCAGGGCTTGAACCGAGGTGACTCTGGACCTCAATACTTCCTCATTTCCTGGAGTGGCCTCTGAGAAGCAGTCACGGCCATCAATAACTAGGATGCAAGGTGAAAATGAGTGGGGCCCTAAGGGAAGGGTCTTCAGTTCAAGCAGGAGCAGAACTGAGTCTGGCCAGCTTAAGGGAAAGGATAAATAAAATGATAACAGATTCACTTACTAAATGCTAGGCTCTAAGCTCTTCCCATTTATTAACCCATTTAATTCTTTCATCAACTCTGCCTGATAGGTGTTCTTACTATCCCATTGTGCAGATAAGAACATGAAGTCTGGGGAGTTGGGGAACTTGCTCACACAGTAAATGGTGGAGCTGGGATTCATACCAGGCTCTCTGGGAGAAAAAAGAGGGCAGTTCTGAAGGGTAGTGGAGTAGTTCATAGAAGCAAAGGAAGAATTAAACCACAAGGCACCTGGGCAGCTCTCTCTGGGACCTTCTTGAGCAGAGCTCCTTGGACTTCTCTGGCGGGGTCAACTGCCCAGGCTTAGCCCCACCCAAACCACAGCCAAAGAGGTTCTGATACCAGAGTAAGTGGGGAGGGATGCCATATAGACAGAGACAACATATACTGCCCATAGGGTCCCCCAAAACCTGAGACTGAGAGAAAGTGTGGTTTTTTTTTTTTTTAAAGATTTTATTTATTTAAGAGCAAAAGAGAGAGCGCACAAGCAGGGAGGAGGGGGCAGAAGGAGAGGGAGAAGCAGACTCCCTGCTGAGCAGGGAGCCCAATGCGGGACTCGATCCCAGGACCTTTGTATCATGACAACCGAAGGCAGACGCTTAACTGGCTGAGCCATCCAGGTACCCCACTATTTTCTTTTTTTATGTCGGCTGCACTCAGAAGCCCTGTTACAAAAAAACCTTACTTTCGGGGCACCTGAAATTCTCCATTTGTCCAGATACCAACTGACTGTCCTACAACTTAGCTCAGTTCTGATGCTCACTGCCTGGAGTTAGCTCAGATCCCACAGGTGAAGGGCTCAGTCTCACGGGACCGCCCCCATTTCAGATGCCAATTACAAGTCCCACAGTGTCCCCATATTTCTGATTGACCCAGCAATAAATCAGGGGTTCTCTTGGCTTCTGCCTCAGGTTCCATAATTTGCTATAATTGTTCACAAAACTCAGGGAGACACTTTTAGTTTATTTTAAAGGCTATGACTCAGGAGCAGCCAAATGGAAGCGAAGCATAAGGGAAGGTATTGGGGGGAGGGGCACAGAGCTTCCGTTCCCTCTTGGGATCCACCACCCTCCTAGCACCTTGATGTGTTCACTAACTCAGAAGCTCTCTAAACCCTGTTATTTAGGAGTTTTTTTTATGGAAGTTTTGTTACGTAGGCATGATTGATTAAATCATTGGCCATTGGAGATTGAACTCACTCTCCATTCTCTCCCATCCCCGCAGGATGGGGTTTGGGGCTGAGAGAGTTCAACCCTCTAATTGTGCCTTTGTCTTTCTGGCAACCAGCCTTCTTCCTGAAGTTATCTGGGGACCCTCAGCCCTTAGTCATCTTATTAGCATCCAGAAGACACTCTTACCTCCCCCAAAGATTCCAAGGGTTTTAGGAGCTGTAAGCCAGAAACTGGGGACAAAAACCAAGTATGTATTTCTTATTGTGTCAGACGGTGACTCTGCCAAGTGCTTGCTGTCATGTCTGGCACACACCTTGGCCATCCACTGTCTCAGGTTACTCATATGTACAGTAATGATAATGATAGTCCCTCTCCAGGGGCTTGTGGTGCAGATTAAATGGGAAAATAAAGGAAAGCACTCCGAATCCCGTGCCTGGCACACAGTTGCCCAGAAACACTGGATAATGTAAGAAGAAAGGGTGACCAGGAGTCGAATTCTGGGGAAAACTGCATTTAAGGGCAAAAGAAAGGGAATGAGAACAATGAAGACCAAGAATTGAAAGCTAGGAGGCACCTGGGTGGCTCAGTCAGTTATGTGTCTGCCTTTGGCTAAGGTCAGGAGCCTGGGGTCCCGGAATTGAGCCCCGCATCAGGCTCCCTGCTCAGCGGAGAGCCTGCTTCTCCCTGCCCCTCTGCCTGCTGTTCCCGCTGCTTGTTCTCACTCTCTTTCTCTCTGTCAAATAAATAAATAAATAAATAATCTTAAAAAAAAAAAAAAAGAATCGGAAGCTAGGAAGTAAGAGGGAAGCTAGGAGGGAGCACAGTCATGCCAACCAACAGAAGAATTTCAAGAAGAACTCTTTTCTATAGAACTTCATGGGGTGTCTGTTATATCCCCTGTTTTCCCCAGGGAGATAGGTAATGAGGCCCAGAGAGGTTCAGCAGCAAGTCCAAGGCCACACAGTGAGTATGTGCTGGAGCTGGCATTGGAATGTAGGTCTGTGACCTCAGTCCTCTGCCTAATCCACCACTGTGTTAGTTTCCTGGGGCTGCCTTCACAAGTTCCCACAAATCGGGTGGCATACCATGGCAGGAGTTTTATTCTCTCACGGTTCTGGAGTCTGGAAGTCCAACATCAAGGTGTTGGCAGGAGTTGGTTCAGTTCTGAAGGCACTGAAGGAGATCCTGTTCCATGCCCTTCTTCTGGCTTCTGGTGGCCTGGCAGTCCTTGGCGCTCCTTGGCTTCTAGATACATCACCTGGCTCTCCGCTTCTATCATCACGCCGTGTTCTCCTCTGTGTCTGTCTTATAAGGACACCAGGGCCCTCCCTTCGCCAATATGGTCCTGTCTTACCTTGACTACAGATGACCAGATCCCCATGTCCCAATACGGTCATATTCACAGGTATCAGGGCTTACGGTTTCAACCTGTCTTTTGATGGAAACAATCTAATGCAGAACAACTACCCTACCTCCAAATGCTAGGGCAGAAAAGAGGGGTGTGTGAGAACATAGAACATGCAGTCCCTCCCCCCAGAAATTATAGTACATGAAAAGTCCAGTAGCCTCATAAAAGAGTTTGTATGAGAGGTGCCAGAGAGGCGGGTAAGTACAGTGTGAGTGGAAGAGGGAGTCAGAAGGAGAGATGGCTTGAACTGGTAGATGAGGAATGAGGTGCAGCCAGAGAGATCCTTTTAAAATATGTCTAATTAGGTGACTTCCTGCCTAAAGCCTTCTGTGGCTCCCTCTTCCTCAGGTAAGTCCATACTCCTTACCTGGCAGCAAAGCAGGAGCTAACCTGTCTTCTGCCTCAGACTCAGATCTGTACCCATCTCCTGCCCTGAGCCCCTTTACCCCCTTCACTTGTCCATATTGGCCATTTTGGTTATTGTGTGTGTCTATTCCTTGGCCCCCTGACCCCTGTTCCTACTTCTGCAGGGGAGTCTTAGGAAGGTCAGTTCCCATAGTGCTCCGTTATTCTTCAGAGCACACACCACAGTGCTAATGAAGTCATCTCGTATTAATTAGTCATACATATTAATGAAATAATGCTTACTATCAGGAACTGCATTACAGGGACCTTAACTGTCCTGCTCACTGCTGTGTCCTTTGTGTCTAGCACAGTCAGGATAATCAGTGAGCACCTACTGTTTGCCAGCCCTGTGCCCCACATATGGTAGATATACTCTGTAAATAATTACTCATGGGACGCTTGGGCTGGATCTGAGGTTGGGTAGGTGTTGGTGAAACATAGAGAAGCAGAGGGGAACATTAGCTACACAGAAATGGAATGAGTAGATGGAAGAAGCCCTGCTGGCTCCAAAGCCATCCCTTAGCTGGCAGAACTTCTCCCAGCCCTTTCAATAAGTGCCCTGGCCCATCCTGACCACTGCTCCTTCTACTAGAGGGGGACTCTCCCTAACATCATTTGTGTCCACTGTTAGTCCTTTGTTCCAGACACTGGGTAGCTGGAGACAAGGCTTCATGCTGTCATTGCAAGTTTGGGTTGATAGTATTGCATCTTCTGGAGCAATCTCTGTTAGAACAAACCTCTTTGCAATAAGATGTTTGCTGGGAGTTCAATTTACAATAGCATCAGTATCTCACTCTTGAGATGTTTGAGTGGATCTGAAGTACATTGACTTAATTTAGATGGCCATTGAGTGCTATACAGAAACTCTCCATCCCATTGCTCTCCTATCTTCTCTGGAAGGTCTAGCTTCATTTGCAGGATAAAAACAAACGTTTCTGTGCATCAGCATTCATCAAGAGTCTGTTCTGTACCTGGAGAGATGGACAGAGTAATGTAAAATCACTACCGTCAATGAGGTCATTGTCTCTTGGAGCAGAAAGACAGGAGGAAAGATGATTACTACCTCAAAAGTGAAAGCGGAGCCTTACCTCACACCGTACACCAAAACCAAGTCCAGATGGTCCAAGGACTTAGACTTGAAAGGCCAAACCTTTAGAAGGGAAAAAAAAGGAGACTATCTTTACAACCCGAGTGTAGCAAGTCATTTCTAAAAAAGTTGTAAAGTGCAAACAGTGGAAGAAGAAGATGGGTGCATTCTACCATGTTAAAATTATGCACTCTGCTCATCAGAAAATATGGTTAAAAAAATGTAAAAGACAAGCTACAAGCTGGGAAAATATATTTGCTATACACATGTATTAGTTTGCCGGGGCCGTTGTAACAAAGTACTAAAAACTGAGGTGAGTGGCTTAAACAACAGAAATTTACTCTCTCACAGTTTTGGAGGCTAGCAGTTCAAGATCCAGATGTCCACAGGGCCATGCTCCCTCTGACGGTTCTAGGAAGCATCTATTGCAGTCCTCTCTCCTGGTTTCTGATAGTTCCACGGCTTATGGAAGCATAACTTCAGACTTCACATAGCTCTCTCACTAATATGCATGTCTGTGTCCAAATTTCTCTCTTTTATAAAGACACTGGTCATATTGGATTAGAGGCCCACCCTACTCCCATATGACTTCATCTTAAGTAATTACGTCTGTAAGGACGCTATTTCCAAATAAAGTCGTGTTCTGAGGTCCTGGGGGTTGGGACTTAAACATGAATGGGGGGGGCACAATTCAACCCATAACAACACATAACAGATGGGTAATTTAGTATCCATAATATTTAAAGAACTTTTTGTAAATTAATAGGAGAAAGACAAATACCGAATAGAAAAATGGACACAAAGAAATGACCAGGGTTTTCATAAAAGAGAAAGTATAAAGAGCCGATGAACATGAAAGCAGCCAGGGAAATAGAAACTAAATCCAAAATAAGATATCCAGGGGACAGGAACAAATAGAAAGCCTGACAGTAACAGACAGATACAGTCCAGCCTGAAACGTATATTGTCAGCCATGCTGCAGGCATATAGAGGGGCATTGAACTCACCCAGAAAGAATGTCAATATTTCTGTGCAAAAGAGGAAATGCAGTATTCGGTATATGACTAGATATTCATTCAATGAAATGCAAACAAAAAAATACTTGAGCAGCCCCACTGATCCCATGCTCATGTGTCAAAATATTAATATTCAGTCCTGGTGACTTTTTGGGGAGACTTCTGTCCTATCCTTCTGCTGGTCGCCATGAAGTTAGTTTACCCCTTTTGGCTGGTCTGGGAGTTCATATTGAGCAACAGAAAAATATCTCTATATTTTTGATATGTCTTGATCTATTCTTTGACCCAACAATCCCATCAGTGGGTTATATTAGAAGGGTGCAATCTGGGGTACCTCGGTGGCTCAGTCAGTTAAGTGTCTGCCTTCAGCTGGAGTCATGATCCCAGAGTCCTGGGATCAAGCCCCACGTTGGGCTTCTTGCTCTGTGGGGAGTCTGCTTCTTTCTCTCCCTCTGCCCCTCCCCTTGCTTGTGCTGTCTCTCGTGCTCTCTCTCAAATAAATTTAAACTCTTAAATAAAAAGAGGGATGTAATCCCAAAGAAGAAAAATGCCAAAGTGCCCAATTTTAGGTCATTAAAAATAACCTAAGTACCTAGCAAGAGGAAAATGGTTAAAATAAATTACCGTATTTCAGCCTAATGGAATATTCTGTGTAGTCATTAAAAATGAAACTCAGTGGGGCGCCTGCCTGGCTCAGTGGGTAGAGCATGTGACTCTTGATCTCGGAGTCGCGAGTTCAAGCCCCATGTTGGGCATAGAACTTAAGAATGAATGAATGAATGAATGAATGAATAAGACACTTATGATGTCTAGGTGGTAACATGAGAAATGAGCATGTCTATTTAAGTTTGAGGATTGGTTCAGAATTTGCCTGTGTTGTGAGTGCAGTTAGACAAATAATATTTTTGTGTATCGACAAGGACTGGAAAAGAATCCCAGAGGTGGCAGGGTGGGGGCAACGGAGACTAGAAACATGATGCAGTGTGGCTAGGATGATCATTGGATTTTTGCTTTTTTAAGAATCCATTCCTATTTTAATGTTGTTCATGCAGTAAATTAAGAGACAAAAGGTTTCTTGAAACCCGTGAGAACACAGAGCAGCCTTGTTCGGGCCTCATGAAAAATTGTGTGCACACATCTAGAACCCTCTGCTAGGCGCGTGAGAGCCAGAGCGCCATTTCGAAGCGCCTCAAAGGACGTGTATCCAGAGGAGAGCCAGGCTGTTGTTTTCCCCAGAAAGTGTCTTTTGTCCCAAATGGTTTTCTTTGATTTCCTTTTTATTGATTAGGACTTAGCGGTTTTCAAAGGCTGCTGGGAGAGAGAGGATTTTTGTCTGGGTGGAGAGTGGAGCAGCATTTGTACAAGCCGGCTGCTGGGGGCTTGTGGGGTGGCTTCTGGATGCGTTTGAGTAATTTACAGATGGGTCTATTTCGGTTCTCCCAAGCCCACCGCACGTGGTTCAACCAAATTAAGCACGTCAGGCTCTTCAAAAAGGAAACCAGGCCTGTTTATTTGTGACATCGCGTTAAAATGGGAAAAGGTGGAAATGGCACCCAGTTTTTTCTCCCAGTACAGCTGCAGTTCTCTTGAGGTTGGATAGGGCAGGCAACAGACATGGGGGGGACCCCTCTTTGGACCGTGACATGGTGGTGGCGAGCCTCCATATATAGGCCTCATAGCCTGTTCTCGTGGTCATCTGGATGGAATTTGTTTGACGTGCTGTGAACGTAGTGGTGGAAAGTTGGATGCTGTCTTTGCCTTCGTGGAGGGGCAAGAAAACATCACCTAAGGACAGAGTGCCTTGAAAGAAATAAACCGGGTGATGAAAACAAGCATTCGAAAGTGAGGGAGGCAGGGGGCGATTTTCAGTGGGGTAGTCTGGGAAAGCATAGGTGAGGAGGTGACATTTGAGTGGCCATTCCCAGGCTGAGGGATGAGCAGGTGCAAGTCCCCACAGCAGGAATGGTCTGGTGTTTTCAAGGAATAGAAAGGAGGCCGATGGGGCTGGTGAATGAGGTCTGAGATGGAGGCTGGGGTCAAATTATTTAGATCCTGGTAGATCAGTGATTTTCAACTGGGGGATTTTTTTTTTAAACATTTTTTTATTTATTTATGTGACAGACAGCCAGTGAGAGAGGGAACACAGTAGGGGGAGTGGGAGAGGAAGAAGCAGGCCCCCAGTGGAGGAGCCCGATGTGGGACTCAATCCCGGAACGCCGGCATCACGCCCTGAGCCGAAGGCAGATGCTTAACGACTGCACTACCCAGGCGCCCCTCAACTGGGGGATTTTGCGCTCAGAGGATATTTGGCAATGTAGAGAGGCATTTTGGGTGATCACAGTTGGGGGTGGTAGGCTCTTGGCATCGACTAGGTAGAGGCCAGAGATGCCAGGACTGCGCCCACAACATAGAATGATCTAGCCCCAAATAGTGCTGAGGCTGACAAATAAATCTTGTTGTAGATGAGGCTAGGGACTTTTTTTTTTTTTTTAAGTTTATTTAAGTAATCTCTACACCCAATATGGGGCTTGAACTCTCAGCCTTGAGATCAAGAGTCTCATGCTGTTCTGAGCCAGCCAGATGCCTCTAGACAAAGCTAAAGACGTTGGCTTCCATTCTAAGAGTGGTGGATGGAGGCTATTACATAGGGAAGTGAGAGAATGTCCTGGTTCAGTTTTCTTTTATAAACCTAGAGTGTTGGACCAAATTCTTCTCGCTCTGACATGCCAAACCTTATCTGACTAAATTCGGGTGGGAGAAGGGAGACTTCACAGAGTTGGAGATGCTCCCAGAATAAGCAGTCCATTCTTCCTGGGGTGTCTGAGCCCACTTCCTGAGAGGGGTTTTGTATCGGGTGCTTGGGTTTCTGCTTGCAGCGAAGAAGAAAGGCCCAAGGAGAAAGCGGAAGGATGGAACTGAGGCTTGATCTTGGGCGTACAGCTAGTGCTGTGGCCTCTTTTGATCTGTGGAAGACCCAAGACAGGCTCAGCTGAGCTAGTGACTGGGCTTTTCCTCATATCTATTGGAGAAAAATTCAAAGTCTTTGGTTGCTATTAACATTTGTTCAGGCTGGAGTCATGGATAAGAAAAGAATCTTAGTTAAGCTTCTCAGCCTCAGTACTACTGATATTTTGGGCCAGATCATTCTGTATGGAGGGGGCGGAGGTATCCTGCGCTTTGTGGGATTTTTAACAGCGTCCCTGGCCTCCAACCACTAGATGTCAGTAGCAACCCCCACCCCCCACTTGCAACAACAAAAAAATGTCTCCAGACATTGCCAGTGTCCCTAGGGGTGTGGGGGAGGGCACAAAATTGCCCCCGGGTTGATGTTGGGTTAAAGGAGCCAATACTTAATGGGTGTCCACAAAGATCACCATAAATTCTGTGATTCTTTTGGGGGAGGAAGGGCAGACTGGGGAACTACTAAACTAGATGGTCCTACTTTTTCTATTCCCATAATCTAAGTTCTTTACCATCTGGCCACTGGTCAGCTTTTAAATTTAGCATTGGTTATTTCTAGGGAAAAGGACAAAGAAGATGCTATCTTCAGGAACCCTCCAGGAACATTTTTGCCCTCAGCATATTTAGAGCTGCAGTTTTTGATGTTTGAGTGGGTGTTGTTCAGATGTGTCACACATTCTGGGACAAAGGTCCTGAGTTTAGTGAGAACCCTCCCCTTTCTCCTGGACTGGGTTAAGATACAATCTTGAGATCCTAAGCCCTGAAAAATATGGAGCCTCTCATCATAAGTCATTCAAGATAACTGCAGTGGTTTAATTTTTCCATAGTGATGACTTCACTGTTACTTGTGAATATCAGACATTAAATTCTTGCCAAAAAGTGTATTGCTCTTTTTTAATTTGGAATGGAGGTTGGGGGCATCCAGAGTACACACACCTGTTCTGCCTAAGGGTGAAGCCAGCATTGTCTTTCCCATTTAAAAAACAAAGCAATGTTGGAAAACCAAGACTGCAAATGAGTGAGGGTAATGTTATTTATAAGGAGAATCTCACTGATTTATTGTAGAAATCCAAATGATTAACTATCTTTGCCTGCTTTATTATTAATAGTAAGCTACTTGGGATTTTATGTTAGGAAATCAAGAACTTCAGAACCAGAACAGCAAAGGGTAATGGGACTGCCATGAAAGGTTCTCTTATTCTGTTCCATCTACGGGGAGTGTCCTTCCCTGAAATATTTGCCGGACAAAATCCTACTTATCTTTTTTCTTTCCTCGTTTTATTGGGATATAGTTGACATATAACATTAGGTAAGTTTAAGGTATACAAGGTCATGGTTTCATACACTTATATATTTTGAAGTGATCACCATGATATGGTTAGTTAAAAGTTAGTTTAAAGTTAGTTAAAGACTTAAATGCCTCCTCCGTGAAGCCTTCCCTGACCATGCCCCTCCCAAGCTTGGGTTGTGCTTCACTATGTCTTGCTCTCGGTCAGGTTTATGTGGCTGATTAATACTGAGGACCCATAATTTGCTTTAATTGAGGTGAAATTCACGTCACATCAACCTAACCATTTTGAAGTGTGCAGTTTGGCGGCGTTTAGTATTCTCAATGGAACAATCCCCGTCCAGAATATTTTCATCACTCCAAAGGAGACCCTGTTCCCACTAAGCAATCACTCCCCATATCTGCCCCCCATCCCCCAGCACCGCTCCTGCCAGATCCTGGCAACCACTCATCTGCTTTCTGTCTTTATAGATTGAGCTGGATATCTCAGAAATGGAATCATACCATATATGATTCTGTGTCTGGCTTCTTTCACCTACTCTAATGTTAACAAGGTTTAGCTACACAATACAGTAGCATGTGTATCAGTACGGTCATTCCTTTTTGTAACATTCCATTGTATGGATATCCTACTTTGTGTGCCTCCATTCACTCAACGGTGGATATTTGGCCCATTTCCACCTTCTGGCTGTTGTGAATAGTGCAACTGTGAACATTCATGTGCAAGCTTTTCTATTCTCTTGGGAGAATAGAAATACCACAAAGAGGAATTGCTGGGTCATATGGTAACTCTAGGTTTAACCTTTTGAGGAACAGCCATCAGACCATAGAGCACAGTAGGCTGCACCATTTTCCATCCCCCCCCAACTGGGCGCAGGCCTCCGGTTTCTCCACTCCTGCATCAAACACCTGTTATTTTCTGGTTGTTGTTGTTTTTATAGCCAACCTAGTGCATGTGAGGCCACTGGATTTTTGATTTTTAAAAAAAAAAATATCTTCCCTGCCCCCCACCAAGAGACTGAATTGTTGGTGGCCTTGTGCTTTCATTACCAGCAACATGGTATAAGAGTTAAAGCATGGGCTGAACTTGCCTCCTGTCCTTACTTAGAATGTGATCTTGAGCCATCCTGTGACTTCTCTGAGCCTGAATTCTTTCATCTGTAAAATGGGAACCTCTAGAGCTGTTGAGGGGAAGAAATGAGATTCAGGCTTAGCCTGCCAGCGTCAGTGCCTTGGCCTACGGCGATTTTGCAATAAAAGTTTGCCATAATTATTAGGATCATGATGTCCTGGTGCCTAGAACTGAGTAACTGTAGAATAAATATTTGTTAAGTAAATCAGTGAACCCTTGCGTATTTCTCAGCCCTCTTTTTTATTTCTACCAACTGTTCGCTGAGTTCCAGACAATGGTCTTGCAAATTGATCACTCCCAAGGCGAGGCCCAGGGAGAGAATGGCTGGATCAATGGGACTGCTTCCCTTGGAAAAATACATCATGAAAACCTTGATAGGCTTGTGTTGGGGGTGGGGTGGGGCTGGAGAGAGCAGCAGCTTGTATCCTTCAAAGGGAAGGAGGAAGAAAAGAGCTTTCCCTTTCTTTGAGATGAAAAACAATCTTCTTAGAAAAAGGAAAGTAGGGGGTGATACCAGGCAGCTGTCTTGTTGAAGGTTCATCAGTGGCCCCCTGGGGAGGAAAAGAGCAGCTCTCTCCACTCTGGAAAGGGCTTGCGGCCCCCTTAGGCGAGGAGAGCTTGGTAGCTGGCCTCACTCCTTTTTTAGCATCTCCTGTAAGGCGGGAGGGGTGGGGGCATACTCCCACAGGTCAGCCCCTGGACAGCTTTCTCTAGCTCCTGTGGACCTTTCCAGAACCCACATTTTAGCACACTCCAGCCACACTGGCCTTCACTGTGTTCCTGGATTTCTCCCTCTTCCCATCCCCATGCTCATGTGTCCCCCTCCCCACCTCATTTCCTTCAGGCCTTCCTCAAACCTCATCTCTGGGGAGGCCTTGACTGACCACCACCAGCTGACATGGCGGCCCCTACGTGTGCCTTATCAGTTACCATTCTGTTACCTAAGTTTTCATGCTTGCTTTTTTAATATTTATTTTTTAAAATATGTTTAAAATGTTTTTAAATGAAATATTTCTGACATAATAAACCCCCAGGTACCCATCTCCCAGATCTGATAAGTGCTAATAATATTCTGTCCTATTTGCTTACTTTGGATCCCTTTTAATCAACTTTATTAAGGTGTTTTTTGCAAACAGTAAGTTCATACACTTTAAATAGTTGATTTTTGGCACCCACGTCACCATCACCATAATCAAGATACAGAATTTTTCCCTCACCCCAGAAAGGCCCCTCATCTCCCTGCCCTGCTGGGTTTTTCTCCCTAGTACTTAACATCTGAAATCACCTCATTTGTGTCTCTTTTAGTCTGTTTACTCTCTTGTCTCCTCCACCAGAATGTACATTCCATGAAGACATGGACTGTCTTGCTCCCCAGTCATTGCACGTCGTGGCCCACGGTCACTTTGTCAAGGTCATGATACTGTATTTATTATTCTAGTGCACACATTGTGACGCACAGAGAGGTACATCAGTGGGGTGGGTTCCCACTGGAACCTGGAAATGGAAATATTGAGTCAGCGGATATTTACTTTTTTTGCTATTGTAAAAGAGATATCTATACCCCTTTCTCTCTATCCCGTGGCTCTCAGTCTGAGCGCTGTTGCCATTTTGGGCTGGATCATCCATTGTTTTGGGGGTTGGGAGACTGCCTTGTGCGTTGCAGGATGTTGAACGGCATCCCTGGCCTCTACTCCCTAGGTCCTAGTAGCATCCCCCACCTCAGTTCTGACAGTCAAAAATGTCTTTAGACATTGGTGGTGGTGGCGGCAAAATTGTCCCCATTTGAGAACCACTGGTCTATGTTGGCTAATTTCCTGCCATATTGTTTTGTTCCTCAGTTGGATCCATCTCTAAATGAACTACCCTCCATGACAGTAGGTTTGCCGAATCCATTTTTTTACCACATCAGCAGACTGAATTACAAGTTAGGGTCCCTACCTGTAAAGCTATATCATAAGATGAGCCGCTGGTTAGTCGTAGAAGCAGGGAAGGCTTCGCTCTAAGTCCGCAAGGATATGAAGGAGCTGGCAGAATTCTTGGTATTTCTTGTCTCAGGATAAATATGTCTGCAGGGTCAGGCCGTGAGGATATGACATCTTCCAAGCCTTCAAGAACAAGGGGGAAACCCCTAGCAACTCTGTATAGAGGCTCCGAACTTTCTCAATTACTCAGGATACTGAGTTGACCATCTCTGTCTTGGAAAACCTGCAAATTCTTATGTAAAGTGGTGAAGGATAGATGGGGACCTAATGAAATGAAGGAGGCAGGTCCCATCTGGGGGATGCAGTGTGGCCAGATGTTGCCAGGTGGGAATGTGAGCCCAGCTTTGTTAGACCTTCTCATTTTTCAAGAAAGGTGGGGAATCCAGATTTTTTTTGAAAGTGTGAGATATCTTGATTCTTGAATTTTATGATACTTATCAAGTAATTATGTTTAAACTTGATGTGGGCCAAATAAAACACATCGACAGGCTGACAGTTTGCAACCTTTGAGTTACTATGTGAGATGGTTTCTTGTTTGGGGACTAGCTCACTCTGTACAGAAATCTTTTGGTTTGACTGGGGATCCAGTCAACACATGTTTATCGAGTCTACTGTGTGTCAAGCTCTGTTCTAGAGCTGGCACTTGTCATAGATTTGGTGGGATGACTGATAACAAAAGGGATGGATAGAGATTATGGGTGGGTAGATGGTTGGATGGGTGGATGATGGATAGATGGATGGATGGAATAAGGAAGGATAAATGAATGGATAGAGGAGGGATGGTGGATGGGTGGGTGGAGATTGAATAGCTGGTGGATGGTTAAATGGATAGATACGTAGATCCGTCTGCTCTTTTTTTTTTTTTTAAAGATTTTATTTATTTATTCGACAGAGATAGAGACAGCCAGCGAGAGAGGGAACGCAAACAGGGGAAGTGGGAGAGGAAGAAGCAGGCTCATAGCAGAGGAGCCTGATGTGGGGGCTCGATCCCATAACGCCGGGATCATGCCCTGAGCCGAAGGCAGACGCTTAACCGCTGTGCCACCCAGGCGCCCCCCGTCTGCTCTTTTAGAGATATATACTAAAATATTAAAGAAAAATAATATGATGTCTGGGAATTACTTCAGAATGATATGGGAAGTTGAATGAGGATATGGGTAAATCAAGCTTGGCCGTGAGATGATAATTATTGAATCTGAGTGAGTTTCCTTGTAGTTTTCTGCCTTCTTTTGAATATGATTGGAAATTTCCCATACTAAAAATATTTGTTTTAATGTCCTTATCATTTAGAGATACACTCTGAAGGATATCCAGGTAAAATGACATCATGTCTGGGATGTGGTTTAAAATATTCAGCTAAAATTTTTTGCAAGTCAGGGTGTTGATGTGCTGTGATCTGAATGTTTGTGTCTCCCCAAAGTTCTCATGTTGGAATCCTAATGTCCAATGGGATGGCATTGCAGGATAGGGCCTTTGGGAGGTCATTAGGTCATGATGGTGGAATCCCCATGAATGGGGTTAGCGCCTTACATACGGGGCCCCACAGCACTCCCTAGTCCCTTCCACCAAGTGAGGACACAAGGAGAAGTCTGTGACCCAGAATACTGCCCTCACCCAACCATGCTGGCACCTTGATCTTGGACTCCTAGCCTCCAGAACTGTGAGAAGGAAATTTCTGTTGTTTATAAGCCACCCAGTCTATGGTATTTTTGGTATATGAACCAAGACAAGTACAGACTAAGACGCAATGAAGCAGCCTTTAGCAAGAGAAGTATTCTGATAATTGTTACCCCTGGGTGCGTAGGTGTATGGAGATGTGTTATACTGGCCTGTGTAATTTGTACATGGTTGCAAGTTTTTACAATAAAATTAAAAAAAAAATGAGACAGAGAAGTGGGGGCCTCCTGTTTTTCAGGCACTTTTGGAAGTGTGGAAGGAATCATGCTCTGGGTGAATTTCCCACCAGTGTGGTAGTGTTGACATCCGGGGGATGGGTATTTTTTAACGAGGGATACATGTTGCCACAATGAGACTAGACACGTGGGCGCTGTTGTGGACAGCGGGTTGAGAACAGACTTCTCAGCCACAGGGTCACTCTGCAGGGTATTCTGCTCTTCTGTGTCCCAGTTATCCTCCTCCCAGTTACCCTGCCTCCCAGTTATCCTCCTCCCAGTTACACTGGCAGAAGAGCACAGTGGTCAGATTATCTGGAGTCAGCCTCCCTGGGTCCAAATGCTAGTGCTACCACTTTTGGGCTGTGTGGCCTTGGACATGTCATTTCACTGTTCTGATCCTCAGTTTCATCTATTAAGTAAGAGTAATACTAACATCTTACAGATGCATTATGAAGACTGAACTAGTTCTTCCAGACACAGTGCTGAGCACAGAACTTGACTAGCATCTATATATTATCATTATTGATGCATTGCTGTTAGCTTGTTGTTGCTGTTTAGCATTCTAAGAGCAGAAAGAAATTTTTTTTTTTTTATCCATTTGAGAGAGAGAGAGCATGAGTAGGGGGAGCGGCAGAGGGAGAGGGAGAGAATCTGGAGCAGACTTCGTACTGACCGCAGAGCCCGACCTGGGGCTTGATCTCACCACCCTGAGATCATGACCTGAGCCAAAATCCAGAGTTGGACGCTTAACCGACTGAGCCACCCAGGTGCCCCAAGAACTTTCTGAGATAGATGGAATAATGGAGAGACAGAGGCTAAAAGAAGTCCAAGAAAGAGGCACCCACTATCAGCTGATCCACCCACAGAAGCCATTTGTGAGCTGCTGGGATCCCTTTCCTGCATGGCAGGTACAGAGAGGAATACAAGAAAAAAGCAATTTCCTGACCATTTCTTTTCTCTGCAGAATGAAGTAGAGCTGGGGGAGCTGCTTCTGTCACTGAATTACCTCCCAAGTGCTGGGAGACTGAATGTTGATGTCATTCGAGCCAAGCAACTTCTTCAGACAGATGTGAGCCAAGGTTCAGGTACAGTGCGGCCCCCTCCTTCCCCCGTTTCCTTAACGAGGCATCTGTTTGTTTGACACAGGGACGAATTTTTTGTTTCTGGATTCCAGATACTATTAATAAAACCCTGCAAGGATACACAAATAGCATTTAGAACTAGGGTGTTAGAGCAAGAGGCAAAAGATCAGATGGCTTTTAGGATGAGGCAGGTGAATGATGGTATCTCAGTAACCCCCGTTGGAATTGGGGATGTGACTGAGAGCACGTGTGATAACTACAGACCTCTGCATCCTCTGTGCACACGCAGCCCCCAAGGCAGACCTGCCTTTCCAGATACCGTGCCTGCAATGGAGATGCCATGCTCCAGGTGGCGGTAATGTGCACCGACCACCCATTCCCGTCTGCAGTCTGCAGGAGTGGTGGGCACGCCCTGACTGTCCCCCGCCCCCCCTTGCTCCCCAGCTCATTTCAAGGGTACCTTGAATCTTTATAAATCCCGGCTCTGGAAAGACTGTTATATTTTAAGTGCCTACTTTATAGCAAACCAATTCAAACATGACTTCATGAAATGGAAAAGATTACATTCCATCTGTATGGAGCTTCTCCCATGACAGCAGAGAATATTATCATGAAAGTAGCCAGGGTCTCTGGGACCTCTTCAGCTCAGTGGAGAAACCACTGTCTCCTCTAAGTACAGTAGCAAAAAGAAATTACTTTTGCTATAAAGTGACAGCCGCCTTTAGAAGACAACTTGCATTCTCAAAAACCACATTATAAAAATAGAGGTTGGGAAGGGGCCAGTGGAGGGAATGGTGTTAAGGCTGGAGAGTTTCAGACTCACCACGGTGGGAGAAGCAGTATGATAAAATGATTAAAGGTTCTGGAGTCAAACTGCCTGGAACCAAGTCCTCGTTCTACCGCGTAGAAATGATGTGGCCTTGGGGAAGATACTTAACCTCCATAAGCCTCAATTTCTTCTCCGGAAAAATTGAGATAACAGCAGTATCCATCTCACTGGGTTGTTTAAACAAATATTAAATTAGATAATGTACATGAATTCGTAAACTGTAAAGCGATCTAAGACTGATAGTTATTAATCTGCCATCTCTATATTCCCATGTATGGAGCTATGGGCTCACTGACATGATAATGGATTTCTAGGGACAGAAAACCAGGGCAGGCTCTGGGTCTGGCTTTTCTTCCACTAGTTTGATCTTAAGCAGGCAGTTTCCTATCTTGGGTCTTCACTTTCTTCATCTATAAAATGAACACAATGCCTGACACATGGGAGGAGCTCAATAAATCTTGGATGGCTGGAGGAAGAGAAAAAGGGATGAACAGATAAGCAGCTGGATGGGGAAAAAGGAGGGATGGATAGTAGATGGATGGATGGGAAAAATGGATGAATGAAAGGAGGGGTATCCACCTGGACTGATGGATGGAAAGATGGATGGATTGATGGAAAAAAAGAGAGAGGAAAGGATGGGTTAAGTGGTTGGGTTATCAGATAAATTGGAAGTTGTATGGATGGATGGCTTGAGTTTCATGAGCTCCAACATTCTATAATTCTTTGTCCAATCCTCAGACCCCTTTGTGAAAATCCAACTAGTACATGGACTCAAGCTTGTGAAAACAAAGAAGACGTCCTTCTTAAGGGGCACAATTGATCCTTTCTACAATGAATCCTTCAGCTTCAAAGTTCCCCAAGAAGAACTTGAAAATGCCAGCTTAGTGTTTACAGGTAGGTAGTGGTTCAGACACTGAAGAACTCCAGGTGAGGCATATTCCACTTACTGTCCTAAAGATAGAAGGTGTCTAGAGATGGTAATATCTCATATTCAGCTACCTTGGTTTGAATCGAGTCATTTGCGAAGTTGGGCAAGATTCATAGAACCATGAAGCATAATTATTACAAATGTAAACTTTGGAGCCAGATTTCCTGGCACTTCCACGTAATTGCTGGAGCCTTGGCAAGTTACTTGGCCCCTCTGATTCTCAGTTTCTTCATCTATAAAATATGGGCAGTCATAGTACCTGCTTCCTAGGCTTGTAAGGTTAAGTGAGATTGTAAAATTAAGTAAAATCTGGTCTAAAATAATAAGTGCTCACTCTGTTAGTTTTGATGATATGGTGATTCAAGTAGCTTATAGTCTTACAGGGAAATGTGAGAAATATGTCACCTAACTTAGAGAGGAGGATTTTGAAAGGCTTCCCAGAGGACGTAGTGTTTAAGTAGAGGCTTCACGTGCTGCTCTAGTTGAATTTATTGTTTTCAGAGTGTATTAGTTATCTACTGTTGCATAACAAATACAGTGACTTAAAACATCATTTATTAAGCTCATAGTTCCTGTGGGTCAAGAACCCAGACGTAGCTTTGCTGCTTGCTTCTGGCTGCAGTCAGGGTATCGGCTGGGGCTGCAGTCTCATCTTAAGGCTCATCTGGGGGAGGATCTGTTCTCAAGCTTATTCGCATAGTTAGTGGGTGGCAGGATTTAGTTCCTTACAGTGGAGATACATTGGATTGGAAGCTTCCGTTCCTTCCTGGATGTTGGCTGGTGACCTTCCTCTGTTTCTCACCACATGGGCTTCTCTATAGAGCAACTCACAACATGGCGGATGGTTTCTATCAGAGTGGGCAGGTGATCAAGATGCAAGCCAGAGTCTTAATGTAACCTAATCTTAGAAATGACATCCTCTTACTTTTGCCATATTCTGTTCATTAGAAGCAACCCACTAGGTCTAGCTCACATTCCAGGGGAGGGCATTACAGAAGGGCCTGAGTACTGGGAGTTAGGGATCATTGGGAGCCATTTTAGAAGCTGGCTCCCACAATGTCAAGTTAATAGAAGTAATGCTTTATTATTTCTTGTGTCCTGTTCCCAGCAGGGGCTTCACTTACTTTATTGCTAATATGCATCATAATTCATGCTGTCAAATCAGCGTCATCCTCATCAGCTTACAGGGCTGGGGCCTGAGGCTTAAAACCTAAGCAATCCACCCAGTCTCAGACTGGTAGAGTCAAGATTTAAGCTCTGGTCTTCCTAGCTCCAAAGACGAAGGGGTCTGCATTTCCCCAAACATTCAGGTAGTGCTGGCACTGGGGACCTGACCTCACACTGAGGAGTCATGTTCTAGAGTAATTGGAGGCCTAATCTGTTTAGATCTAGTCTAAAATCCTTAGCTGCCTGTCTCCCAAGAAAGAAGGCTGTGGCTGAAAAAATCCTTGCATGCAAGGCTTCCTCTGCATGGGCTCACTGCTTCTCATCACCAAGATTGCAAATGTTCTGTGCTCCAAGACTCCTCTGAGGCAGGTTGGTTCTGGGTTTTCTTAGGGCCTGTCACCCAGAGAGTCTGCATCCAGTCAGGGGCTGCCTGCCCTAAGCGGGTATGACAATCCTATCTGTTGCAGCCTGGGATGGCTGCTATCCACGGGTCCCACTGTCCCCAAGGTTTCAGGTCAAGCAGAGGACTGTGAGTCCACTGAATCTTTAAATGGTACAGAGCAGGCAGTGGGAACTCTATTGAACCAAGATAAGATCCAGGCATGGAGTATCGACCCTGAGAAGAAAGGACTTAATGTTGCACATTAAATCAGGAGGGGATCCCAAGCGGGCATCGAGTGCCCAGAAGGAAAGCCCTGACACTTTTATCTTTTACTTAAGATTTTAGGACAAAAGTAGCACAAGCTGGTCACAGTGAGTGACACAACCCAAAGAGGAGTTTGGAGGGAGAATCAGGAGAACAGAGGGTTTAAATGCATGGGCTTTGGAGCCAGGGTGTGGATCTGGGCTTGGTGGCCTTGAGCAAGATCTGTATGCTTAGATTTTCTCATTCGTAAAATGGGTGTAATGACACAAGGATGTCTTGAAGGACTGTTATGTGGATCAGAGGAGAACAAGACATAATCTGTGCTGAGCACCATGCCTCGTGCAAGGCAAACACGTAACCGCGAACTATTACTAAAAGGCAGTGTTACTCTCTTCATCCCCCTTCCAGTCCCTTCTCCCTGAGGTCACTGCCTTTAACATCCTGGTATGCCTTATTTCACACTTTTTTCCTCATTCACACAAACATCATCACTTATAGAAGATTCAGCTCTTTTAGGAAGTCATTCATTCATTCTGGAAGTGCATATGAAGCACTTTCTTGGGGCCAGACACTGTTTCTGGGTGCTGGGACTATAGCAGGGAACAAAACAGACAGCCCCTGCTCTTGTGGCGCTTGGCGGACCGTCCTGTGGACACCACCCTGAAACTGGCTTTTGTTTCATTGACAGCTGAATGTGTCCAGTCCCTCCAGGTCAATGCAAATGTGGATGGACCTATCTCTTTATTTTTAATAATTGCATTATATACCATCCTCTGCTAGGCTGTGATAAAGGCCAGGGTTCCGTGTGGTGGGGGGCGGGGCAGGGTGTGGTGGGGGAGGGGCGTGTGTGACAGAGCTTGTGGATGTGATGAGAACTCTGGAGTACCCTTCCCAGAAAAACACCGTGAAGGACAGAAAATTTTGCCTTCTGTTCAGAGGGTTTTTTTTAATTCCTTGAATCCCATATGTGAAACCCATCAGGCAAAAGCCTCAAACTGGAGGAGCACCCCCGCCCCCCCATACATCTCTCATTCACCCCACCGCACCTTGGGTGGCCATCACCAGCTGCACCCATCAGACAAGGCCCGGGACACCTGCTGCTCTTCTGTAAATGTTGGGGTTTCGTGCCCCCAGCTCAGGGGCACCTCTCATTAGGCTAAAGCCCATTGAAAATATTCTTTCGAGAGAAGGAAGGATCGCAGGTCTTCCTTCCTTCTTAAGTAAGGAATGCTCAACTTGGGCTATGCTGAGAGTTGGCTGGAGCTTTCAAGTGCTACCAGGGATGCCTGGGTGGCTCAGTTGGTTAAGCGTCTGCCTTTGGCTCAGGTCATGACCTTGGGGTCCTGGGATCGAGCCCTGCTTCTGGCTCCCTGATCAGCGGGGAGCCTGCTTCACCCTCTCCCTCTCCCTCTGCTTCTCCCCCTGCTCGTGTGTTCTCTCTCTCTCTTTCTAATAGGTAAATAAAATCTTAAAAAAATAAAATAAAATAAAATAAAATAAAGTGCTACCAGTGGCCAGACCCCACCCCCAGAGACTGACCAAGCAGACTGGGCTGGGGACGTCAGCTCTGTCTTTCTATCTGTGTATGTGTATTTTTAAAGCACCCCAGATATTTCTAACGCTCAGTCAGGGTTCGGAAATCGCAGCTGGGATGGCATTTCACCCAAAGGGCACTGACCACAGTGATGAAAGAAATCCAGGTTGAGCTGGTATGTATCTGGGCAAAGTTACAGTTGTGCCGAATTCGAATCCATGATGTTCTAACTTTATGTACCAGCTAGGGGAAAGAGCTGTCACCCCCAGGCTAAGGATCTGATACCTAGTCCATTAGCTTGTTTCCAAACACTTCATAACAAAAGTAAGGTTGAGCTGCGCTTGGAGCATTTGCCGAGAATCCTGGTAAAAGCCTGTAATTAGCTGGCGGGCTGGCTGGCTGAGCAGTTCCGTTCCTGTGGGGGTTGAGGGTTCTTCTGCAATTTTCAATCAGGTGATTTCTGCAGCTGAAGTTTAAAAAAAGGGGGAAAATTGCTTTTCAGCTCGTGAGAGAGTGACGTGCAGCCCAGAGGCCTTCCAGGAAAGTAAAGTAGAATTGGCCACTGAGGTTAGTGGGCTATTCTTAGAAGTGGGGGAAGAAAAGAAAGAAAAAAAAGAAATACAGCTTGATGAGGCCTTTTCAGAAAATTAAAAATAGAATTACTCTGTGATCCAGCAATTCCCCTTCTGGGTATATCCCCAAAAGAATGGAAAGCAGGACTCAAACAGACATTGGCGCACCGATGCTCTCAGCGGCGTTATTCCCAGTAGCAGAAAGGAGGAAGCAGCCCAGGTGTCCATCAGTAGATAGATAAACGGATAAACAAGATGTGATCTATCCATTCAGTGCACTGCTATTCAGCCTTCAAAGGAGGGAAATGGTCACATGCTACAACATGGATGAACCCTGCAGACATTCTGTTAAGGGACATAAACCAGCTAGGAAAGGGCAAATCCTATAGAATTCTACTTAGGTACCTTCGGTAGACAGATTAATAGAGACAGAAAGCAGAATAGAGGCAGCCAATGATGCCAGGGGTGGGAGTGGGTAGGGTTCAGTTTCCTGCGGCAGGAGCCAACCAAGTGTCAGTTTCCATGGATTGAAATTTTTTTGAGCACCTACTATGTGCTATGTATTCAGTAGAGAACCAGAATTCACGACGCATGTTCTCATGGCATTTAATGCTAGTTGGGGGGGACAGACGAACGTCACTTAAAGGCTACAGCAATCACGACGTCATTGTGAATTGGTTTAAGGGTTATGATGGAGAAAAGCAGGGTACGCTGCAAATGCCAGACCCTGTCTGGGGAGTGAGCAGGTGATAGTGAGCTGGGTGCAGAAGTCTGTAGGGAGTGAGGAGAGACCAAGCAGGCCTCCAGCCCAGAAGGGAAACTGAGGTCTGGGAGAGAAATTGAGGCCAACCTCATCCTTCAGCCTGAGAGCTAATAGGTTGACAGGGGTCCGCATGGAAGCCCCATGCTCTGCTGCCCACCTGTCCTGTTAGAATTTCTACAGGCAGCTGTGGAATACCCGAGAAGGGAAACCAGGGCAATGACCGACACTCCTAGCTTTTTTGCCAACCTTAGTGTGTCTACCTAGGACTAGAGAGTGCAGTGCATTCATCCTTAACGTCTCCTAAGGATTTGTTAATATGCAGATTCTGATTCAGTCACCCTGGGCTGTGGCTTAGGATTCTGCCCTTCCAAAAGCACCCAGGTGATGCCAGCTCTGTGGGTCTATAGAACACCCTTTGGGGAGCGAATACACAGAAGACCCCCGAAGTGCATCTGGGTGAGTGCCAGTCATTCGAAGGAATCAGACTCTAGCAGTAATCCTTACCCCTGCGTATCAACTAGCCTCCAATCCCATCTTTCATTAGTATTATGTTGGGACTTTAAAAAATCCTGATGCCCAGGCTCCAGTCCAAAGCAACGGAATCGGCCAGGGCATCTGTATTTCAGGAAAGGGGTGTGTTTTTCACAGCTCCCCAGTTGGTTCTCTCGCCCAGCCCAGGTTGGCAGCATTTGCCCACACAGTTCTGCCGCCCTCCCCACCCCGCTGTCTGCTTGGAGGCCTCCCAGGCCCCTCTGTGAGAGTGAGTTCCAAGGCACCTGGTCTGTTTCCATAATTGCTTGGCTTTTTGCGGGCTCCAGCATCTAATTGGTTAATCGAATCTGCTGGTGAGATGCGGTAGGTGGGGAGGGTGGGGAGGAGGAGAGGGGAGGTCAGGAGCAATGCTGCCACCTGCCTGCCTGGGAAGACCTCAGGGCTGAATGGGCACCAGAGGACACGCATTGTCTGCTGCAAAAGCGTTTGGGTTTGAGAAGCAGGACGGTGGAGAAGCGGAGGGTTTCCAGCAGAAGAGAGAGGAGGAAGCCAGTCTGAATGGGGTATAGCCATTCTGCGAGAGCCAGAAGCTCCCTCAAGATGGAGAGATGCTATGGGTTTGTTCTGGGGCACAGATGTTCCCCAGCATCTGGCCTCAGCCCACCTCTGCCTCACCTTCTCCCTGCAGCCTCCCCACAGCCTCTGTCTTCTCTCCCCACCCGAGTTCTTGGGCACAAGGCCCAGCTCTGCCTGCTAGAGAAACGGTTGCATGGCCACTCAGAGTATGGGTTGGAGTGAGATGCAGTTTTTGGTTCAAATATCACCTCTACCACTCAGCAGTTGTATGTGACCTTGGGCAGATGACTTCCTTTCCTGTAGCTCAATTTCCTCCTCTTCCAACCTCAGTACATCATATAAACAGCTTTAGACAGCGCCTTGTACATAGTTCGTCCTCAATAAATACCAAATGTGATGGTGATGCTAACGATGATGGTAGTGGTGGTGTTGGGCCTTGCCATAGAAGAGCGGACCCTGGAATTATACAGACTTGGGTTTGAATCTTGGCCCCACTGTTAACCAGCTGTGTGACTTCAAGCCGATGACTCCACCTCTCTGAGTCTGGACTTTGTCTTGTGTAAAATGTAGCAGATTATTCCTATCGTGGAAATAAAAGGCAAATCAGCACATGGACCTGCCCATCCCAGAAATAGCCCCTTGGAAAATCATGCCTGTTGTTTCAATAATTGCAGCGTGTGTAAGAGTTGAAGTGCTGGCCCTTTGGAGGTGAATAGCTGGGCCCAGCTGCCTGTGGTCGCCTCCCGAGCGGACCCTCTCCTAATCACCATCACCCCAAAACTGCCAGCTGGTCCAGCGACCAGGAGCCAGGGACTGACACTAAAGCTATGCCAACTCAGCCACGGAACCAGACTGGTCTGTGCTCCCCGCAGTGCCCTGGGGTTGACAGTGTGTGGGAGGAGCTGGCAGTGGGCACCTGGCTCCTGACCCAGTCACAGGAAGTAAGCGGCAGAGCGGGGAGACGAAAGCCTCCACTTTCTAGACAGAGGGTAATGAAAGTGGGCCCCTGGGAGCCAGAGTGTGGGAAATACTGCAGAGAGGAGGCAGCTTCAGAAGGAAGCCTGTAAATTTATATATGAACTCCTGGGCTCACCCCGGAGCTGCCCCCATAGAGTGGATACGACCCTAAACGGTATGGGAGAGACTTTGAGGATTGAACTACAGTGTAGACTACCGCCCCAGTCTGCAGCTGGGCCCCGGCGGACACAAATGAGGGACAGACTTGCAGAGTCCTCCCTGCACAGACTTTGAAAACTGAACTGACTTTGGCCTAACAGCACCCAGAAGGCAAGTTAGAACATGTGGTCTGGTACAGCCAAAAAAATCAGTATAGTTAGTAGGATTCAAACAAGACCTAGAGTCTCATAACATAATATTCAAAATGTCCAGGATACAATCCAGAACGACCTGATTCACGAAAAACCAGCAAAGTCTGCAAATTCTCAGAGGAAGTAAAATCGGCACGCACCCACCACAGCATGACCTGATGGTGGGATGGTCACACGAAGACTTTAGAACAGTTATCATAACCGTGCTCCAAGAAGGAAGGGTGAATCCACTTGAGAAGAACGGTAAGATAGAGACTATTGCAGCTTAGTAGAGAAACAGAAGATAGAAAAAAAAGAACCAAGTGGAAAATTTCAGTGGAAAAGTGTGGTACCAAATAAAATATTCACTGGATAGGCTCCGTGGCAGGATGCAGGTGATAGAGGAAAGAGGGAACGTAGAGATAGATGAAGAGAAATTATGTACTGTGAGCAACAGAATGAAAAGATTGGGGGAAAAGAGGAACAGAAGGGGAAAAAAGAGACTTATGGAGCAATATCACAGAGCCTAATATTCATGTCATGTGAATCCCAAAAAAGAGAGGAGAGAAGAGAAGCAGTAGAGAGCATTGGCATGGCGGCAGGCGACTTACCCCCAGAGGTCCCATGACTTCCTTAGCAGGTTGCTGGACCATGGGCTTGGCCGCACTACGCCTGTCCCTCTCTTCCCGGAAAGCGTAAGCCAGTCACGAAGATGTTCAAGTCAGCCAGACCGAGCTTCAGCCTCTGACTGTCACCCTCAGTTTCCTTGACTGAACCACAGGGACATTGTACTTGTGTTTACCATGAAACTCTTGTGTGTTCTTTATCTCATTTCATCTTTCAATAAACATAGAAGGTGTGATGTGCTTTATGGCCATTTTTCAGCTGGGGAGACCGAAGATCAGGGAACAAAATGACAATGAGATGAGTCATTTGCAAAGTCGGAGGGACTGGTCCCCACAAGACTGCCCTCACTTCAGACCAGCTGGCTAGAAATGCAGGGTCCCCGTGCCCGTGCAGTTTCAATAATTCACGAGAATGATTCACAGGACTCAGGCAGGTGCTCCTCAGAACTGCAGTTTCATGATGGCAAAAGGATGCAAATTAAAATCAGCCCAGGAAAGGGACACACGGGGCGGAGTCCAGAAGGGGTCCAGATGTGGAGCTTCCTGCCATTTTATCCCCATGGAGTCATGGATGGTGTTATGTCCTCCTGCTGGCTAAATGTGCAATAAGCACAGAATATTGCCAAGGAGGGGAGCTCACCGAGCTTTTGATGTCCAGCGTTTTTACCTGGGGCTCGATCCTGTACTCTCTGGGAGCCGACCTTCAGCCTCTAGCATCTCCTGGAGGTCCAGCTAATACTTCTAGTCATCAGTTTCTCTAGGGGACCCCAAAGCTCTCACCGTAAATCGCAGTGTCTGTGGCTAGAGCCCTTAGGGAACAAAGACATCTCTGCTGTACATTCCGGGAGCCTGGAGATCCCCTCCCAGGAGCCAAGGGCATGGACCAAGATCTCTCTTTGGATGAGATGAGTTCTTCACTACGCAGGAAGTAACCAGTCACTGGTACCAAGTCATCCAGCTGGTGAGTGGTTGGGCCAGGCTTCCAACCCAAGTTATTTGGCTCCAAAGTCTTCCTCACCTTAACCACTACACTTCGATGAGCATATGAATCTCCTGAGGATCTTGTCAGATGTGGATTCCGAGTCAGTAAGTCTGGAAGAGACCTGAGCGTCTGTATTTCTAATAAGCTCTGGGTAACACTGATGCTGGGCTCTGAAGGCCACACTTTGAATAGCAACAAGACAGCTCATCTCTCCCATGTTACCCCAAGATGTCTAGAGCATAGAAGGCAGTGTACGTTTGGAAGAGTAGCACAGGGCAGGTCGAGTAGAGCCTGTAGGATTAGAAGCTCGGGGTTTTTTTTGTTTTCGTTTTTTTTTTTTTCCCCGAGTGCATCGAAAAGCCTTTGGAGGGTTTTGACCAGGGAAGTGCTATGATCATGTTTTAAGGTATCCCTCCAACTGTTGAATGGAGAATAGGGTTGTCAGAAGATAAGAAGGGGAGCCAGGAGACCCTCTGGGAGACTACAGCGCTGGTCTAAGGGAGAGGGGATGGTGGCTTGGGCCAGGGACGTGGCAGAAGGGTTCCAAAGAAGTAACTCAGTGGAATATAACGTAGGAAGCAGAGTCAACAGGAAGTGCTCGTGGATTAGATGTAAAGGACAATTCTCTATCTTGGCAAGCTACTAAACTCCTCTGAATGAAGATTTCCTTGTCTGTAGATTTCAGCCCCCCAACTCCTAGGGTGTTGTGGGGACAAAGGGAAATGAAGTATGTAATGTGCTTAGCACAGCGCTTGGCCCTTAGTGAGGGCTCGGTGGAGGGCATTGAACCTGGATGTGGGCAGAGGTGGAACTCCAGCCAAGCAGTCAGGAGTTGGAAGCAGACACCTGCCACCCTGGGGCTCTCCTGGCAGAGCACAGAGCCTGCAGGGGCACCCCCACCTCACCTTTCTTCCAGAGAGCTCCTTGAGCTGCCAAAGCCCCCCCACCCAGGCGGTAAAACTTGGCTGGATCTTAAACATTCATTTTGGGTTCTGGTGGCAGCCTTTAAAGACCAGGCCAGCTGCCAGGGTTCCTGGGGTGTTGTACTCCATTTGCGTGGCTGGTTAATGATTTTGGTGCCTCTGGATGGAGCCTGACTCCAGGCAAATCCCCATGGGGGAAAGCCTCAGGGGGCTGGGGATTTATCCAACCACACGTGTCCCTGCAGAGCCCTAGCTAGGAGTGGGAAAGGGGAGCCAGTGAAGGTCAGGTTTAGCTTTGCCTTATGCCTTCATGCTGGCGAGAAGCAGCTGGGCTTAGCAGCCAAGGCCAGTACCTGGTGGCTGCGAGATGAAGGCTGGCGCATGGAAGAAATCAGAAACCAAGAATATCCTTTCCGGAAAGCCCTTCTGTCCCTTGCCTTCTCTTCACTGCTCCAACCCAGAGCTGCCAGTCAGCAGGAGAAGGCTTAGTCTTTGAAAGGCCAGGGACTGTGGGGCACGGGCTGAGTGTCCTTTCTTTCCCTACATCTCAGGGAAACCTTGTGAAAATAGCTTTGGCTTAGAAGTCAGAGAACCAGATCCAAAAGAGCTTGGTTGCTGAATCATCTCAAGCAGGACCTTTTCATCTCATTGAGCCTGCCTTTCCTGTCTGTCGGACACATTTAAGATCTACCTTGAGGTGGCTCATTCTCTAACGATGACAGCAGACACATACGCAGCACTTCCTATATGTCAGGCTCTGCTCTGAGGGTTTCGCGTGAATTAACTCATTTAATCCTCATAGCAGCACTGTGACGTAGGAATTACCATCATTTTATGAATGGGGAAACTGAGGCAGTGCTGGGAGAAGTAACGTGCCCCAGGTCATGGGATCAGGATTCCAAGTCAGGTCATCTGGATCCAGAACCTGGGCCCTCGGTCACTGAGTTACACAGCCTCGAATATTTATCAAGCCCCTACTATGTTGAGGCGCTGTGCCTAGTTGCTGGAGAAGTAGCAGAAAGGCAGAAATGATTAATGCTTTCCTGATGCTGGCATGGTAGCTGGGGTGAGACAAATCAGCACCTAAGTAATAACAGTACAGTTACAGGGCCTGGAGCATCACTTTCAGCTGGTAATACAAGCTGAGAAAGGGCCAGCTGAGCAAAGATCGGGAAGAGAAACATTCTAGGCAGAGGAATTGGCAAGTGCAAAGGCCCTGGGGCCAGAATGAGCAAGGTGAAAGTGGCCAGCACATAGTTAATGCAGGGAGCAACTTATACGTGAAGTCAGAGCAGTAAGTAGGGGTCATGGTAAGCTCAGATAACAAGTATTTATTGAACACCTACTATGTGCCTAAGACTGTTAGGCACTGGGGAAACTAGTGAACATGACAGATGTGGCTTCTGCCTTCACAAAGGAGTGAGATGATATGCGTGAGGGGATACTTAGCACATAGCAGATGCTCAGTGGGTGTAATTTTCTCTTTCCCTATGTGTAAGTTGATGTGAAAACTGCTCCCCTGGGTTTCTGCCTAGCCCCCAGCCCCCACACTAAAGTAGGATGTAGTTGGCTTATAATGGCAATCATTTCTAGAGATGGCCTTGGGCGAGGGCATTATTCGCCCACAAACAGGTGGGTGAAGAATAAGCAGAGTGGGCAAGGGGGTCGGCCTTCCCTCTCTGTGTGGTGTCCCATACTGGCCAGGGGAGTCAGGGTCTTTGGGGCTTAACTCATGGCCACTCTCTTTGTGATCCTGAATTACAGAACAGGCCCAGGAAGAGTGTCCACAGCTCAGTGCCAAAGTTCTCATTATGTGTTTGCTTTTAGGTTTTTTAAGACATTTTTTTAGAGATTTTTATTCATTTATTAGAGAAAGAGCACACATGTGAGAGAGAGAGAGAGAGAGCGCGCGTGAGCGAGCACATGAGTGGGGTGAGGGCCAGAGGGAGAAGCAGGCTTCCCCCCCGCCCCCCGCCCCGAGCAGGGAGCCCCATGCAGGACTCAATCCCAGGACCCCGGGGTCATGACCTGAGCCAAAGGCAGACGCTTAACCGACTGAACCATCCAGGCACCCTTGCTTTTAGGTTTTATTCTGCTTAATTTTATCAGGGCTGGAGAAGCAGAAGATAGCCTACGGACGACGACTCCGGGTAGAGTCCTCTCACATTCTTGTTCAAGGTCACCTTGGCCTCTCAGTGGTGTCTTTGGTAAGGAGGGGCCAGGACACTTAGGAGTTGCGTGGACAGCTGTGTGATAAGATAAGGGTCCCTCGCCTTACTACGAGAAGTTTCCCTAAAGCCTCAGTATGTCCCTAAGGCATGTGGGGACTGGGGCAAATCATTCTTTCCCAGGCTATTGGGTGTGACTCAGAAAAGAAGTCATAAAAGGGATACTGGAAAGGGCAGGAATTCGGTGGTAGTTGTTCCTCCCACTCATAAGAGAGGCAACCTTCATTAAGGCTTAGTGAGTTCCAGGCACCGTCCCGAGGACTCTCTCAGTTGATCCTCACAACAACTAAATGAGGGAGGTATCAGTGTTACGCCCATTTTACAGTGGAGGAAACCGAAGCTCAGAGAGCTCAGGTGACTTGCTAAAAGTTCCTGATTCAGCTAAGGTTAGGGAAGGCTGCTGTAGGAGATCAGCCATGCTGGTTTGTGGTTTACCGCAGTGGAAGCTGACCTCTTGCTTGCATGCTGGCGTTTGTGGGGTCTTTCACGAGTGGCCTTCCACGCAAGGATTCAGCCACCCAGGCCCCTTCCGTTTTGTGGCTCTGCCATCTTCTGGGGCCTTGGAGGGTTTCACCTCCAGCTGGTAGTTAGAGGAGAGAGACAGAGACAGAGACAGAGACAGAGAGAAGGACTGCATGGGAAGCTTTATCAGGCCGGGTCTCGAGGTTATGAATATCACTTCCACTCCCGCTCCAACCCTCTCGGCTACACCTACCTGCAGGGGAGGCTGGGACTGTAGTCCCACTGCTTGTCCAGGAAGAAGAGGCTTTGGTGACCTCACAGCCATTTCTGCCATAGGAGCCAAGGGGGCAAATAAAAGCCGGTCTGGGCCCTGAATGAGCTTGCTCCCCCAACTGCCTCCCCAAGCACCTGCTGGCTCTGAGTTTGCCGTGAGCGTTAGTCTGGGGGCATCCCACCTCACTGAATCCCAGGCTTGGGGACTTCCAGCTAACAAGAGTGGTCCTCGTAGTGAATTCACCGCATCACTGTTTGGCTGCCAAGCGCTGGGCACCTGCTGACGTAAAAGTAGTTAGACCCGTGGTTCTCAGAGGGGCTGAGTTGTCTCCCCTGGGACCTTGGGCGGTGTCCAGAAGCGTTTTTTGGCTGTCCAACTCCAGGGATGCTATTGGTACCTAGTGAGTAGAGGTCGGGGATGCTGCTCGCACCCCGCAGTGCATGGACCAGCACCCCGTGATGATGACAGTCTGAGATAGTGCAGTGGGCTCTGCTGGTCTCGGGGTTCGCAGGGCGGGGTGGGACCTCCATGAAGGGCAGGTTGGCGCTGGCTCAGAGCCAGTCTGCTCCAGCCATGGGCCTGCTGGAGGCATGTTTATTCTCCCCAAGGCATTTTAACCTCTCTGCATTTCTAGCGGTTTTTTGTTGGCTGCCTGAGTGTGAAGAATTCAGGGGCAGGAACCAGAGTGAACCTGTGCTCATCCTTGCAGATTTTTCAAATGGCTTCCTTGCCTGCATAAAAATTTGGGCAGACAGAAGCATCCTACTCGGCACACAAGCCCCTTTCCCAGGTGGTGTGACCTGGACAGATGGACAGCAGCCTGGCTCCGCAGGAGAGGGGGTGGGGAGCCCTCTCAGGAAGAGAAGCAGGGTATTTTTAAATCTGGTCTCTGCTCCTCCCCACTTTGAGGCTTATGGGTTCCTGTCACCTGCGTGGGGTGACGCAAAGGGTTTACAAGGGAAAAGGGGTCCTGGTGGCTTTTCAGTGTTGTTATGATAAGGAATGTATATTTATACACATATTATATACATACATGTGTATATACACATACGTATATATAGTGCAACCGTATAGGAGAGAGTAGAACAAAAAGTAAAAATCCCTAATTCTCCCTACTTAAAGGTAATTATTCTTCACAGGCCTTCTTTCTAGGAATATATACACTTCTTTGTATGTGAGTGTGTGCATGTATGTACACGTATGTGGGGCAGGGGGACACAACTGTGTGTGTATCTCCATCTGCTACTCTTAGCATCCAGAATAGATCTACTTTCCTGCAACTTGCTCTTTTCACATAATAGATCTTGGACATTTTTCCATACTAGCATGTTTATATTTATATATATATGCAGGCCAGGCACTGTGGATACAATAGTGAACAAATTAGACAAACATCCTGGTTTCATCAGATGCCTGCTTGAATGTGGGAAGGCAGGTAGTAAACAAAGCAAGTAACTGGTTGATACCATGTAGAGATGAAGTTCGATGCTAAAGAGGAAACAGAAGGAAGGAAAGAGAATAGTGAGGGATGGGGGGAGGATTGCAGTTTTTTCCAAGGTGGCCAGGGAAGGCCTCATGGAGAAGGTGACTTTTGAGCCAAGACAGGAAGGAGGTCGGAGATGAGCCACGTGGATGTGGATGTGGGAAGAGCCTCGCAGCCAAAAAGAATACCAAGTCCAAAAGCCCTTACGTGGGAGGGAGAGAGAGCAGGGAGATCAGTGTGGCTGACATGAATGCAGATTCCCCCTAATTATTTTTAATGACCGCATGATATTTCATTAAGTCCAGGAGTTGAGGAATTTATTTAATTAGTCCCCTGTTGGTAACATTGGGATTCATTCCAGGGGTTTTTTTGCAGTTAGAAGCATTACTGGGTGGGCACCCTCAACGTCTCCGCAGATGTGTACAAATGTACCATGAGCTAAAAACCCAGCAGTGGGCTTGCTCGGCCGAAGCGTATATGTTTGTCTGTTTGGATCAATGTTGTCAAAATTTGCAGTCTAGGGATTCCTGGGTAGCTCAGTTGGTTAAGCATCTGACTCTTGATTTCGGCTCAGGTCATGATCTCAAGGTCCTGGGATCGAGCCCCACATCAGGTTTCCCACTCAGCAGGGAGTCTGCTTGTCTCCCTCTCCATCTGCCCCTCCCCCCACTCTCTCTAAAATAAATAAATAAATCTTTTTTTTAAAAAATCTGCAATCCCCCCCCCCAAAAAGTGGCACAATTTTTACTCTTTTGTGTCTTCTTACAGTATGCAATTGAAACAGATGACTTTGGCAAATGTTTTTATGCCTCTGTGGCCCAGGGAGGCCCCAACTCCTGCCCTCCCCCAAAAAAAGGATTCTTGTAAGGCTGAAGTAAGCAAGCTTTGAAAATTATGAAGTGCTGAACAACTTCGAGGTGATATTTTTTTACCTTTAAAAAGCATTTTGATTTTTAATTCTGTATTATATAATACTTCAACTATATGGGAAAACATCACAGGCAGGCATGGACCCCCCACCCCAGATCTGTCTCAGATTAGTTTTTCATCTCTCAGTTGGCATAAGCAAAGCAGTTCCGCATTGGTCGCTGGCTTCAGAAACTCAAGGTGTGCAATTATTTTATTTTGAAAGGAAATGAGTGAAAACGTGATAAATGAACTTGATCAAGATTTAAAACTTTTGCTTTTTGAAAGACATCATTAAGAAAATATAAGAGCAGGGCACAGCCCGAGAGGAATTTTTTGCAAAACCTCTCCAACAAAGAGCCTGTATCCAGAAAATACAAAGAACTCGAGAAACTCAGTAACAAGAGAAACAGTCCACGATCCAGTAAAAAGTGGGCCAAGAGTTGAACAGACGCACCTTCACAAGAAGACATAGCAGTGCCAAGATGCACCTGAAAAGATGCTGTATTTCCTTAGTCAACAGAAATGCAAAGTAAAGGGGCACCTGGGTGGCTCAGTCGGTTAAGTGTCTGCCTTCGGCCCAGGTCATGAACCCAGGGTCCTGGGATCGAGGCCTGCTTCAGGCTCCCTGTTGAGCAGGGAGCCTGCTTCTCCCTTTCTGTGTGCCCCTCCCCCCTATAAATAAAATCTTAAAAAAAAATAAAAAGAAATGCAAAGTAAAACCACAGTAAGATCCGCTGCACATCCACTAGTACAGCTCAGTTTGAAGACAGAATTCCAAGTGTTGGTGAGGATGTGGGGCAGCCAGAGCCACTGTGTTTCAGGTGAGAACGCAAGATGCTGTGAGCATGTTGGAAACCAGGATGGCATGACCTTGTAAAGTTAAATACACATTTACCATACAAACCAGCAATGCCACTAAGAGGAGAGGGGATTTACCCAAGAGACATGAAAACAGGGGTCCGCACAAAGTCACATACACCCATGTGTGTAACAGCATTATTTGTAATAGCCAAAAAAACTGGAGACAACCCAAATGTGCATTAACTCATGGCTGGATAAACCAGCTGTGATACATCATACGTTAGAGTGCTACCCAACAATACAAAAGAACAAAGTACGAATACACATACGCATGGCGGAATCTCAGAAACAGTATGCTAAATGAATGCAAATGAGTCTATACTCTCTGATTGCGTTTTTATGAAATTCTAGTGTGAAAGCAAAACTTGGCCCACTGGGGTCAGGGAAGAGGGTGGAGGGGGAGGGAGAAGAGGGACCTTTTTTTAAATTTTTTTAAGAGGGACCTTTTTTAGGGAGAGAGCTATAACTTGATTGTAGTGGTAGTTACATGTTTGTGTACAATAATAAAAATTCGTCCAATTGTATGCTTAAGATGGGTGAATTTTACTCTAGGCAAAAAATACTTTAGTAAACAAAACAAAAAATTTTTTTTAATAAAACACGTGGATGTGATTTTTATTTTGCATTTCTTGGATGACTCATGGTGTGGGACATCTTTCATGTGCTTTACCTATGGAAGGAGGGAGGCGTAGAAGGGAGGGGCGTGCCCTGAGCAGGATCCAGTGTGCTCATTGGTCCAAAGTAGACTTGAATCTTTTGTTTGCTGTTGTGGTCAGACAGAACATCAGGGTGCTGGCCCCTTCCATTCAGGCCCAAGACAGTGTTTGTGGCCTTGTGTGGTCTGGTTATTGTGGTCATTGGGATAACCTGGCAGGACCCACCAGGAACCCCTCTGCATCTCTCCAGGTAGGGCAGCCTTGTTCACTCCTGTGTCCCCCATGGCTCACCAGGTTCCCTTCTGGTCTAAGATCCAACAACCCCGTGACCAGCGTGTGAACAGGGTACCCACACAGCCCTGGAAACTGATATTTCTGTGGCATAAAGAAGCAGGTTAATGGGGGCGCCTGGTTGGCTCAGTCAGTAGAGCGTGCGACTCTTATTCTCAGGGTCATGAGTTCAAGCCCCACGCTGGGCATGGAGCCTACTTAAAAAAAAAAAAAAAAGGCAGGTTAACAGCTATGAAAGTAAAACAATTGAGTTTGTTTGTTTTTTATGATCTCAACATTTTATGGAGAACCTTGAAAAAATACTGAAAGAATTATTCAGTCAATACCCATATTCCCACCACCTAGATTTTGCAATGAATATTTTGCTCTTTGCTTTACCACACTTCTATCCGTCCCTCTCTTTATCTCTCAGTTCATATTTTTTTCATGCATTTCAAGATCAGTTGTAAACATTAGTTCTGTTCGTTTGTTTTTTAAAGTTGACTTTTTGTTAAAGTTTAGCATACAGAAAATCATTACATAGGCATGATTGACGAAACCATTGGCCGTTGGTGATTAAGTCGGTCTCCTGCCCCTCTCCTCTCTCTGGAGGCTGGGGTGTTGAGATGGGCTGAAAGGTCTGACCCTCTAATCATGCCTTGGTCTTTCAGCAGCCAGCCCCCATCCTGAAACTGTCTGGAGACCTCCGCCACTGGCCATCTCATTAATATACAAGAAAACACTTGTCACTTGAAGATTCCATGGGTCTTAGAAGCTCTTGGGTCATGAACCCGGGACTAAAACCAAATATTATAACAAAAGATGCTCTTATCAACCCTATTACTAAGGAAATTACAAGGGTTTTAGGAACTCTGTGTCAGGAAGTGCGGCAGAGACCAAATATATATTTTTTATTATGTCACGTCCTTGGCTCTTCAATTGCATATAGTCTGTGGCTGCTTTCTGCTACAATGGCAGAGGACTTGGGACAGAGACTATAGGTGGCCCTTGAAGCCTAAAATCTTTACTGTCGGGCTGTTTATGGTAAAATTCTGCCTACACTTGCACTAAAATAACACCTCTGGGCTCTCCTTATTCATTTTTTAAAAAAGATTTTATTTATTAATTAGCACAAGCAGGGAGAAGGGGCAGAGGGAGAGGGAGAAGCAGACTCCCCACTCAGCGGGGAGCCTCATGCAGGACTAGATCCCAGAACCCTGGGATCATGACCTGAGCTGAAGGCAGACGCTTAATAGACTGAGCCACCCAGACGCCCCTGTTCATTTTATTATTTGCTTTATTCTCTGTTATCTTGTATTTACTTGCCCAGAGAAGAACGGACTTACCTGACTGGGAACCTGGTGAGTTTTCATCTGCAGTTCCCCGGTTTGCTGCTGGACGGGATTAAGGTATTAAAGATCTCCCAGCCCTCCTCTTCTCGCTGGAACCTACCTGCCCACAACAGGGAGCATTCTCTGTTGCTCCTTCAGTGAGCCTGCTGGTCAGGCTTGACCCTGCCAAGACTAGGCCTGCACTGTGTTTGATCAGAGAAGTTTAATTCCAGGAGAACAAATAGTAGGGTCAGGCCCCTTTCTACAGTCCAGCTAAGCTACCAATCCAGCTGATACTGTGTTCTGCATCCAGCACAGTGTACCTAACCTGACCCCGTGAGCATCTCCTGGAGAGCATTTGAAAAACACTGGCATCCAGTCCCCCACCCCCCAAACCCATCTGTAGCATCTCTTGGGCTGAGGTCTGGGCACTGGTATTTTTTAAAAGCCTTCCGAGGGATTCACATGTTTGTGATGTTTCTCCTTTGTTTCCTTAATTGTTTTAGAAGACAGAGAGGGGGAAGATTTGGTTAATTATCCCCCTGAAGCTTCAACAGGTATCTTGCAGCTAGCTCTGGAGCCGGTTTGTAGTGAACATTTCCCCCAGAGCAATGCCCTCGAGCGTCTCCGAGACAAGTGTACAAGGGTGATCCTCTTTCAGATGTATAAATTTTGGTTGTTCATGTAAAAACAAGCACATTACGTGATCGTCACACTTTTAAATGCTTTCTCCTAGACGGTGTGATTCAGATCTGAAAGTGATGCTCCAACCCATATGTCATCTTTATAAACGCAGGCTCCACATGGCTCAGTTTCCACACAGAGGAGTAAAGAAATGATGCAGCAGTGGTCCAAAGGAATGTCAAAAGGAATTTGAATCCTTTTTTTTTTTAATTTATTTTATTTATTTTTAGAGAGAGGTGGGGGTAGGAGGGGCAGAGGGAGAAAGAGTCTCAAGCAGGCTCCGCACTGAATTTGGAGCCCAATTCAGGGCCTGATCTCATGACCCTGAAATCATGACCCGAGCCAGAACCAAGACGCCTCATCAACTGTGCCACCCAGGTGCCCCAAAAGGAATTTCAGTCTTGACTCCTGTGTCTTAAGGAAGGAGGAAGAGACCGAATCCATAAGCCATGGTATAGTCCTCAGAAGTCTCTTCCTCCACTCCCCAACTTGTGGTGGTGGATTATTGAAGGGAAACCCCAGGTCACATGCTTTTCCCTTAAAGAAGCGTTTCTCAGCCTCAGTGCTTGTGGACATTTTGGGCTGGTAGATTCTTTATCGTGAGGCTGCCCTGAGTATGGTAAGATGTTTAGCAACATCCCCTCTCCAGTGGTGACAATCCGAATGTCTCCTAACAGAGGCAGATTTAGGAAGCAAAATGGGTCCAGCTGAGAACCACTGCATTAAAGGAACTGAACAACTCATTTTAAGCCAGTATTTCCTATGGATCTGGTCAAAGGGGGCCTGTACCCTGGGCCTTGTGCTTTCAGTGGGGTGAGAGGTCTGAAGGCAAGCCCAGGGAGTCAAGGTAACGTTCCCAGGCCATGATGGTGCCGTGTGACCTCTAGACCTAAGAGATGATAGACTTCCCTTGTAAACAGACTTGTGGATTGATGTTAATCAGTTAGTGTAACAAGAATCCATAGAATGGGGGCTGACGTGATAAATACTATGTAAGTGTTAGGCCCTAGTATTATATTTTTCATATCGATAGTCTGGAGACATAAGACAGCTTCCATGGCTGCTGCCCACCTGAAGCAGTGGCCTTTCAGGTGTTGGAGGCAAACCTGACCCTGCTGGGCCCTACAGAGATGATGGGACGGTCTCTAACATGGCACCTTCATGAGCAGTTTCTGAGGCCCAATCTGACTCTTGGTGCCTCTTGTCCCACAGGCCAGCTTGAGGGCCTCCCTCCCCTTCAGACACACACGTGTGTGGTGTATTTCTGCTCCGAATCTTGTTTTCGTCGCATAGCAGGGTCAGTGGAAAGGGGAATGGGTGAGACTTTTCTGAGACAAGAGAAGGGAAAGTGTTACTGGGCTGTGTCCATCCCTACTATGGAGTATGCTGGCTCTGTGACCTTGGGCGCTCAACCTCCGAACCCCTGCGAGCCTCTCATTCTCTGTCTGCAAAAGGATATGAGTAGTACCTTCCCTAATAGGACTGTGGTGTGGATTGAGTCAAAAAATGTATGTAAACTGCTTTTCTCGGTGCCTAGCATACAGGACTCGGGATTTGGTATCGCTGGTTTTTTTTCATTTTTACAGAGTGGGAGTGTGCGCGTGAGCAAGGGGGGGCAGTGGGGGAAGGGCAGAGGGAGAGGGAAAGAGAGAATCTTTTTTTGGTGGGGGGAGAGAATCTCAAGCAGACTCCACACCCAGCACGGAGCCCGATCTCATGACCCTGAGATCATGACCTGCGCCAAAATCAAGAGTCGGACGCTTAACCCACTGAGCCACCCAGGTGCCCTGGTATTTAATTATAATAATACCATTATCTAAACTGTCATTTTGACCGTGAGAAGGAAAAACATGGAGAAAAACGTTCTGTCCTAGCAGCTGCAATGAATCATGAAATGAAACCTCACTCCTAAGTCATGGATGAAACTTCTTAGCACCAAAGTAATGTTAGAGTGGAAGAGGGCCTTAAAACCTACATAAACCCACCCATTGTATAAAAGGGAAAACTGAGGCCCAGGCAAAGGATATGATTTACCTTGTTTTGAAGAAACACCTGAAACAGCCTCTAGCTTTCAGAGAGAAGAAAAAAGAGGGGATGTTATAGGTTGAGGAAGTTTTGCGAAAGTTGACGAGAGAATGGGTACCACCTTCGTTGGGGTGTGTCAGAGCTGGCCTCCGGAGAGGAGGGATGGGAGGAAAAGGGACAAGGAGATTGCTTTGGGGCTTCTCTGAGGGTGGAGATAACTCCTGAACATCCGGGCACAGTGTGGGGATCCCTCTGCGCTGAGGAATTAGGGAGGAATGAGAAACAGCACATGATGGGTTTTGCTGGCTTCGTGCATTTTTTTTTTTCCAGAAATGGGGGAACAGCTTAAGTCAGTACCCAAGAGGTAGACCAGGGGTGGGGCCTGTGATGAGGTGAGGTTCTGCCCATGACCTGGGACACCCCTGTACTGTGCTGTCAGCCTTGAAGCTTCATGGGGGGGTATCACCTTGGAACCAAACATGCAAAATGGGGCGCTGTCGAGATTTTTTTTTTCCTTTTAATTTGCAGTGTTTATGACACCCACATGCTAAGTCATCCAGCTTCCCTTCCAGACCGGCTGCCTTGGCAAACTAAATTAGCAACCAAAAGAGTTTAGCTCTTTGGGGGGAAGAACTAAGAACATTTTCACAGCAAATAACAACATGTGAAAGCCTCAGCTTGCCCCTGACTCACTCAGGGCACCTAGGTTTTGACTGGAGCAATGGGCGATCTCGCTGCACCTCCCTGGGCCTCTGTCCCCCCAGCTGTAAAATGGGCTGGTAATAGTGCCTTAGAGCAGTGGTTCTCCATGGAGAAGGCTTCGATGATGCTCCTAGGGGATGTACGGCCATGTCTGGAGATAATTCGGGTTGTCACAACTGGGGGGACAGCTAGTGGCATCTTCCAGAGATGCCCCTAAACATCCCAGAATGCTCAGAACAGCCCCCAACCCACAGAATGATCTGGCCCTAAATGTTGGTAGTGCTCAAGGTGAGAAACCTGACTCTAGGGTGACTCTAGGGTGTTGATACGGAGATGTAGCAAATTCACCCACATGACGTTCTTTGCCCTGGGCCATACGAGTGGTAGGTGCTTAATAAAGCAGTGGTAACTCTCCACGCTCCCTCACAGCCTGGTCCCTAAGCCCAGTAGGTGCCTCTCCTCGTGCTTTGGTTTTGCCAAAGGGGTTTCCTTCACCGAAATTGCCATGATGGTGCCACAGAAGCAGACAGATGTGTCACTAAGTCTTTAGAGATACGTTGAGCCTAAAATTCCAGGAAGTGGGATACCCATGCCCTGTCTGAGAGTGGAACTGGACTTGGGTGGCTTGCCTGTCTGCACAGAGGGCCATCCTCTGAGACTGTCACATCGGGGTGCTGGAGATGTGTTGAGGCTAGGGAGAGAACACAGTGTGACCAGTAACAGAGTGCTTTGCTGGGCAAGGTGGTTGCTCTGCCCTCTGACCATGGAGGGAGGGGCACTAACGGGGTTTTGTGTGAGTAAATCTTCCACTGACTGAATCCCCTCCCCTTTGAGGTTAAAAACGGCTTTAAATGTTTATCTGAGTTTGATAGGGAACTTTTCACACTTCCATTGACCCATTAACCAGAACCCTGAGTTTTCTGACTGATTCAGTCATGACTATAAAAATAAATGATCACATAGTTGCGTATAGCTTGGCTCTGTGAAGGAGAACAGGGTTGTTTTGTCCCTTCACCAAATGACCCCTTTCTACTGTACTTCTTAAAGTTCTTGGGGCACCTGGGTGGCTCAGTCCGCTAAGCATCTGACTCTTGATTTCGGCTCAGGTCGTGATCTCAGGGTCGTGAGATCGAGCCCCATCTCGGGCTCCACACTCAGCACAGAGTCAGCTTGTGTGACTCTCTCTCCCTTTTCCTCTCCCCCTCCCCCTGCTCTCTCTAAATAAATAAATAAAATCTTTTAAAAAAATAATAAAGTTCTTATATCTGCTGGTAGGTACACTAGATTAAATTACTGCAGATGGGGGTGCCTGGATGGCTCAGTCGGTTAAGCGTCTGACTTCAGCTCAGGTCATGAACCCAGGGTCCTGGGATCGAGCCCTGCATTGGGCTCCCCATCTTGGGCTCCCCACTCAGCAGGGAGTCTGCTTGTCCCTCTCCCTCTGCCCCCCCCAACTTGTGCGCTGTCTCTCGTTCTCTCAAATAAATAAAATCTTGACAAAAAAATTTAAAAATTACTGCAGATGGGGAAATCAGATGACCAGATTTATTCAGAGTATGTCTAAATCCATGAAGAGTAAATAGGTTCTTAGAGAAAATGTGAGGAGCCCTCTCCATGGCTTTTGTGCACAAATTCTGAATCTCTTCTGACTGTCGAGATACCGTTGAGCTACTCTCTGGATTGTACAGGTGGTTGGGAAGCTGCTTCCAGACGACTAGGGTACATTGTCCAGTAATACACTAGCGACTGCAGTAGAATGAGTCCCCCGTAACAACCAGTGGGGATATTTGGGGATGCCTTACGACAAAATTTCTAATTGTGATTGTTTCTAAGGAGGAGGAAAGTAGGGATCTAGTTACAAAGAATTGGCTTCCTTCCCAGGGTATTTGCTGCAAATACTTCAAGTTGTATCAACAACCACCTCAGTGACTTGGTTTCCTTATCTGTAAAATGGAGGGCTGGGGGTATCTGGCCCACTGTCTCTGAGCCCCTTTCTGGATTCTGTAGATAATCCAGTCTTAATTCCCCGTTTCTCCAACAACATGCTCCCTGGAATTTACAGTGATGGCAAATCTTGATATTCTCCCAGGCAACTTTTATCATAGAGGTCATTAGTTTTATTCAGCTTTGGTTTTATTATAACTTGCATTTTAAATGTTCGATTTTGAAAGACTGTTAAGATTGCCATAACTTTACCAAGTGATTTGCAAGTGCCGAAGCCTGCCAATTAACTCAGATGGTCACAGCAGCAACGGCTTCCCATCAGAAAGCCTGAATCACTTAGGAGCGCCTACCTTTCAAGGGCCAAGTGATTCAGCACACCGAAGAACTTTGCAAATTGGGATAAGGAGCGTAGGATATTAGACTTCCTTTTAGTTTTTTTTCCCTTCTGGTGATTTAGATGTGGATTCTCTGATGGCAACTTTGTTTTTTTCTTTTTCTTTTGTTTTCTTTCCAAAACAATATGTACTCGTAAGAAGTGCAAACCATACTTACATAATACAGACCGCAGAAAGTTCCTTGTTTCCCCTCCCTAGAGAGAGCCGCTCTTAACAGTTTGGTGAAATTCCTCCAGATTGTTTTCTATTCTATATATTAACTTTTTTTTTTTTAACAAAAAAGAGGTTGTGTTTACATATACTATTTTGCAACTTGCTTTTGTCTCCTAGCAATATGTCTTGGAGATGTTTCTATTTCATATATATAGGTCTATCTCATTTTACAGCAACATTGGTTTCCATGGCATTATTACATCAGAAATGATTTAATTAGTCTCCGCCAGTCTTTGTCTGGATGCTTCCCAAAGCTGATCCTAAGATAATGACTTGGGTTCAGGTAGGCTACTAAGGAGGTGACCCCAGGAAGTACTGATTAGAGAGTGGAAAAGGGAGGCAAGCCAGTCGGGGATATTTGATGAGTGGGTAACTGCAGCTTGGAAGATCCCCAAGACCGTCAAGTTCAGTGATTCGCTGGAAGGACTCACAGACTTAGCAGAGCTATTATACTCATGGTTACAGTTTATTACAGAAAAAGGAAACAGAGCAAAATCAGCAAAGGAAAGAGGCACACAGGGCAGAGTCCAGGAGAGAACAGATTTGAGTTTCCAGTTGCCTTCTCCCAGTGGAGTTGTAAGGACAGCACTTCACTGTCCCAGGAATGACGTGGGGAAACACACTTGAAGGGTTGCCAACCAGGGAAATTCACGCAAGCCTTTGTGTCTGGGATATTGATCTGGCGATTGGTCCTGTAGGCATCCAAGTGGCTGACCCTAGTCTCCAGCCCCCTCAGAGGGCAAACTGCTATTGAGTGGCCCAACGACTCCACCATAAGTCATAATTAGCATAGACTGGCGTGGCCCCGGCAGAGGGCTTGAGAGCTGAGGGTAGCCTCTTCGGTGGGCTGAGGAGGTAGACAGGGCCTCACGTACCACAGCCTTGGGCACACTTCTTCATGGATAGTTTTGTTATTTACATTTTTCATTCTCACGATGTTCTAGAGCAGGAGTTGGCAAGCTTTTCCGTAAAGGGCCAGATAGGAAATAGTTTCAGCTTTGTGGGCCACACAATCTCTTTTGCAGCTATTCCGCTCTGCCTCTGTAGTGTAATAGCAGCCATAGACATTGTGTAAACAAATGGGTTTGACCGGGTTCCAATAGAACTATTTATAAAATATAGGTGGCGGGCCAGATTTGGCTTAGAGGCTCTGATACCCAGGTACTATCCAATATCTAATATCTAGAGAATATCCTCGTATGTATATCTTTTGTCCATTTGTACAGATAATTCTATGGGATCAATTCCTAGAAATAGAATTGCTGAATCCCAAGTTACAACATTTTTATTTCGAGTGGATACTGTGAACATCCCCCAAAAGTTGAACCAGCTTTCTCTTTCACCAACAATACATGAGAGTGTTTGAGATGTCCTTTCTTAAAACCCTTCTCCCAAAGGAAACCTATACTCACCTACTAGGATGTTTCTGCGTTTTCATTCTTGAGCTTTGGAAGGCATAGGAAGATAGAACATTTTGCCCCCAAGGAAGAAAACCAAATAGGGCCTGAAATGGCCTCCTGCTTTATCTTGCTTTACCAAGGCCCACAGAGAAGCAGACTGTAGTAACTTGTTTTCCTTTGGTGAGATCAAACCTTATCCTGCCCACTAGATGTGGTTCAAAACAATCCTGAGTGTTACCTTTTCAAAAAAAACAAAAACAAAAAAACAACTTCGAGGGATGCCTGGGTGGCTCAGTCGATTGAGTGTCTGCCTTCGGCCCAGGTCGTGAACCCAGGGTCCCGGGATTGAGTCCCGCATCGGGCTCCCTGCTCAGCGGGGAGCCTGCTTCTCCCTCTGCCTGCCGTTCTCCCTGTGTGTGCTCTCTCTCTCCCTTTCTCTCTGACAAATAAATAAAATCTTTTAAAAAAAGAACAAAACTTCAAATGCCTCAGAGACCTCCTTAGTAATGTCCTTTATTAAGTAAAGATTCCTGTCCTAATTTTTCCCTTCTATAAGGGATCTTCACGTAAACGAGGTCCCCCTGTGCTTACTGAACACTTTACCAAGTTACAAAAAATGTACGTGGTCCAATTTTTGTCCACATTGCTGACAGGTACTGGACACCGGAGCGGTATTGGACTTGATTGGTACAGGCTAGCCTTGTTCACCCTGGGTCTTTTTAGTATTTAGACAATGGATGGAGTTTTGTTTCTGTTATTCCACTTTTCTTTTTTTCTTCCCGTTCCCACCCCCACCCCAATTTTTATCATTTAGAATTCTTGATGTGAACCCCACAGGGGAGAACAGAGGCTCATTAGCATTCAAGCTCTGTTTTTGGCTGCATATTTTAGCTGGTTTATTTGATAATCGGCATCCCTCCTGGGATCCAGCCCGCTTTTGCTCGGCTCATGCTGGGTGAATCTGTGATATTTCCCATTCTGCAGTCCTTCATTTATAACACAGACACAGCCTGCTTTCCCGTTAGCGAGATGGCATGCCCGGACAACCCACACGCAGATAAAGAATTAGGCAGAACTTGGCTGGGAAGATAAATCAAGCTAACCATCTCATTAGGCTTGAAAGACACAAATTAAGCTTGCATTGGAATTAACAGAGAAGCTTTCCAAAGAGACACGCAGTACAACAAGGGGTAGAAGAAATTGCCATGGCCCTTTCTCTCAGGAAGCTTGCCTCCATTGCCTGGAACAGAGGAAACATAAAGCCTCTTTTATGAAAGCTCCACAGACAGAAACTTGGGATCAAAATAGCAGTATAACCTTCACTGAGTGCTTATCTAGGTACCGTGTGCTGAGACATTACACACGTTATGTCCTCAAAACCTCACAATGATGGATGGGATAAAGTACTGTCAAGATTCCTCTTGAACCTAGGAGGAAACTGAGTCTCAGAGAGATTTCTTTGCTTGTCTCAGGGTCCCAGAGCTAGCCTCATGGTCACCGAGGATGTCTGGCCCTGTGGCCCACGGCTTAACCTAGAGGCTCTTCTCCAGGATGAACTGGCCTTTCAGGGGACACCAGGCCCCGTCTGGAGACATTTTGGATTGTGACAGCTGGTGAGGCTCGTGCTCTTGGCATCAAGTGCATAGAGGCCCGAGGTGCTGCTCAGTATTGTGCACGGGACAGCCCCCGTGACAAAGAACGTCAACAGTGCCACCATCGAGAAACCCCGGGTTGACTACTCAACCAGACTCCAGGGATGGCTGACTGCCCCCCTTGAACTACCCACCTGTAGTGCTGTGTACCCAGTGTGGTAGGGCCATGGCCGTGGGTTTAAAGTTGCGTATTGTAGGGGACGCAGCTATCTGGCAGAAGGAACAGCCAGTGTGAAGGCCGGGAGGCGGGAACAAGGCTGGCATGGTGAGGAACCGCCGGCCACCCGGTGCACCTGGAGTGAAGGGATTCGCGGGCAGATGAGATGGGGGAGATGGGGCGTTCACACCATTGACAGAAACCGATGATGTCCTAAAAGCAAGGAGCCCGTGTCTGCCGTTGAGGCATGTGTAGACTAACGACCTCTGTCTTCTTCCCGCCTCCCTGTCCCGTTTCTCTCCTTCTTCTGACCTCCTCCCCCGCTGCCCTCGCCCCTCTGGCTCCCTAGTGTTTGGCCACAACATGAAGAGCAGCAACGACTTCATTGGAAGGATCGTCATCGGCCAGTACTCTTCGGGCCCCTCCGAGTCCAACCACTGGCGGCGGATGCTGAGCACCCACCGCACGGCCGTGGAGCAGTGGCACAGCCTGAGGTCGCGGGCCGAGTGTGACCGCGTGTCTCCTGCCTCGCTGGAGGTGACCTGAGGGCTGCGGGAAAAGCAGCTTTCATTTGTTTAAAAAAAAAAAAAAAGGAAGAAAATTTAAGACAGAAAACATGTTACATGCCTATTACATTATTACATTCACACAACACACACACACACACATTAAATCCTCTCAGAAGTGAGAGGAAGCTGACTATTGAACCCAAAATGGTTGCCCTCAATGAGCAAAGCCTGAGAACTTTCTGGAAACCCCGTCTATGTGTCACGAGCTGAGTGGGCTCTGCTGTGAGACTTATTGGCAGTGCTTGCTCCTGTTGATACCCGTACCCCCCAATGCACTTTCAACCCTCAGGCCAGAGAAAGGGCCTCCCCAAGGGCGCCAGCCTCCATCGAGATGAAATTCTCCAAGAGCTTGGCCAGTATGGGGGAGGCCCGACCCCCCATACCCAAAATGCACACCTGCTGATTGGGTGGCTTCTGATACCTTTCCCCAAAAGTGTAAGTACTTTGTCTTCTCTTTAGTAGACGTGATAGATTAGACTATTTGGAGAAACCAAGTGGCCTCAAAAAATATTCCAGTGTAAGAAACTTCCCTGGCTTAACTGAATTTGTCCGTGTGTTAGCTTATTCCTAAGGACCCCCTGTGGGGAATGTTTTTGTGTGTGCCCTCACAGGTGAACACGTGTGTGTCCCTGTGTGTCCTCCTGGTGAGCAAGGTGGTCGGCAGGACCTCTGTCCTGAGCACTCTCTTCCCTCTGCCCCTCCCCAGTGAAAGTTCACCCAGTGTCCTCCTGTCTGTCAAGGCCCCATCTTCAGTAACAGCATGTGCGTATGTCAAGTAAATAGAATACGATAGAGCAAAAGTAACCGATTCATGGTGATTGTGGCACACGAAAGACTTGCAAAGGACAGTTACCTGGATTAAAATGGACACCGCACTCCCATCCAAGAGGACTCCTTCCTTGTCGTACTCTGAGCATTTCTCTGTGTTTGTGTGTGAACCAAAGTCATTTTTCTCATGCTAAGGAATTAGTGTAGTTAGAGTAGATCTCTCCCTGTTGGATGCTTCTGTATCTTTCCCACAGCCTCTTGTCTGGCATAATGGGGAGCTATTTATTGCAATTAAAGATTATTTATTTGTGCCATGCATTTGAGTTATCTTTTTCTTCATGAACCTGGGGCATGAAGAGTGCAAGGTGTTTTGGTTACCACTGCTGCATAACAAACCGTCCCAGTGATTCAGAGCACTGATGTGGCAGGGACGTCAAGGGGGAGGGCAGGCGGGCTAGGTTAGGTTAAGTTTCTCAAGAGAAAAAAAGAGAAGGCATTTTCCTTCTCTACAAAATGACTTCCTTATTGTGGTTGTACAGAAGAGGATAAAAGCGTGAGAGAACAAACAGAATGAGGAGGATAGGAACATAGCAGGTGTTGGACACTAGAGAGGAGAGAATACCAGTGATTGGGTCCAAAGAAACCATGGTTCAAATCATGGACTCCCCTCTCCCTAATTGCATATCCTTGCACAAGCCATATAACGTCTCTGAGCTGCGGTCCCCTCGTTATCTTAGGGGTACCTTGAAAGCAGACCTTGAGGCAAGGAATTGGGTGCAGCTTGTTTACTGGGGAGGGGACCCCAGGAAGCATTAAATGGAAGAAAAAGTGAGAGAAAGGATGCCTTGACTAGCACTGTGGGCAGCTGGGGTGCAGTCATGCTTGGGACCCCAGAGAATACACTTGAGAATGATCACAATGGGGAAGCTGGGGTATTTTAACTCCCGACGCTTATCCTTCACCTCAGGGCCTGAGCGTTGCCCCTGGAGATACGAAATGTTTGGCACTTTAGGACTGTCCTGTGTGGGTTGAGCAAGCAGCAAGAAATCCCCAGGCAGAGAATGGGGTGGCATGTGGGGGGGCCATGTGCTTGGCCAGGTGTGTGGTCTGCAGGCACAGCCAGCCCGGCCACAGCCACCGGGAAAGTCAGATGGCCTGAGAGCTCGCTCTGAAGTGGGACATCTCCAGCATCTGCCTCCCTCAGATGTAATAACAAGAGGGCTGACAAAGCACCACGGGAATTGCCAAACATCTCATGTAGTCCTCACGCAGAAACCCACACGGAAGATGTTCTTATTTCCCTTTTACAAAGGAGGAAGCCAGGGTTTAATGAGATTAAGTGGCCAGTAAGGGATAGAGTAGGATACCTGTTCAGGCCCGTCGGACTCGAGAGCCTGTTGTGGGCTGAATTGTGGCCCCCTCAAAAAAGGTGGTGTCCTGACGCCCAGTACCTCAGAGTGTGACCTCTTTGGAGATAGGTCTTTACGGAGGTAGTCAAGTTGAAGTGCGGCCATTGACTGGGCCCTAATCCAGTATGACTGATGTCCTTATTAAAAAAAAAGGTGGGTGAGGCCATGGAGATTAGGACCCAGGGACAGACACACACAGAGGGGAGATGATGGGCAGAAACACAGGAGAAGATGGCCATCTACAAGACAGTGAGAGACCCGAACAGATCCGTCCCTCACAGCCCTCAGAGGGAACCAACCTTGATTTTGGACTTCTGGCCTCCAGAACTCTGAGACCATGAATTTCTGGTGGTTAAGCCACCCCGTCTGTGGTACTTTGTTTCTGCAGGCCTGGAGACGAATGCAGAGCTGGTGTGACTATGCTTGCTGGACTGTCCTGTGTGAAAATAGGGTGACTGTTGTTACCCCATACGGTTCATATGAGGATTAGCCTGGATAATGCCTGCACAGTCTTCACATGCGGTGCTTGCTGGCTATTCCCATGAGGCTCACATCAGGCAGTGTTTGCTGGTTGACCAGAGGGGACAGTTGTAGGATGGATGTCAGAGCTGCCCACATCTCCAAGGAGAGAGCCTGTCAGGAGACGAGGGAAATGTGGTGAAAGGTGAAAGAATGACTTGGTTTCTATAGAAACTTGGGCTCAAGGTGCCCTTTCAGGGGCTACCCATTTGTTTTCGTTAGCATCCTTCTCCTCAGCTGGAAGGAGGGAAAGGAGGTTCATCGGCCACCTACGCACCTCTTGGGGCGTGGGGACCCAAGTTCAAAGGGAGGAAGTGGGATGGGAACAGTGTGGTGAAGTTTGAAAACCGAGTCTGTTTTCCCACAGCGAATCCTTGAGTCCTCTTGTCTCTTGGGACTCCAGAGCCCCTCAGGATTTCAGTCCACACCTGGGAGCTGACAGAAGCTATGACCTCCGCCAGCTCAGACATGCTGAGTCCCAGGGTGCCAGGAACAGCTGTTTGGAGCTCTGATATTTCACTTCCAGAACACTGGGAATCACAACAGGGGAGGAAAGGAGGATTCCTTTCCTTTCTGAGTGGCCTATCTCCCACTGTCAGTGGGCTACCTGCCCTTTTCAATATTCAAAAAGAACATTGAAAATAAATCAGGGATTGGGTGCCTGGCTGGCTCAGTCAGTGGAGCATGCGACTCTTGGTCTTGGGGTTGTGAGTTTGAGCCCCATGTTGGATGTAGATTACTGAAAAAATAAAGTCTTAGGGGCACCTGGGTGGCTCCGTCGGTTAGGTGTCTGACTCTTGATTTCGGCTCAGGTCATGCTCTCAGGGTGATGGGATTGAGCCCCACATCAGGCTCTGTGCTCAGTGGGGAGTCTGCTTGAAGAGTCCATCTGCCCCTCTCCCACCCCTGTGTGTGCACACACTCTCTCTCTCAGATAAATAAATCTTTTAAAAAAATAAAGTCTTAAAAAATAAAATAACTCAGGAATGATCACAGCTCTGTAAAAACTAAAAATTAATGCCTAGAAAAAAAACTGGACGGCATCGCCCTTGAGGTTGGCAGCGGTTATCCTTTGAGAGGTGGTTTTAATGCTCAACCATATACCTTCCTATACAGTATTTTCGAAGGTTGCATTGTGATCTAATGGTAGGTAACATATATTAAGCACTGTTCTAATCACTTGCATGAGGCAAGTATTGATTTGTTCCCATTTGCAGATGAGGAAACCGAGGCTTATGGGATTACGTAATCAGTATGTGGTCATACTGCAGCAGGTGCCTGAAGGGAAAGCCATGAAATGAACTTCTACTCTCCCTTTTATAATGGTGGCGAGGGGGCAGGGGCTTTGTTTTATTGGTAAATAAACAACATTTTTTAAAAGCTAAAAAACTAACGGAGATGATAGATGATAGATAGATAGATAGGGGAGGGGAGAGGAGGGAACAGTCTTCGCTGAATCCCCAGACCACAATGAGCACAGTGTGTGTAGATGTGTGTCTGGGGGTGGGAGGGTGGGTAATGCCATCACACAATAAATACGACTTTAGGAAGACAGAAAATATATATACTATATTACAATGAGACCTCTCCACCTCCAAATGACAGCAAAGATTGTACTTGTTAAGTAAGGAAATTACCTACTTTCTGGTCAGTAAACTCGAGGTCTAAAGCAGGGGTTGGCAAACTCTGGCCCATAGACCAAATCCAGCCTGCTGCTTGTTTTTGTAAATGAAGTTTATTGGCAGCCAGCCAGGCCCATTCCTTGTGGTCTTCGGCAGAGTTGAGTAGTTGTGACCGAGTCCGTGTGGTCTGCAAAGCCTAAAATGCTTGCTGTCTGGCTCTTTACAGAAGTTTAAGTTACAATAACATAGGATGGATGAGTCTAGAGAGCCAGTGTATGGCTTAATGAATACAGATAATAATACCGGACTGAATACCGAAATTTGCAAAGAGAGGAGATTTCGGGTGCTGTCATCACCAGAAGGAAGGTAACCAAGTGAGGAGATGGTACGTTAATCAGTTCGTAGGAACATTTCACTGTGCGTGTGAATGGAGTCATCATGTTGCACACCTTAGATATATACAATTTTTATTAAAAATTAGAATTAAAAAAAATTTTGCCTACCCGTGCTTAGAACAGTGCCTCACAAACTTTAATGTACACACGACCCCTTGATTCTGATTGGTGGGCCTGGGGTGGGGCCTGAAATTCTGCATTTTTGAATGAGCTCCCAGGAGACTCCAATGCCTGGGATTGGGCCTATAACCAACATTTTGCTCATTTCGGTAAATGAACCCATTTACCAAAACCTTCAGCCACCACCTATCGACATTATCAATACAGATCATTTAGTTGATTTGCCAAATCAAAGGATCCTCCACTTTTCAAGAGAATTTCCAGTGGCCTCTGTCTGACCACCCTCCTTCCCACCTGGTGGATCCCCCACTCAGAGGGTAGCTTGACTGTTGTGACAACAGAGGCCCCCAAAGGGCAGTGCACCAGATGATGGAGAGTGGGGAGAAAAGATGCAAATTTTATATCTATGTTTTGTGTCAACCTTTCAAAAAAAAAGTCAGTTTGGGGGAGGGGTATTTTATAACAGACTTGATCTCTTAGTACAGTAAGTCATCGACACAGAGCACTCACATAATAAATGTATGTCGTTTCTAAATAAACACGTGCATGCTCTAGGGTGTGCACCAGCCCAAAGTTTGAGGAACCGGTAGACATGGGGCGTGAGGAGGAAACAGCCTGATCTGCGTTAGTGGCCTGAGTCCGGCCTTGGCAGGCTCTCTACCCCGTGCCAGCAGAGCAATGCAGTTAGACCTCGCAGGCACAGCCGCAGGTGTACCAGAGAGCAAAGGAGTGCTCGGGACAGGTTCAAGTCCTCCCTGTGGGTGCCCTGACACTCTCTGTGGCTGGCACCCAATGGAGCATTTCAGGAGAGGGAAGGGGGGGAGGGGAGTATCCAGGGTCTCCTGCCAGGAAAAGGCTTGCATGGGATCCACGATAATGGTAGTGAAATTTGCTGTCGTTTATGGAACACCGACTACTTGCCAACATCTATGCTGAGTTTTACAAACAAATTATTTCATTGAATCTTTGCGAGGTAGGTACTCTTGGCATCCCCTATTGTATTAAGGAGGAAACCGAGGCCTCAGAAAGGCAAAGTGACTTGCCTGACAACACATGAAGTGGGGGAGAGAAAGACTCTGATTTTTGGAGATACTAATTCACGAGTGCAATGACATTCCCAATGAAACACCAGTGGATTTGAAAACATTTATGTTAAGTCGGAGCAAACCACACACGAGACCTGTGCACGAATGATGACGTTTGCTTCTCTTCATTGAGCACTTATGCTGGGTCAAGAACCTTCTACTGGCACCTTGTTTAACCCCCAAGAAACCCTGAAAAGTGGAGGGAAAGGGAGGAGGGTAACCCACCTAGGCCTTCCTTGCTGCTTCCTAGGCAAGCGGTGTGCTAATGCCTTCAAGGCCAGGGCTGGGTGTGAGCCCAGGCCCCGTAGACTTCTGCACTGGCCTCTGACTTCTGTTTTTACCTTCTGGTATGTATTTCCTCTGAGGGGGCCCGAGATGCTTTAGCTCCTGTGACAGGCCCACATGTAAGCTCCTTTACCGTCCCATCTCACAGAGGAGAAAACTGAGTCTCAGAGAAGCGAGCACAAGCCCAAGGCCACACAGTGGCTCAGAAGCAGGGCGGTGGTTTCTCTTAGTTCCCTGAAGGGGGCTGACCAGGGGCAGCTTTCAAGCTGTCACTCAGAGCTGTCTCCAGCGGTGCAGAGAGGAGGGAGCAGAGAAGGGAGGGGAGGAGGAGGAGACTGGAGTCTATCCAGTGCGTCCTGAGCTCCCAGCAGTTCTCGCCTGCTCCCAAGAGAGCTCCAGTGAAAGGGCGTCTCTCCTCCACTCAGGCCTGAAGGTGGCTTCCTCGGGCCTCAGGATGCAAAGGTGGGGGCTGTGGGCCACGGCGGCCTCCCTGACCCTCCTCTCTGCACAGGCCTTTCCACAGACGGACATCAATATCAGCCCAGGTGAGCACCGGGGCCAGGGCCGGAGCAGGTGGAGAGGAGGACGGACACTTCACGGACACTTGAGGTTCTGTTGGTGAGGCCTAGCTGCCTGGGGTACAGGCCCGCCTGACCCAAGGAGTGGTGGGAGCTGAGCTGAGCCTCCTGACAGCCCTTCCTGCTCCCCTCCCCCCACCCCAGGGGCATTGTCCCTGGCGCAGACCCAAAGAGTCCTGATTTTTAAATCCCAGCTTTGCATCTTAAAAACTGTGTGACCTCGCCCAAATTTCTTAACCTCTCTGAGCTCAGCTTCCTTTGGAAAATGGGGGTCAGGGTAGCAACTTCTAGGGCAACTCTGCAAGGGAAGTAAGATAAAGTGGGGAAATGCTTCATGCTTGGTGCCTGGTACCACAGCAAGTTCTGAAAAATAGGGTTTCTGTTAGGGATTTGGCATCGGGGCCCCTCGCCCCCACCTTGGCTGTGACAGCTGTTCCCAGGGACCTTTCAGAACTGCTGCTTGCCGCCACAGGTTGGGCATGCAAGGGGACACAGTTGTCCCTCTCGTGACCTCCCTGGAGGTCACTGCTCTGTGGCCCACTTCTATGGGTTTTCTGTGTCCCCAGCAATTAGAACAGCAATTACCAGCCTCTGGCATGTGGCCTCCCAGTGTCCCACGTGAAAGACTCAAGGCTTCAAAGGAGCTCAGTTTCTTCCTTTTTGCAATGCAGACCCGGGTGCTCACTGTGAGGGACCCCCTTCTGCGCGGGAAGATTCCTGAATTCTGCAGTCTGCTCTGGTCTGAGGTTCTTGTCTGTCACCTCTACCGTGAGGGTTCTTTCCAAACACTGTTTAAAATATTTAAAATAATAATAATACCTATAACCGGTTACGATTTGCACAGCCCTCTCTATGTGCCAGGCACTGTTTTAAGCGCTTTTTGTGTATGGATTTATTTAACCTCCACAGTAAGTCTATGGCAGAGATGCTATTTTGACCTTCTTTAAAGTACAACTCATAATGAAAGACTCAAAAGATTCCCGTAAGACCCCATTATTGGGCTGTTACGGCGTTGGGGTAAATTGAAACAGTGGGGTGATAGGGTTGCCAGATAAAACACCTGATGCCCAGGTACATTTGAATTTCAGATAAACGAACATGTTTTAGTGGAAGCATGTCTCAGAAATTGCGTGGGACATAGGCTCAAAGTGATTTGTGGTTTATCCGAAATTCAGATGTACCTGGGCATCCCCCTTAAACCAAGGTGAGTGGTGGTCTTTGTTCATTTGGGCAAGCATTAGGGGCTCCGATCTGTCATAAACTCTCTGAGTGTCTGTCTTAGTCGGCTCGGGCTGCAAACAGGAAGTTACTGCTGACAGTTCTGGGGACTGGAAGTCGAACTGCTGCCTGACTCCTTTTGCTGGTGAGGGCTCCCTTCCTGGTTTGCAGATGGCCACCTTTCTTGTTGAGTCCTCACGTGGCAGAGAGAGAAAGAGCATGTGCACACGCTGGTCTCTCTTCCTCTTCTTGTAAGGACACTAATCCCATCGTGGCCCCCCTCCCTCATGACCTCATCTAACCCTAATTACCTCCCAAAGACCCCACTTCCAAACACCATCACATTGGGGGTTGATGCTCCAACATACGAATTAGGAGGGGACACCAAAATTCAGTCCATAACAGTGACTTTGCATCCTTGCTCTTAGGCCTCAGTCTCCTCATCCATGCAATGGGTGAGCAGGAGAGAAGTTGGACAAAATATTCTTGAAGTCTGTCTCGTATATCCCACGGTCTTGCCTTTCTGTCCCGTGTGTGTGGGAAGGGCCTATGGCACCTCTTTCTGAGCATTAAGTTTCCACCCCTGGAGAGTGGGAATAATAATGGTGCCTACTAAATGTTTTGGGACCTTCAGTGAGATGGTGCAGATGAAGGGCTTAGCACATTGTAGGTGCTTAAAGAATGACATTTATTACTGTTAGCTCTTCTGCCACTGCAGTTGTTGGTGATATGATAGAAATGGTCAGGAGACACAGCTTTCTGTTGTGACAGAAGCCTCCCTTGGAGAAAGGACCTTCCAGATGTCTCTCCCCCAGCTCACCCTCATTCTACTGATAGGGGGGACTGAGATCACTTCAAACCCAGCAATCTTGGAGAGCTCAGAACTGGAGTTGGCAGGAAGGGTCAGGGAATCCATTCATCCCAACCCTTCCATGTTACAGTTGGAGAAACTGAGGCCTACAGAGGCCAGTGACCCTGCCAAGGTCATCATCCATCCAAGTGGTAGTTCTCCTGCACCCCAGGTGCCCAGCTGGGCAGAATGCCTAGTTTGAGTCTGAGCAGACAGATCTAGAGGAAAGTGACTTCAAACCAGAAGAGAATGTGTGAGTGTACGTGTGCATGTGCGTGTGTGTGTGTATGTGTGTGTGTGAGAGAGTGCATGTTGACGTGTGACTAGGAAGGATTTCTCTATGATCCTGGTGGGCATTTGCAAACCACGGAGGTGAGTGCACAGCCAAGAGCCCTCCTTGTTGAGAAGGAGCCTTGTTTGTCTTCCTCCTCTGGGTCCCAGCCTTCCTGTGCAAAGCGGAACAGAGCATTGGTCATTTCTTCACTCATCCCAAGTCTCCCGGCCTTCCATGAACATGCAAATATATGTGCAGAGGGCAACTCAGCCACACCTCGAGATTTGCTTTGGGGGGAAAAAAAACCTTTAGACACTTCTGAGAGACTTGGGAGGATTTAGCTAGACTAGAGCCTTTTCCCAAAACCTTTTCTGCAAACCTGGCTTTGATCACATTGTTCAAAGGGATTAATGAGTGTAAAGTGCTTTAGAAGAGAGCCTGGCACCTAGTAAAAGCTACATAAATATTTGCTATTATGGTTCTTCAACCATTACCATCAAGGTTCCTTTCCTGGCTCCTGAGTCCAAGAACTCTTCACAGCAAAGGCAATTCCAGCAAGGCGTTTAAAAAGCGGGGTGAGGGGCGCCTGGGTGGCACAGCGGTTAAGCGTCTGCCTTCGGCTCAGGGCGTGATCCCAGCGTTATGGGAGAGCCCCACGTCAGGCTCCTCTGCTATGAGCCTGCTTCTTCCTCTCCCTTTCCCCCTGCTTGTGTTCCCTCTCTCACTGGCTGTCTCTATCTCTGTCGAATAAATAAATAAAATCTTAAAAAAAAAAAAAAAGCGGGGTGGGATGGTGCTTCTGCAGGGCTTGGCGGTGGGTGGGGGGGTTGGGCTGGCATTGCACTCCCAGCTCCAGGCGGGTTCCAGGGGCCGGGCTGTCTCCACCGCGGTAATATCTACCGCTTACTAGAATGCCAACCATGAGCCAGGCCACGGCTTCCTTGTGAAGTAGGCATTATCATCATGTCCATTTTATAGATGAGAAAACGGAGGCATGAAGAGCTGAGTGTCCAGCGGGGGCCGTTGGAATCCAGAGTCCAAGCTGGAGCCTAGAGGTCTGTGCAACTGGATGCCCGCCTTTCCTAGAATCCCCCTTGGAGTCTGGATCATAGAGTCAGATCGTAGAGTGCCCCATGGACACTCTGGCCCGATTCCAACCCCCCCACCTCTATGGGCACAGAGCACTCGGCCTATTTCCGGACTGCGTCTGAGTATAGCATGACTCGTTGCTGTGCGTGTGTTCCTCTCCCCAGACTGTGAGCAGCTTGAGGGCACAGACCTCAAAGCCAAATAGGCACCCAGAGGCATGGACTTATTTGCTTGATTAACTTTTGGTCTTAGCTCAGGCTGCTATAAACTATGGTAAAAACAAACAATCCCCCCCAAAACCCCAAAACCATCGGCTGGGAGGCTTAAACAATTGGAATTGATATTTCACCGTTCTGGAGCATGGGAAGTCCAAAATCAAGACCCTAAGCAATCTGGTTCCTGGTGAGTACTCTCTTGCGGGCTCCAAGATGGCCACTTTGCTGTCTCCTCACCTGGCAGAGAGAGACGTGGGGGGAGCTCTGGGCTCTCTTTCTCTTCTTATAAGGGCACTAATCCTATCGTGGGTGCCCCCCCGGACCCCATCTAACCCTACTCCCCTCCCAAATGCCCCACTTCCAAAGACATCGGGGATTAGGGCTTCCCCATATGAATTTGAGGAGGGGGAGACACAAACGTTCAGTCCATGACACCGTTACATTTGGTGTTTAATGTATTTGTCTTACAAATGAGAAAACCAAGGGCAGAAAAAAAGATGTTTTCTGGAGGCACTTAGTGTTTAGGGATTTCTGGGTTCATCCTGATACCACAACTTGCTAACTGTGGGATAAGTGACTTAACCTCTCCGAGACTCAGGTTCCTCAGCTGTAAAATGGGGATGATACTGATACCCTCCAAGGCTGGTCTTAGTGGTTACATTCTCACCACCGAATGAATGGCTGCTGTTTGGGCAATAGAAGAAATGGCCCAGTGCTTTTTTCCTCTGTATCATGTGGCCACAAGCGTGGCCCAGAGAAGGGAAAGCAAAGCTCAGGCATGAGAGGCCCAGGACCACCAGCTCTGGAAACCAGAGCCAGGACTCATTGGTGAGGACAGTCTGATCGTGGGACATGTGAACCAGGGAGGCGGCGGGAAGGAGAGGCAGTGAGGGTGACAGAGCCCTCCCAATCGCCACCTTCTAAGACACTGGAAGACTCTTCCTCCTGTCTCCTGGGACATCTGGGGCCCAGTAGTGGGAGTGGGGTGGGGGTTGGGATGTGGACCCCAGAGCCTTTCTCACCTCCTCTCCTGGCTGGCTCTCAAGGCTGATCTGGGCAGGAGGCAGCAGGGTAGTGCATTTGTAGGCGGCTGGATTGAAGCCAGGGGAGCAGGCAGCCAGATTGAGTGGGAAGGTGACAATTTATTCTTTTAAAAAGAGAGAGAGAAAAAAAAATGAGCCCTGAACTCCACTGGTGTGTTCTTTTTTCTTCACAAGCTCAGAGCTCCCAAAGACTTTGACTCCCACCCCAGCTGGGAGACCTTGGTGGCCTTTAGTGCTGCTAATTGAAGTAAAAGACCTTACTGTTTGGCCTCCTGGTTTCCAGAGCAACAAGCTTCTTTGTGCATCCCTTCCCCTCTCTACCCCTCCACCCTCCCTCTGTCACCTCTGGCCTCATCTCTTGCCTTCCCCCCTCTCAGATTCCCAGCTTGGCTGAACCATTTGCAAATGTTCTCCAAATGTTCCATTCTCTCATACCTCAGGGCCTTTGCACCTGCTGTGTCCACACAGCACCTGAAACATTTTCTCTGACTCTTACCTTTCAGGTCTCAGATGAGACATCATCCCCTCCAGGAAGCCTCCCAGATCTCCAAATCCTTATATGGCACGTTTAGGTGCTCTGATGGCAACTCCCTGAAATTCCTCATCCGGGAAGGGGTCTCTGGTGCCCTGTCTTAATCACCCCACAGGCTCCTTGAAGAGAGGGTTGGGGCAACCACCAGTTCAAGGAGGGAGACAAAAGGGGCAAACAAATAACCAGCTTCCAGAAATAATTTGGGGGCTGTTTCCTCAAGGTTTTGCCTGAATGACACACATCCACAAATGACGTATTAATGACGTTTTATATCTGTGCTTATTTTTCTTAATGTCGATCTCTATTAGACTGTAAGACCCAAGAGGTCAGAGGCCACCTCTGGGAGTTGGCCACAGTATCTCCAGCATGTAGCCAACTAACTGCTTGAGCCCAAGTTGGTGCTCAAACGGGACTTGTTGAATGAAAAAGGGAATGAATGAAGGACCAGACCATGAAGACTGAGACAAAAGGAAATGGGCTTAAATGCAGCAGGAATCCCTAAAGTAGGTCTGGAGCCATATAGCCTGGCTTTAAAAACTACCTCTGCCACTTAGAGGCTGTGTGACCTTGGTCAAGTTACTCAACCTTTCTGTCTTTCAGTTTCTTCCTCTGAAAAGTGGGAGGAATTGTGAGTACCTACCTGGTAGGATGTGTGAACGCTAAATGAATTGTTATATACAAAGAACTTGACACATGCCTGGCTCCGATGAAAGTTCAGTAGTGTTGGTCCTGTTTATTATATTGCCATCGTTATCTGACTTGTAAAGCTATAAACCTAGAGAAATCCCTTCACAAGAGAGACACGGATTAGTGAAGGCTATTTTGGGGTTCAGGCTGATGAGAGGCCTCTGGGACCCTTCTATTCTCAGTTTCTCAAATCCCTAGAGGAAGAAAGGGTGCAGGATACGAGGCATGGTGGAGTTCATTATCATCCCAGTGCAAACACGTGGCTTTTTGCCTCCCAGATCTTTCCAATTAAAGGCCTTTGCCTGCCCAGGTGGAAAAGGTAGTAATTGAGCAGTGACCTGTCACAGCCCCATTTTCTGGTATGTTTCACTGCAGGCATCCATAACCACCATTTGTTCAGTGGAGAAAATCAAAGGAACCAGCGGTGTGGAGGAAGAAGCTTGTCTTCCACAAGGAGTCTTGATTTAAAATATCCACCAAGCTTTAGGACCCAGGAGAAGCCTTTGGGCCTTAGGGAGAGGGGAGTGAGGACCCTCGCCCCCTCCTTTCCCCTTCCAGCCCCCTTCATTTAATTATCCCTGGCTCTCCACATATAGTTCCACAAAGTCCCTACAAAGAGCTCAGCAACACCCAGCATTACAAGAAGAGACAAGCCAGGACTGCCCAGCACAGCTGCCTGGGTGGGGGAAGGGCTGGTTCTGGTCAAACGGGAAAGCCCAGGGGCTCTGGTCAGTGATGGGAGGCATGGAAGCTGTCTGCTTAGCATAGCTCTCTTGAATAAAACAACGGGCTCTTTCTTTCCCCCAAATAAATGCACAGAGGTACACGCATGTGCACACGTACGCATACACACTTTTGATTTTGCATTTCGTTTCAGGGGATTCACTGGATCCCTGAAACCCCATCAACCCTGGTTATGAACCCCTGAGCTAATCATTAATAATCATACTATTACAGAGCAATCCATACATGCCACGCATTTGGCGAATTGATCTGGCCCAATTAGTTGGTCTACCAACCTCATGAAGTAGGTGCTAAAGGACTGCTGACCATTCTCAGTCCTGTTGATTTCCCATGATGAAACATCCCATGGGCTTTAAGATCAAAGACTTTGGTGTCCGGAGGCTGAGCTCACATCCCTATCTGCCAGTGACTAGCAGGATGACCTTGGGCAAGTCACTTGACCTGTCTAAGCCTTGGTTTCCCTGTATGTGTTTGGCACATCACAAATGCTGTGTGAATGTTGTCCACTACTTAATTATTCAAGAGCTCAGCCAGCTGTTATATGGCTGGAAAGGCAAAGATCCCACATCGTTGGGTGGCCACAAAAGGGACCCCAAAGATCAGCCAGTTTGACAGCTGAGAAGGGAGTGAATGTGCCATTGTCACATGGCATGGCAGGCTTAGAGCTGGTGGCTGGGACCCAGGCCTCCAGATTTCAATACAACAGATCTCACCACTGCCCACTGCAACGGGTGAGATACCTAAGGTTGTTCAAGAAACGTTCTCAGCATGCCTTCCTTTCCCCAGCCAGTCATCCTGAGTGGTTTCCAAAAAGAGTTATCTCCTCAGAAGCCTTCACGGGGGCTGACGCTTGGGAGAACTTTATTGTCTCAATCATGGGTTTTCCATGCGTGCTTTTTTTCAGAATTAAGAACACATCCTGAACCCCAGGAGTTCGATGGGCTTACAGAGATAAAGAGTTCGATGGGCTATCGTTTGTCAATAAACACGTGGAACAATGTCCGCCCTCACCGCAGAACCCAGAATTGCAAACTGAAACAAGATACCATTTTTTTTGCTTATAAAATTTGCAAAGATTGCCATGAAAGTGATAACACTCTGCGCTGGCAAGGGCACTGAGATGGGCACTCTCAGGCATTACCGTGGGAGTATAAATTGCTTTCAGGAGGCAATTTAGCAAATTGTATCAAAGCCTTAAAAATCTCTCCCGGAAAATCACCAGAAATGCTGAAAAAGCTTGATGCACAAGGGCTGTTCATCTCAGCATTGGGTGTAATTGTTTTTAAAAAAGGGAACCAGTCTAATTATCCACAAATAGGAGAATGATTAAATAAACTCCGGGGGGGGCACTCAATGGAGGATTCAAGAGCTATTTAAACAATGTTTACAAAAATTTATAATGACATGGGGGAAATATATTCTCATTTTGGGAACTTGGAATACTGACAGGTGTGTATAGTACAATAGAACGATTGAATTTTTACAAATCCCTGCATTCAAGCATGACGTGAAGAAAAATACATCAGAGCAGTAACTTTTCCAAGTGTTCTATAATAAGCATATATTACTTCTGTCATTCAGTAAATGTTAGGTATGCACGTGTTCTTTGGACCACAGGCGTAGAATTTTACTAATCATAATGGGCCATGTTTGGTGTTCATTCTTGAAAAGATGTCATGATAGGAACAATGTCTGCACACTGCCAGCCCTCCTGCCAGTCTGTTTTCTTTCTGCCCACAGCCATGCCGGAGCTGCCCCGGGCTTCCCTGTGCCCACTGTTCTGGATGGAGTTCAAAGGCCACTGTTACCGATTTTTCCCTCTCAATAAGACTTGGGCCGAGGCTGACTTCTACTGCTCTGAGTTCTCTATTGGCAGAAAGTCCGCCAAACTGGCCTCCATACACAGGTGAGTGGACATCCATCCCCCTCATGGCCCAACCAAGCACACCCTTTGGAGAGGGGAGTGAATGGCAATTCTCCCTGCTGTTTCTCTTGGGTAATTCTTGCTAGCTTTGATCTAGCCCAAATTCTCATTGAATTGGTCCAGCCCAGTTTCGCATTGAAACAGTAGAAGGAGAAGCATTTAGCCTGGGTGGCAAATAGCAAGTTGCTGGGTCCATCTTTGTAAGTGCTGATTTTGTGCAAAGGGCTTGACCCTGCGATACGAGTCACATAACATACGTACAAATATATGTATGAGTCATATATTATATGACTATAATATGAGGAATCATAACTGACATTTATTTGCTAGGCGTTTATATACATCATCATACTGAAGCTGTCTCAAACCACATTAGGTAAGTATCTTCATTGTGCAGACACAGAACCTGATCTTCCAGAAATGTGACTTGCTCAGGGTTAGCTAGCCGTAAAGTGGTGGTGCTGGGATTTGAACATGAACAGTTGAATTCCATAGCCCACCTTCCAAGGCCTCCTTCCACATTCCTCTGTGTCTCCCAAGCCCCAGCCACACGGACCGTCTCAAAGTTCTCCAGTCTGGTGCAGCCTTTTTGCTCCTCCATACCTTTGCACACTCTTTTCCCTCTGCTGGGAATTCCCATCCCCATCTTCTCCTCCAGATTAACACCTCCTCAGCCTTCAGGCTCATCTCTTCACTGAAGTCACCCTGACCCCGTGGCACCCTAGTTGCACTCCTCTCCCACCTCTCCTAGAGCACTTTTTTCTTCACCCTATTATGACTTGTTTTCGAGTCCTCAGACGTCCTCGCCGATGTGTGGGTTCCTTGAAGCCAAGTTCGCTATGTCCTATTGGCACCCACACTATAACTTCACAATCCTGCTTCTGTTTTTAAGAATCTCAGAGACTTGAAGTCAGAAAGACAGTTGGTTATCTATGCTTTAGAATCACCAAATTTTGGTAAGAACAGAGAAGGGGTCCTCTGTCTTAGATTGTAAGCGAGTCCTCCATGTTTTCATCCAACCAATACGGAGAGCTCCCGTTGTGTTCTCAGCGGTGCTGGAGGATATAGCGAGGCAGTCAGGTCTCTCAGGAGAACAGGAACCACTACAAATCATTCAAAACAGAATTTAATACACATGAGTGCTGGAATCTAAGAGCTTAAAGAGGCAGTAGTTGAGGCAATCCGGAGATTCACAATGGCAGGAAGCCAATCCCACCCCTAACGGGAGGACAACCCAGTCTTAGGGGAGCTGGAGCCACTGAGGTGAGGCAGCCCTGGCCAGCAACTCCCAAGGCAGAGAGGGAGACAGAGACCCTGGCTTCTCTCTCCCTGCCGTCTTCATCTGTGCCTCCCATCATGGGCATGGCAGCTGGCAAGAAAACCGGGGAAAAGTGGTCTTCAGGGCAAATCCCCTGTGATAGAGAACAGAGCCCAGGATTGGCACGGACAAGAATGGATCAAAGTTCTCAAAAATTGCGAGCCTATACGGGAAAATGGGATCTGCGTGATAAAGAGTAAATTTTAAAATGATTGCAGGGGTGCCTGGGTGGCTCAGTTGGTGAAGTGTCTGACTCTTGATTTAAGCTCATGTCATGATCTCAGGGTCATGAAATCAAGTCCCATGTCAGGCTTCACGCTCAGTGTGGAACCTGCTTAAGATTCAGTCTCTCCCTCTCCCTTTCCCTCTGCCCCTCCACCCCCCACCCCAGCACTTGCTCTCTCTCTCTCTCTCTCTCTCTCTCTCTCCCAAAAAAAAAATCCAAATGAAGATTTCCCTTTAGCCAGCCCACAGGAAGGGCGGCTCAGCCTGCTCATGGTGTTTGTAACCTCGACCTTGGTTAGCTGGGCATCAGAAAGGATTCCAGGCAAATTGGGGGGCTTCTGGCAACCTTGACCCAATTCCTGTTCTTTTCTGCCTCGACTTACCTTCTTCCTATCTTCTCAACTCCTACTGCCCTGCCCCTCCCTGCCTTTCTTATACTAACATTCTCTCCCTTTCCTCTCCTTTACAGGTAGGTTTCCATGTTGGCATATACTTTCCCGAAAACATGTAGGAAAGTTAAACCCGAACAATTCATTCACCTATTATTCATGAAGTTCAGTTTGCATAAAGCTAGACACCGTTATAAAATCCCTAATTACATCTTGTCTTTGAGACACAGGCCGCCTTTGTATTTCTGCTGTTCTCTTCATGCTTTTTCAATTTTTTTCTTTCATAATTACACACACAATCAGCTTATGTCCACAGAGCATCTGATTGAAGCTTAAGATCCTCATACTTTCTGCTTACCTAATAATTTCCGTCTTTGTTTCAAGCGACAGTTGAATTGAATTAAGTTCATCTGATCCATGCTCCTTATTACTTGCAGTAGCACCTTGGGCTTCTCTCTGTTCCTGTTATTTTTCACCAGATATGGGGGAAATGCAATAAATTATTGAAATAGTTTCCCAAGCAGGTGTTGTTGAACAAAGATGGCAAAATCACTAAAATTGACTGGGCAGCCACTCCACCAGATGACTGCTCAAAATGTATGTTCAGCAGTCAGTATAGCCAAACTGTGCCCGAGAGAGGCATTGGGGGATGCCAGTGCTTACCCAGCTGGGTAGAACCAAGGTCAGTGACCCACTGGGCTGAAGAACACTTTGTTCCCAGAAACTGGATCATTCCCATGTCAGACCACACTCTCTTGGGGCATTGATATTGAACAGAGCCTGCTGACGGCATGAGAGAAGATGTCAGATAGAAATAAGACTTGATGTTGGACTGTGTGGTCCTTGTGGCCCATTTGGGGAGACCAGACTTTGAGAAATAAGAGAACTAAACCAACCAGCCTGCCCCCTGGGAGGTCAGAAGTGGGTGCTCCAGGCGGTCCAGGAATGGATAGGGGGTGCTCTCTGAAGGCTTCTGGAACTGGTCTTGGGTCAGGACCTTGCAGAATTTAGGAAGCTTAAGGATTGGGAATAGCAGATGTTCCAGATGGAGAAGCCCATGGGAGGAGCTGTTAGGTGCCTTAAGGGCACTGGAGTCAGACAGTCCTGGGCTAGTCCCAGCTCTATCACTTCCTCTGCACACCATCTGACCAAGGAGACCCAGCACTTGAAACTCTTCCATGGTTAGCTCAGCTGAGTACTCAACAGTGGGAGCTGTTATTAGCTTCATTTATTATAATCTTAGGCATCTCAGGGGCTCAGTTCTTACTTAGCATTCCCATGTCAGCTCATCTTTCCGAGGGCACGGAAGCCCTGCCTCACTCACCCTCTTTCCCCTCCGTTTTCTCCAATAGTATCGGTGTTAGTCTCTTCAGGCTGCTGTTGCAACAATACTATACACAGTGGGGCTGATAAACCACAGAAATTTATTTCTCCCAGTTCTGGAGGCTGGATGTCCAAGATCAGGATGGCAGCATGGTTGGGTTCCAGGTGAGAGCCCGCTCCCTGGTTCACAAATGGCCTATCTTCCTGCTACATCCTCACACGGTGAAAGGGGTTGAGAGTGCTCTCCAGCATTTCTTCTATCAGGGCACTAATCCCATTCATGAGCACCCCACCCTCATGCACTAATTACCTCCCAAAGGCCCCGTCTCCTAATACCATCACATTGGAGGTTGGGTTACAACATATGAATTTGGGAGGGACACAAAGATTTAGTTCATAACAGAATCTATTAAGCAACTCCCTGAATATGACTGCCTGGAGAATGGTGTCAAGAAAGGTTCTGAGTGCCAGAAGTCTGAGTGCTTCTGGAACAGACTAGTAATTTCTTCCACAAACACAAAATTAAGAAGAATAAACACGGCTGCTTTGATTTGCTACCAATGGCTCAAGACAAAGGAAATTTAATAGTGGGCATTTTAGGCAAGGCAGCAGCCTTTGGAGAGCAGCCATTCAGATGAAGCCAACGAGAGCAGATATGCTCTGTGGCAACATAAAGGGTATGCCAACGTAGTCCTGTTTTGAAATGAGTTACTCATTAGGTGTTAGGTCCGAGGGTGATAATTATTACTTTATCATAACTTCTTCAACACACTAATGTTTACCTTTTAATGCCACGTGGAAGCCAAAAATGGGAATCCCTTATCCAGTGGGATCTGTTCCTCAGGGTCTGAGAACAACTTGAGTGGAGTGTGCCCATTGTTTGTCCATTGGCTCTCACCTCCCTTGCCCACCCTTCTGAGCTCGGCCAGTGGAATTTCCAGGCTCACCGATGTCCAGGCACTGGGTGTCTCCCTGCAGCAACTCCAAGTACCATGTCTATACTCCATGACTATAACCCAGGAGGGAAAGGCAGTGATGGAAACTGGGTCTTCTCTACGTGCTTGTGTCCATTTATCAGGGAGGAGAGTTTCCAAGATGCCCTTACAAACTTCCCCTTGCATCCAATTGGCCGAACTGGGTTTTATGGCCAGTGGGAGCTGCAAAGGAGGCTGGAAAGTGAAATCTAGCTTTACTAACTTCTCATGCAGGCAAAAGGGGTTAGTCGTGGCTGTGGAGTAAGCAATCAGACGTGTCTGCCCTCATGCTGTTTTGATGTGAAGGTTCAATGAGTTCCTGTGTGCAAAACACATAACACAGAAACATGTTAATGATCGAATGGAAATCTCTTTGTGTCCATCTTTCTATCCATCCACCCATCTCTGTTTCTTTGTTGTTTTTGGCAGCAGACCGCCATCAGTGTCCTCCACTGATTTCTTTTGTTAGGTGAATTATTTTATAAGCTCTTTGAAATAGGAGGTGAGAATCCCCCAGAAGACACCAATGCCTTCTGCTATGGTTTGAATATTTGGGGGGCCAAAGCTCCTGTGTTGAAATCCTAATGCCCAGTGTGATCGTATTAGGAGGTGGGACATTTAGGAGGTGCTTAATCCCTCACGGATGGGATTAGTGCCCATCTACAAGAGACCCCACAGAGCTCCCTAGCCCCTTCCTCCATGTGAGGATATAGTGAGAAGTCTGTGACCCCGAAGGGAAATGGCCCTCATGTGACCATGCTGGCCCCCTGATCTTGGACTTCAAGCCTCCAGAACTATGAAAAATAGATTTCTGTTGTTTGAAAGCCACCCAGCATGTGGTATTTTGATACAGCAGCCTGAAAAGACTAAGACATTTTCTAAAGGAGCGTGGACTGTTGAGAGGAGGGCTTTGGTTTGCTGAGTGGGCTCTGTAAGTTCAAGCCCAGAGCTGAATTTTCCAGGAAAGCAAAAGATTTTGGAGATGGTATGCGAGAAAAAAATTAGTAGGAGAGGTAAGGACCGGCAGCATAAGGAGGGCTTTTGAGAGAAAACACAGATGTCTAGTGGAGATTTTCATTAAGTTGTTCAATGTGCGCAATGCACACCTCTTTCTTTGTCTTTTCATGATATTGTCAATAGAATCCACCTCGTTTTTTTGTTGTTTTTTGTTTTTTGGTTTTTTTTAAAGATTTTATTTATTTATTTGACAGAGATAGAGACAGTCAGCGAGAGAAGGAACACAAGCAGGGGGAATGGGAGAGGAAGCAGCAGGCTCATAGCGGAGGAGCCTGATGTGGGGCTCGATCCCATAATGCCAGGATCACGCCCTGAGCCGAAGGCAGATGCTTAACCGCTGTGCCACCCAGGCGCCCCAGAATCCACCTCGTTTGCTTGTGCTTTTGAGGCAGATTAAAATTTTTAGAATGAATAGCAGTGCTGAGATCTGCCTTGAACCAGCACAAATCCAATCCAGAGGTATCTATGAAAAGACAGTCACGTACGGGTGATGTAATTAAAGAAGAAAAGAAGAAAAAAGCAGGGTTGCATCGTACCCTCAATTTACTGTGGTCCCAGAAGGTTAAGGATTGTTTTCAGTTTTCGACTCTGTCCTATGAAAAGAGGCAAGGAGTAACATGCTTACTGTGTTGCTTACATTTGCAGCTGGGAAGAGAATGTCTTCGTGTATGACCTTGTCAACAGCTGTGTGCCTGGGATCCCAGCTGACATTTGGACAGGGCTTCATGATCACAGACAGGTAAGGAAGCCATGACCACTAGGTCCTCCTGGAGGCTCCCAGCCAAGATGCCATTTCGATTTAGCCAGCCTTGCACATGGAACCTGTATGTCAGGTCGCTGCTACGTGCCCAGCACACAGAGAGAAATCAAACACCGAGATGCCCCAGGTAGAATACAGTGGTGTGAACATAGTGTGGTGTGAATACTAGAATACAGTGGTGTGAACATGATGGGAACATAGTATGGTCAGGGAAGGCCTCTGGGTTTGAGTTCTCAGAAAAGCAGACACAAATATGTGATTAGATGTGCAAGAGATTTCTGAGGGGAAAGCTCTGTGAAGAAAGAAAGAGGAAGGAGCATGAGGAGGCAGGAAAGGTCTCCGGACAGCAAGGTGGGTCTGAGACCTGGGAGGGGAGTGGGGAAAGGAAGAGCCTCTTGGTATAGCGGAGTTCTGAGAAAGACTTGGCTAGACCAGTGGGGAGTCCTCAGGCAAAGAAGGGCCAGGAGAGGAACACCGAATGGGGCAGAATTGGGCCAGCACTGGCACCCCTGAGTTCTTGCTGAGTCACTGACGGGGCACAGCCTGGGGGAAACCTGGTCTCACTGTGAATGCAGGGATGGATCCCAAGGGGCAGGGGAACTGAGGCTGTCCGTCAGCCAGGTTCCCTGTAGCCAGTCCTCCTAAAAGAGCTTGAAGCAGTGTCCTTCCATGGCTGCCACAGCCTCCCTAGGTTAGAGACATTGAAGCTACTATCTAATGGGTAAATAGGAGTCAGCCAGAGAAAGAAGCATTCCAGGTAGAGGGAACAGCATGGCAAAAAGCCTGAGGTGTGAGCGATCCTGACACATTCAAGGACATTAAAGACAAGTGGGTCTGGGATGCAGCACGGGGCAGGGGTCGATGGATTCATGGTGAAGCATTAGGTCAAAAAGGAGAGCTGACACCATATTTTAATACCTGGCAATAGCACCTCAGCCTCCACCTGGAAATTTTGTCCCCAGACTTTCCCTCAGTGAGCTGAATACTGCCTCTGTTCTGAGAGACGTATGCTACCAGCCCTGCCCCAGAGTGCTGTGGGGAACAAGGCTCCAGTTTCGGCTCCTGTCTTGCCGCTAACTGGCTGGTAGGTGACTTCAGGCGATTTTTTTTTTTTTTAACCTCTCTGAGCTTCAGTTTCCTCAGTGACAAAGTGGGGATGATGATAACAGTGCCTTGTTGTAGAAAGTAAATGAGCTTAGCCTGGTGCTTGGCACACGATCGCAGCTCATTAAGGCTGGTGGGAGCTGCTGCCAGTGTAGCAGAGGTAACCGTAGAGGCCACGCTTGCCAGAGACACGTCTCACAGATCCATAGAATTCAGCTGGCAAGAACCTGTTTAGAAGTTGTAATTTTTTAAAAACCTATAAAATTTCTATTTGTAATAGTAACTTTAAAATGGAACTATGGTGGGGGGGATACGCCTGGATGGCTCAGTCGGTTAAGCGTCTGACTCCTGGTTTTGGCTCAGGTCGTGATCTCGGGGTCGAGCCCTAGGTCAGGCTCTGTGCTCACTGGGGAGACAGCTTGAAGATGCTCTCTCTCCCTCTGCCCCACCCCCCCACTCATGTGCATGCTCTCATGTTTTCTCTCTCTCTCAAATAAATAAATAAATATTAAAATAAAATGGGATTATAGAGGTGCCTGGCTGGCTCAGTCAGAAGAGCATGCAACTCTTGATCTTGAGGTCGTGAGTTCAAGCCCCTCATTGGGCGTAGAGAGTACTTAAGTAAATAAATAAACAAACTAACTAAATTTAAAAAAATTATATATAATAAAATGGGATGATAAATACAGTGAATTGGGGTTTAAGGAACTTGTATGACAAGATTTAAGAATAATAGTAACAAACAGTACAGCCGAAGGGCTCGTGTTTTAAACTTTTCAGGACTGGGCACCGTGAGCCAGGCACTAGCTAAGCCCTTTGCGTGCTTTACTTCATCAGTCCTCACAGCAGCTTTCTGGGGGAGCTGTTAGACTCCTCGTAAAGGTGCAGAAACGGACTGGAGAGGTTAAGTCCCATGTCCAGACTGCAGTGAGGAAGTGGGTAGAGCTGGATGGCAGGCCTGAGTCTCTGTCTCAGAGGCGGCGTGCTATTTCCATTATCTGACGCCCCCTCCGTAATCATCAGTGCCTTGGGGGAGACTTTTCTAAGAACTTGAATAAATGCAGAAACGCCTTGTGTTCCAGAACATTGCAAAGATGCAGTTCTCTCCACAGTTAATTTGCACATTTATTTTAACACCAATCAAATTCCCAACAGGCGTTTTCTTGTAATTGGACAGAGCGGTCCCACCTTGGGCAAGAAAAATATACACTGTGTGGACAAAAGGAAAGAAAAGAAGGGTGACCCCCTTCTGCTGGTAAATTAAAAAAAAAAAAAAGTGGAGTAGGTAAGGTCTTGGATACTGCAGTCACAGACCTGAGTTGGAAGGAATCGCAGCACGGATGCTGTATGAGTTGTGTGAATTTGGCCAGACCAGTCTGAGTCTCGGTTTCCTCCTCTGTGAAAGGGAGACGAGCATGCCCCTTGGAGGACAGTGAGGTTCAGGCACCTGGCACGGCACCTAATAAGGCTTCACCAAACAGCAGCTGGCGTGGTGGTAATAACAGTATCTCACATCCACATGAGGACCCCCGTACTGCCCCACGTGGAGGTGTTAGAATGTCCTCCCTGAGCTGGGCCTGGCTCTAATGCCAGATCTTTCTCCCACGGGCTTGCTTTCCTCGACTCCGGATGGGACTGCTCAGGAAGGACAGTTCGAATGGACCGACGGCTCCTCCTATGACTACAGCTACTGGGACGGGAGCCAGCCGGATGACGGCGTCCACGCGGACCCAGAAGAGGAGGACTGCGTGCAGATATGGTACCGGCCCACCAGCGGTGGGTGCCCCTGAGACCAGGGCTCTCGCAGGGGTGCTGGGGAGGTGCCACGGATGGCAGGGAGGCTGGCGAAATAGGTGGCTGGGGGCGTCCTTTTCCACAGCGGATGCAGTTTAAACAGTACGTAGCGGCGCATGGTTGAACGCGGACTGGGATTTGAATGAAAAAGTATTAGTGGCAGAAGCACGGGGGCGGGTGGGGGGAAGGACTTGTACGAAGAGCAAAGGATGGTGCTTCTGTGTCAGCTCACCAGTGCACTGACGTGTGAGCCCCTGCCCCAGGATCCTGAGTATTAGAACAGAGGTGTGCCTGGGGCAGTGAAAAGAATACACACCTGGGTTCCAACCCTAGTCCTACTGCTCTCTAGCTCTGTGCGCTTGCAGGGAATTACTTATTCTCTCTGACATTCCATTTCCTCTTCTGTAAAATGGATTTAGTAATCATTCGCATCCACAGGGCAGATCTGAGGGCTATAGGAAGTACAGTTGGTCCAGCATGAATGCTCTTTCTGGAACCCCAGCCCCACCCCTTATTAATCACGCGGCCCAAAGTGAATGCCTTAACCTCTTGGTGCCTCAGTGTCTTCATCTGCAAAATGGGCTCTTGATACTTAACTCACAGGGTTGCTATGAAGAAGAAAGAAGCTAACGTACATAAAGTGGCCACAATGGCTCGCATGGGGTATTAGCGATCACCGCCATCAGCATTTAACGACATCACCACTCCTCACACCAATCTCGAGAAGTAAAAGCTATTACTATTCTCATTTTGCAGTTGAAGAATCGGAAGCTCAGAGAAGTTAAGTGATTTGCTCATGGTCACACAGCAAGGAGTGAAGTGGGTTTCAAACAAAGTCCAGATTCAAGTACTCAACTGCTACTCCCTCTGTGCTCCTTTTTCTTTTCCTGATTGGAGGAGGGAGGGATGGAATGGGGACTTGCTACCCTGGGGGCCAGGCTGGAGCCTGGGAGCCAGAGCTGGGCCAAGCCTCTGGGTGAAGTTTGTCCCGCCCCATGCACAGTGGCAAGTCAAGACCAGCTTTATGACAGAGAAAGACTGGACAGCAGCCTTATCAAGCAACAGCAAGAAAGAGGTGCCAGTGCAGACACGAGGCCACTGGAGAGGGCTTTTACTCCAGTGGGGTGGTGAGGTGACTTTTACTGTGGTAGGTGGACCCTCACCCAGATTCTCTGCTTCTTCCCACCGCAGCTCTGAGGTCATGGAATGATAACACCTGCAACCACAAGTTCCCTTTTGTCTGCAAGATCGCGTCTCTGACCATTCACTGATCTGGTCTTGTCCCCTCACAGCAAGCCCGACTCCAGCACCGTTTTGTAGCCATACCTAGTGTAGATCGGACACTCAATAAATGTGAAACACGGGAAAGATAAAGCTCCCAGAAAGAGAGTTTAAACAAGCAAGTCTTAATGCTACAGAGTGGTTACTCGGTCATAAGTGACAGGAAACACAACTTAAACTGGCTTAATAAATAAAAAGGGGAGGTGGATTTATTGCTCCAAGTAACAAAAGTCCAAGGTTGTTCTAGACTCAGAGTTGAATTTCGTTGGCCTGGCTCAGTCCCATTCCACTTTGGCTATGTTGGTTGGCTAGACCCTGTTTAGATGCACATCTCTGGGGCGGAAGGGTATTGAGTCAATATCATCTGAACCACCTGGGCCCAAAGAGGTGGGCAATTCCCCAAATTAAAACAAAATTATCAATAGATTTATGCATGGCTGGTGGGAATATAAGATGGTGAAGCCATTCTGAAAAACAATATGGTGCTTCCTCAAAAAGTTAAACATAGAAATACCATATGACCCAGCAATTCCAATTCTGGGTATGTACCCAATAGTATTGAAGACAGGTATTCAAACGTGAGGGGTCATCGCAGCATTATTCATAATGACCCCCAAAGTGGAAACATCTTTGGGGGTACCACCCAGATGACCTCATCCCATGGTTGAGGGTCCCAGCCAGAGCCCTGACCGTAGTATACTGCATGCCTTCCTTGGGAACCTTCACTGCCTTTGAAGTTTGGTCACTCTGAGTCCTGGCCTTGGTCTGCCCTCCCGCCAACTTCTTTGTCTGCAACCAAAGAGGCTCTCCAGCTTTCGCTCCTGGAGCAAGGGCCCGTTACTCGTCCTTGGCTGATAAGTATCCTTCTGTAGAGCATCAAAGCCTTGTAGCAATAGCCAACCAACCTAGTTAGGCTGACGTGTACTGTTTTCTCTGTTCATCAATTACCCGATGCATGGCTTCTGCTGGTGCATTCCCTCCCCCCGGAACGCCCTCCCAGCTCCCTGCATGAAAGTCTGAACCACGTGGTCCTGGGAACTGTATGTGCTCTACCCACCATGACTGATGGCCAGCCTAGAGGGAGGCCATCCAGATGCTCGCCCCTGCCTTGTTGCCTGCTCCCTCAGACTGCTCCCAGTATCCGTGGTTCTAGACTGGGTTTTCCGGTAGCAGTTGCTGAGACAGCGTTTGGCGTAGAGATTGCTTAGGGATCAATACCTGCGAAGGGAAAGCGGAGGAAGAAGTGGAACTGAGACGTGACCTGGAAAATTATCAGCCAACCTGGCAGGGAGATCCAGGAGAAAGAAATATTGCTATCAGAGTGGACTACATGGGGCTGAAAGGGCCAGGCCTTGAAAGACCCAAACTTTACACTGTCGGCGATTCAGGCTTCCCCAGAAAGGATGTGACTTCTCCGGAGCTGATGCTGACCCTGAAGTTGCTGACAGCTGAAAGCTGTCTGCCCTCTTCGGGATCTGAGTGGTGCATCTCCGTGTTAGCACAACTGGAATCAAAAAGACATAGGTTGGGGGTGCCTGGGTGGCTCAGTCAGTTAAGCAGCCAATTCTTGATTTCAGTTCAGGTCATGATCTCAGGGCCGTGGGATCGAGCCCTGAGTCAGGCTCTGCGCTGAGCATGGAGCCTGCTTAAGATTCTCTCTCTCATCTCCCTCTGCCCCTTCCCGCGCCCTCCACCCCAATAATAAATCTTTAAAAAAGACATAGGTTCAAATGCCACCATTTCCGCTCACCATGTAACCTCATGAAAGTGGCTTAACCTCTCTGAGTTTCAGTTTTGTCCTTTGTAAAGTGGAGATGCATTCCCCGTCAGCTCTGACTGTGATTTATCTGGGGAATGAGGAGCTTTATAGGGACTTTTCCCGAAAACTAAAACTCATTCCCTGAGCATCTCAACTATCTTTTTTTTTTTTTCTACATTGGATCGCAATCTTTTTACACCACGTACACATTTCCCTGCTTCCCTAAACAGATGATATTCAGCAAGATTAGTCTTTTCTCGATGATTCAGGGTCATGTGCGCTCCGTCTACTTCAGGTATTTTTGTCGCCTGTCATCATATCTGGGTGTCACTGTGCCAGTCTCTGGCAGCCCACAGAATCTCCCATCTTTTCTAGACTGTTGCTGCTGAGATGCTGTGGGCAGGGAAGCCAGGCAACCAAGCCTGAGAATAATCCGTGAAAGAGACAGAGAGAGAGAGAGAGGGTGGGGGAGAGCGGGGGAGATAGATCGATGATAGATGGATGGATGGAGGCATGGAGGCATGGATGATGCATGGATGGATGAATAGATGGATGGTGCATGCATGCATACATGGGTAGACGGACAGATGTTTAAATGGGTGGGTGGGTGGATGCGTGGATGGATGGAGGAAGGAGTGGAAAACAATCAAGAGATATTTTTAGAGGGACCTAGATGATAGATAGATGGACAGACAGGGAGGCTGGTGCTCACGACAATAAATATATATCACCCATACAATCGTCACAAATGAAGCATATGATCCCAGCATGTGGACATATCAACATGTATTTAACAATCCTTCTATTGTTAGTCTTTTTGGTGCCATCTAATTTTTCACAATTACAGATAACACAGTGATAATCATCTCTGTATACATGTTCATTTATTTTCTTGGGGATATATTCCTAGAAGTTGAATTACCAGTTCAAAGTGTAAGCACATTTAAAAAATAGGATTACTTTTCTATTACAAAAATATGCATGTGGACTGCGAAAACATATATAAAGTGTCTTGTGCGTATCTCCCATAATCCCACCAGCCAGAGTTAACCACTGTTGACCTTTTAAAAGTGTTTTCTGGGCCTGTGTACCGTGAGCAACGTGAGAATGCACCACGAGGGCCTCCTACTCCCAGGAACAAAATTGACTGAGGGTCCTGGCTTTTGTGGGTGAATTCCATCATTTTGTTTGCTCAGGGGCCTCACTTCCCATAGGCTGCTCCCAGGCAATGACTAAGTGAGGCAGTCTTGTTCCTGGGGGATCACATTCCCTTGGCGGTGGACTTTAGCTCAGGGACATCCCGATGGCCTTGCTGAACAGGCCAGTCTAGGAGGCCTCCACCTTCTCTCCTTCACTGGAGGGCCAGACTTGCATCACAGGCTGACACCTCTCCCAGCTTTCCCTGGTTCCCTTCATATTTTCTTTCACAAAGGCATTTCCTCTAATAAAATCCTTGCACACTTAATCCATCCCTGTGCCTGCTTCTCAGAGGACCCAGATTCACACACAAACACAGTATGAGACACCCCCCCAAAAGCCCATACTAGTTTATACTCATACCTACAGTATATGAGAGCCCCCCTTCACCTGCGCTTTTGCCAACACATTGGTCCCCAGCTTCAGACGGAGCCCCCAGTGAGCAGGTGGCTACTCCTTCCGCTCCCTTGGCAGTCCTCAGACGCAAGTGCATCACTCAGACTGTGTTGCTTGCTAGTGACAGAAAACCCAACCCAAACTGCCTTAAACACAAAAAAAGACTTTGATTTATTCTTTGAGTTGAACAGTCCAGAGGTATCTAGCTTCAGGCTTAGCTTGATCCAGCGGCTTAAATGATATTGCCAAAGACATCTGTCACTTTGTTCTGCCTCCATGGTGTTGTCTTGATCCTGAAGTTCCAGTCTCTCCACTTGGCAAAGCAAAAATGGCCAGTCTACATCTTCTATCCTTCAAGAGAAGGAGAGGTGTTTCTTTCTCAGAAGCCCCGGCAAACATCTCTTATATCATTGGCTGTACCTGGGTTATTTGGCCAATTCAACCCATCGTCATAGCCAGGAGGATAAAAGATGGATTGCTTAAGTCAGTCAGGGTCCGTGCAATCGAGCCTGAGAACTGAGGAACACATGGCTTTCCAAAAGGAATTGGAGGTGTGTTTTGTCAAAAAAAGAGCTAATGGAAGCCGTTTTGAAAACAAAACTAAGTATCTCTAGTACAGGAAGGCATCGAGGAACCAACTCTAAATTTCAAACTGGGAAGGAGGTTGAAAACACAAAAAGCTAACTGCAGCCTCAGGGCAGTCTTCCCAGAGAAGGGCAAGACCACATCTCACTCCCGTGCAGAGTCTTTAGAGGGAGTATTTTTTTTTCCCCATTCTCAGCTCAGAAGAAGTAGGATATTCTCTGTAGAGCTGCAAAAGAGAATCAGGAGCCGTATCAGCTGTCAAAATAAACACATGGGGCATAGTTAAGTGGTTTGCCCAATTCGAAGGATAATAATAATAATATTAAAAAAAGAAAAAAACGAGAGAAATCAGACCTCTGTTATTTTGAAGCGAATTTCAGAGCCAACAGCCTGGCATCCGTCTTTTTAAGGAGGCTCTCACCAGCTGGGGAATTCTCTGGAGGAAGCCAGTCCTCACAAACATGCCTTGTTAGAAGAATCCAGGGCTTCTTTTCCATCCAGGTTTAGCCACACAGCACTTCTTCCTAACATCTACCGACTGTCAGGGACCTTCGCCGTGGAAGCCGATGCAGTCCTGTCCACAACCCCACTACAGGGCTCTGCTGGGCCTCCAGGTGAAGGTGGTGGGCTTGGAGTCAGATTCCTGGCTCAGACCCCAGCTGCAGCACTTGCAAGGTGTAGACTTGAGCAAGCTGCTTCACCTTGCCAGGCTTCCATTTGGAAATGCAGGTGGGAACGCCAGTCGTCCTCTGAGGCTGTGAGGAGTGAGATGCTTCATGAAAAGGCCTTAGCGGTGGCTGGCACATCGTAGACACTCAATAAACACTCACCGTCATGATGGTGTTTGGTATCCCCGCTTTGTCGGCTAGGACAAGGACAGGACACCGCCCATTTAGTGTTCAACCTGAATGACTACACCCCTTGTGCATACTTGAGAATGTCTTTGTTGCCACAGATCCTTCCTTCTGTGACACTTCGTGATCCCTAGGGGATGTTCATTATGTAGCTACTTTTAAAATATGATGAATTCAGCCCATTCTCTCTCATAACCCCCTAAGGCTAGGTTTGACTTGGTCAGGGACCCAGGACCAACTGCAGTGATCAAGACAAAACAGTGATATGTTTAATAAATTTATTGCCAAATGCCTTCAAGGAGGTACTAACAATCTCCACTGTAATCTATGCAAAGATGACAAAAATAATAGCATTCATTGCCAGTACTGCTTTTAAACAGTAATTCTTTGATTACCATGGAGGGTGGGCATTTGCTTATAGTGGTCGTGGCCATCTTGAATTGGGAGGAGAGGTGCTCGGTTTTCCAGTCCTCCTCAGCTGGGAAATGCCCTCCCTCCCACCACCCAGGGACTATTTAATGAACACCTACCCCCCATGGAACCAAGTAACAACCAGGCATCCAGTGAGCTTCCCCGCGGCAGGAGCCGAGGCGTCTCCCCACGCCCACTGGAGTCATTGCTATTTGTCTTACAATAGAAAGTCTCCAGCAATAACGCTGGCCTGTCAAAGCCACGTCTTCTAGGGAGCACTGGTTCCTGTTAATGATACCACAGGAACGAGTCCCCAGCTGTGCTGCAAGCATGGATGCAGGGGGGAGATGGGGAGAAGCCGTGCAGGAGCCCTCAGAGGCTCCACACACCCTGCTCTCCTCCACGTGGGCCCTGGTAACTCATTGCCAAGCCCCGCTGTGCATTTGCCACGATCAGTGTCATTAACTCATTACCTTTCATCCGTGCAGACCAGCCCATTGCCAGCCCCCAGCAGTTGGCCCCTTGAAAGGAGGATATTGTTGCACAAAGGGCCTCATCGTAATAATAGAGGGGTGGGGAAAAATCATAGGCATCAGAATTTCTCTTAGAGACAGACCTGACTTTATTTAGGAAAATGTCTTGATAAAGCACTTGGTGGAGAGGAGAGGAGCCCAAGGAACAAAAGAGATAGCCAAACAATTCCATATTCAAAATGAATTGAAAATACATGGTGAGCCTGTGTCAAAGATGTATTTAATTCTTTAATGAAGGAACCAGCTAGATGGCGAAACTGGTTCAGAGGATAGAAGAAACTCATACATCCACATTGCCACCACATATCGTTCATAAGAAAACAGAATGCTGGGTGCCTGGCTGGCTCAGTCGGTGGAGTGTGCAGACTCTCGATCTGGGGCTGTGAGTTCTGGCCCCAAATTGGGTGTAGAGATTACTTTAACAAGTAAAATCTTGGGGGCACCCGGGTGGCTCAGTTGGTTGATCGTCTGCCTTCAGCTCATCTCAGGTCATGATCTCGGGGTCCTGGGATGGAGCCCCACATGGGGCTCCCTGCTCAGCAGGGAGTCTGCGTCTCTGAGAACACTCTTTCTGTGCCTTCCTTCCGCTCATCCTCTCTCTCTCTCAAATAAAAATAAATAAAAATAAAATAAAATCTTTAAAAAATGTTGGAATAAATTTCCAAGTTAAATATGAAACTAGTTAATGACAGGACAATAAAACCTTTAGGCCGAGACTTAGCAAACTATGACTTGGTGATCAAACCCAACACCTATTTTTGTATATATTTTTTTTACATTTTTACACAGCTGGAAAAAGAACAATATTCCGTAACATGAAAATGACATACAATTCAAATTTCCACGTCCATAAATAAAGTTTTATTGTAACGCAGCCATGCTCATTCACAGCAGTCCGTGGTGGCTTTCATACAACAATGGCTGAGTGGAATAGTTGCAACAGAGAATGTATGGCCCACGAAGCCTGAAATATTTATCGCCTGGCCCTTTACGGAAGAAGTTCCCTGACCTCTGCTCTAAAATAATGACATGTCAATAATTTTGAGATTACGTCTCTACTGGGCAAAAATCAGCTGCATCTCCACAAGACAAAAAACATTTGCAACTTACCAATTTTCTACAAGTTAACACCGACTTTTATAGAACTGTGGCCCGGTCAATAACGAAGTCAAACAGTTACATCCCCTTGAAAATCAGATAACCTTTAAGCAGATAGTGTTCTAATTTAATTTTGAAAAGTTATATAGCTCTCTTTTTCCTTTTTTTCAAACTTGTGGATAATTGTTCTTAACACTTGGAACCAAAAGATCACTAAGTAATTGAGACTGGGTGATCTATAATGATCTACAATTCATTGTCTAGAAAGTCACTTCCTTCTCAGGAGTTCTCAGAATTGAAGATTGGAGAGCTCTTTCATAAAGCTCAGAGAAGGCCTCTCATTCTGAGCAGAGAGAAGACAACCAGACTTAGGACAAAATAGGAGGAACTGGGGGAAAACTGGCCTGCTGGTCTACCTTATAGGTTATTCTGTGTCAGCCTAGGTGGAATGGGGTGGAGAGGGGCAAATCCCAAAGTGGCAGCCAAGATGTCCTGGGGGTATGTTGGGAACTGGGTGGCATTTTGATTATTATTGGTTTAAGGGACTTAGACTTAGTAGCCATTCTCCAATAAATTGGGGAGAGATTGCCCTCCCCACCAGTTATTCCCGGCTGCTAACCCCATACATTCAAGTGGCCCACACTGCACACCAGGGCTGCTGCCACCACTGGAGCATCCCAGAAATAAGTCTGGGTGGGTTTCTTTTTCAAAAACCTTTCTGAGAAACAATTCACACAATGTCTTAGCTCATGCTTCTGTAACAGAGTGCCATAGACTGGGTAGTTTATAAACAAAAGAAGTTTCTTGCTCGCACTACTGGAGGTGAAATCTAAGATCAAGGCGCCAGCAGATTTAGTGTCTGGTGAGAACCTGCTTCCTGGTTCATAGATGGCCAACTTCCCACTGTGTCTTTCCTTGGTGGAAAGGGTGAGGATGGCGAGGGAATGCTCAGGGGTCTCTTTTATATGTGTACTAATTCCATTCATGAGGGTTCCACCTCATGACCTAATCATTTCCCAAACACCCCACCTCCAAATACCATTACACTGGAGATAAATTTCAACGTATGAATTGGGGCGGGGGTGGGGAGAACAAAACATTCAGTCTATAGCACACAACCATAAAATTCATTCATTTAAAGTGTATCATTTAATGGCTTTTAGAACATTCACATATTTGTGCACCCATCACAATAACCGCTTTTAGAATATTTCAATTACCTGTAAAAGGAAACACACATTCCTTAGCCATCACCCCCAAGCCCCTAGCCCCAGGCCAAGTGGGCTGGTTTTGTTTGCTTTTTTTTTTAACTGTGGGTGAGTCGGGACTTAAACATATCAATATATCACAGAGGCATTGCCCACCTATTTCACAATTTGCTCCCAGCAGGCAGGACCCAAAGTCCAAGTCCCAGCATCAGCATTTCATCGCACTAGAGTATTCATGCAAGTCCATGATATTTCTCCCACTTCCAGCTCCCACCACCTCCCCGCATGCTCTTAGATACATTTCTAGGATGAGGGGTAGGGGCTGACACCACTATATGGTGCCATAATACTTCTCACTTTGTTTCCCTTTTTCCCCTGTACCTTATCGGTATCCTGAGAGCCTTGGAGACATTTGGGATTTATGAAATGGACCTGTAGGCATTTGGCATTTGGGAAACATAGTCCCTTGTCCCCGAAGAGGTGGGTGAGGGCTGTTATCCTCTGCCATCTTTTCGGGACCCCCAGACCAGCACTTAGGCGGTACACATTCCAGGCACCCAGGAATTCCTGCTCTCTTAGGTCACATTTCCTAGAAGCAGAGCCTAAGACAAGGACGTATGTGCAAGTGACTTATTGCGGTAGTGTTCACAGGAAGAATTCATATGGGAAAATGCATAATTAATCCTTTCATCTGGTGATGCATACATTTCCAATTTATTCTCTTTGTTGTTTATTTTCAGATTTGGGAAGTATATCCATATGCTTTGTTATAGTTTTCCATTCATTGAACATACTTTCCAACAGATTCTATATAATCTGAATCTTTCCCCTGGCCTAGGGTGATCAGCTGTTGGGAGAGCAAAAAAAGGCCACCACCACAGCAGAACAACAACAGTGGAAACCTAGTATAATCTCTATCGTATGGACAGCAATACAGTTGCCACCCCATTTCCAGCTTTCAAATCTTGCACAAATATGTCTGCAGCTCATGCCAACAGGGAACTCTGCAAGGAAGGGAGTTCTGAGAAAGGCAGTTCCATTGTAGCTAACTAAGGTGATATAATACAAATTCAACAGTTTGTCAGCTCCAAATTACCAACCCAATGAAAGCGGGGGTTGGGTGAGGGGGAACCCAAATAACTTCTTTCCAGCAGAACTAATTTAAGCAGAAGTGTATTAAGGCCATGAAACGGCTTGGTTAGGGACAGTTCTTCATACAGTGGAGGTGATATCACCATCATGAAAATGATACACAAGCGACTTTTATTTTCTCCCATGTAGTTGTTGAAGCATTAAAAACAAAAAAATCCCAGGACCTACTTCCTTTATTTCTTCTACTATAAATAATTGAGAGTATTATTCAGCCATAAAAAGGACCAAAGTACTGACACTTGCTACAGTGCCGGTGAACCTTGAAAACATTAGGCTCGCTCTGCCTCAGATGTCTTGAGGGAGATGAAAATGAAAACAACAGTGAGATACCGCCACATACCTATTAGAATTGCCCAAATCGAGAAGACTGACGATAATAAACGCCGACGACAATGTGGAGCAACAGGAACTCTCATTCAGTGCTGGTGGGAATGAATGCAAAATAGCTCGGATACTTTGGAGGCCAGTTTGGTAGTTTCTTATAGAACTAAGCATCCGTATGCCACTTGCAATGACATGGATGGAGCTAGAGAGGATAATGCTAAGCGAAATAAGTCAGAGAAAGATAAATACTGTGTGATTTCAGTCCTATGTGGGATTTAAGAAACAAACGAGCAAAGGGGGAAAAAAAGAGAGAGACAGAGGGGCAACCGAAGAAACAGACTCTTAACTGTAGAGAATACACTGATGGTTGCCAGGGGGGAGGTGGGTGGGGAAGGGGGAAACAGGTGACAGGGATGAAGGAACACACTTGTGAGGAGCACTTGATGTTGTATGGAAGTGTTGAATTGCTATATCGTATACCCGAGACTAATATGACACTGTATGTTAACTATCGGAATTTAAATAAGAACTTTAAGGGGCGCCTGGATGGCTTAGTCGGTTAAGTGTCCTACTCTTGATTTCAGCTCAGGTCTCAATCTCAGGGTCATGAGTTCAAGCCCCATGTTGGGCTCCACATTGGGTGTGGAGCCTACTTTTAAAAAAAAGGAAGAAGAATTAAATAAAAACTTTTTAAAAACCCACAAAACTAAACATACTCTTACCATACAACCTAGCAATCATGCTTTTTGGTATTTACCCAAAGGGTTTGAAAACTTATGTCCACACAAAAACCTGCATATGGATGTTTATAAAAACTTCATTCACAGTGGGAAGCAACTGAGAGGTTAAGTAACTTGCCCAAGGTCACACAGTCGATAAATAGGAGAACTGGGATTTGGATCCATCTTTATCTGACTCCAGAACCCGCACACAGAATTGGTAAGTATGGCCTCACATGACCAAGTTAGACGGTGACTCTCAGGAAGAAATACACTTGACAGATTGACCCCGTACATACCCACATGTGCACACATGCGCACACAAGACAGAAACAAGATCTCACACAATAAAACTTACCCTTATTACATGGGATGCACTCTGATATTTTCTATTTTCTTCTTTTTTAATTTTTATTTATGTATTTATATTTCAAGTAATCTCCATGCCCAACCTGGGGCTCAACCCCAGAGATCAAGAGTCACACGCTCTACTGACTGAGCCAGCCAGGTGCCCCCTAATTATTTTTCTAAATGGTTACAACCCACTAAATTTATTTCCCCACCCACTAGTGGATTGCAGCCTGAAATTGGAAAGATCACTGTGCTAAGCTATGCTAAGTCTTTAGCACTTAAAAACTTACTGAGCATGACGACAAGCCAGGTGCTAAACTTAACTAGAGATCTCAAGAGAAATGAGACATGGCCCCTTGCTTCAGGGATTTTGCATTCTAGGGCAGAAGGGACAGAGAAAGAAATGACTCATGTTATTTGAACATCTGTAATACACCAAGCTCTTGGCCAGGCACGAACACACCTGATGTCATTGACTTTCAGGACAAGTGTATGAATTAGGCCAGTGCTTCTGAAATTTGAAGGTGCATATGAATCACCTGGGGGTCTTGTTACAATGCACAAGCTGTGTCGTTAGGCCTGGAGCAGGGCCCCGAGATGCTGTATTTCTCACAAGCTCCCAGGCAATGCCTTTGCTACAGATCCAGGGATCCTACTTTGAGTGTCAAGGAGTCATTTATTGTGAGGCTGATGAGTGAGCTCTTGTATACCCGGCATCATTCTCAGCGCTCAGGATGTGAGTGCAGAGGTCTCTGATTTCAGACTTTGTCCTCACGGCCAAGGAAGTAGGAGCGCTTGCACTCAAGACGCAAGCGAGTGGAGACGGCAGTAGATGGGACTCAGGGGAGGCGGCCAGACCAAGGCCAGTCTCCGCGGCCAGTTTGCAGGGCTGGGCTCAGGGACAAGTGGGGAATTTTACGGGCGGTTTGGCTGTCGTGAAGGGCATGCCCTGGAGGGCTGGTGGTCAGGGTAGGCTCACGTTGGTCCCTCTGGATTCCTTGCAGCCAAGAAGCCTCTGACTCACAGGGCAGGTCGCATCCAACACAGGCGCCGGGAGGCAGTGCCTCCTGCAGTAGCCTCGGACTCTCCACTGGGTAGCTTCCAAATGAATCTTTGGGGACAGTCTTGGCAAATAGCACAGCGGGTCTGGCCCACAAAGGGCTCCACAGCCTGTGATCTGTCAATCTAGACACCTGCCCCTCAGCAAGACACTCAGCTTAACAATCAAAGCCACCGTGGCTCTGAAATGCTCAAATATTTATTCCACTCACTCTCTGCAATTTGTTTTTGTATGATTTTCTAGAACTGGAGGGTTTCCAGCCCCAGGGAACAGCTTAGTTAGACCATTGCTGACTGCAAAAAGATTCAGTGCCCTTCAACAGACACAAATGGAGGCCAGCCTTGTCCATACCCTGTGGTAGGCATTGGGGCACAGAAATCTGAAAACATGAAAAAGAGGTCCCAATATGGTCCTCCAAACCACATGCCTCTACTGCTGAAAGGTGTCTCATAGGAAACCGCATGGCCAGTAACCATATGAAATAACGCTCAGAGTCCATAATAAAGTAAAGGCCAGGACCCACATGGGTCCATCATTCAGATAGGCAAAAAGCTAAAAAACAAAAGATGTGTTGTTGGAGATGTTATGGTGAAATGGACACCCTCAGACACTGTTGGGTAGTTTAAATTGTAACACTTTTGTGGAGGCAGTTTGGCAGTCTCTATCAAGATGTGTTCAATGGCCTTTGACCCAGTCATTTCCTTTCAAGAGCCCATCACTAAAGAAAGAAGTGAATGGAGCAAGTGGCAAAAAAAATCAAGAGGTCTATGTTCTGAGCACGTGTGCCTTGGGACTCCCATTACAAGCCATGAAGGAGTTGATAATCTGGACCTTCTATAGCACAAGAGGGGAAAAATCTAAAGAAAAGTTGTTTGCTAACTGTTTTATCACCCTACTCTGTGCCTGCCAGGCAGGTATGCCTCTGAAAACACTGGATTATATCCAGCCTCCACCCTTGAGGGGCTTATGACCCAGTATGGAAGACAAGTGCTTACATAAAAATAATGGACTCACAGCTGAGTGGGACACACTGTAATGGGGGGACAATACCAGGAGCAAGACCCAGCATAGGAGTGAGAAGCCAGCTTCTGCATTGACCTGTCTCTCCTCAAACCAGGCCCAGCAGCTCCTGGGAGTGATACTTCCTTTCAGAATTTGACTCAGCAATGATTGCTCTCTCTTTTTTCTCTCTTTCTCTCACTCCTCCCTACTCCCCCCAACCCCATCACCCTCAGCTTTGGTCACGCACAGATTTTTCCCACCTTGGAAGGTGAGGCAGAAACTTCTAGTTGCCTATACAACATCAATTCACCCCTTAATCCTTCCAAAAGAGCTCTGTAACCCCGGGAGAGGCAATATGCCTGGCTGAAAAAACTGTATTTCCCAGATTCCCTTTCAGGGAGAATTCTGACCAATGAGATGGAAACAGAAGTTGTTGGATAAGGTTTCCGGGAAAGCTCTCTGAAAAGGGGCTGGCTCAGCTGATAGTCATGCTTTTGCTCCTATCCCGTCCTTCCTGCCGCTTGGTATGCGGATGGGAGAACAATGGCTGCAGTGACCACTTGTGACCGCGAGATGACCTTGAGATTGAAAGACACATGCTAATGATGGTGGGGCAGAAAGCCAGAGGAACCTGGATCTCTGCTGACAATGTCAAGCTGTCTTTCCGACTCCGGACACCTGCCTCCAGATTTTTTTCATGTGAGAGACAATGCTTTATCTTTATAAAGCACCATTAATTGGATTCTCAAGCAGGGACAGTTTTGTCCCGAATGGGACACTGGGCAATGTCTGGAGACACATCTTTGAGTTGTCACAATGTGGAGGAGGAACACTATTGGCATCTAGTGGTTAGAGGCCGGGGACAGCTAATCACCCTATAACATACAGGATAGTCCCCCTCTCCCCCACCACAACACACAGAATTATGTGGCCCGCAATGTCAATGGTGCCAAGGCTGGGGAACCAAGCTCTACAGGTTCCCAATTTTTAGCTGGGCACAGGGCTGACTGGAATAATGACCTCATGGGACCAAGTTCAGGCCAATGCAATATGAGAGACCTCTGTATCATGCCCTTAAAGGAAGAAGTGTGCCCTCCTCTTCCTCTTCTCCTCTTCCCCTCTTCTCTGATGTCTGGAATTCGGACATTGTGGTGGCCATCTTGGAACTTACAGATGAGTCAGCACCCCCAGGGAAGGCAGGTCAACAAGGTGGGAGGACCCTGCACCCCCACATGACGTCACAGAATGAGCCACCACACCAGTTGGGACTGTTGCCTGAGAGAGAAAGACAAACTTCCATCTTGTTAGAGCCATGATCATTTTGAGTTTTGGTTACAGCTGTCAAACCCTTGTGCCAACCAACACAACGTAATATCACCCTCTCTCTTCCTCATTCAGAGAACTTCTGGTCTCTGGATGAAACCCTCTGGAGTGGCTGAGTATCTGCTGTGTTTTGGTAGCAGAGCCGGAAGGATGGGAAAGCGCTTTTTAACGGCACCGTCATCACCACCCCATGGCATTTGCTCCGTTAGTTTATGCCCACAAGTCATCTCTATCTGAGGACGTCAGTTCATCACATTCCCAGACTTTGACTCAGCTCCATTAAGTCTTTGCTTGCAGGGCCTCAAGTGGTCTCTTTATGCACAAAAACAATCTCCAGAATACAGAACAGGTGCACATTTCTGGAATTTTACTCTGTCATCCTGGGGAGACTGAAATGAAGGAGTAGGTGCCCAGGCTCTGCTGATGGGTTTGCTGCCCCAGCTGAGCACATCTCGGTGCCCTCGTTCTCTCGTCAAGCTTCGATGGGAGGCTGTAGCTGATCACCCGATGTCATTACAGTCTCCATGGAGTCATGTCACCCACCCTGTTTCTTGCAGCCCGGGGGCCACGTGGCATGTGTCTGGGACACATTGAACACAATCAGAGGTGCAGTGGAAAAAAAAAAAAAAGACTGGCCTGGATGTTAAGATATGTGGTCTCTTACTCCCAAACCTGCCTTCAGCTAGCTGTGTGAGTCTTCTGTTTGCAAGTGACAACAAGGTCAACTGGCTTCAGCAAAAGAATAGGGAACTTATTGGCTCCTATGACAAAGTCCAAAATCAAGGTATGGCTGGATCCAGGGACAATATTCACTATGTTTATATATCTTGGAAACTTGTTGCTTTACCATCTGCACTGCATGCTTATGCTGGACACACCTTGTTCTAGACAACACGATAATATGTCTCAGTTCTGAGTCACATTGCCTTGGCCTCCTGCCTCCTTCGTCACCCTCACTCCCCGGGAGAACTCCTCCAAATGTGCTTTTCAGGTACAAACCACCCACTCCAGAGCCTACACCCCTCATCACCTCTTTTATCGGGCTCTCACACCCAGGCCACCAAACACTTGCTCTAATGACCCCAGGGCCAGGTAACAATCAGGGACAGCCCCAGTGCCCCAGAGTCCATTTGAGTTATTCAAACTTGCTTACCCAATGCCTCACCTGTTCCTTCCCACAGAAACCACAATAAAGACTCTTCCTGGGGCACCTGGGTGGCTTAATCGGTTAAGTCGGTTTAGGTCATAATCCCAGGGTCCTGGGATTGAGCCCCACGTCTGGCTCCCTGATCCATGGGGAGCCTGCTTCCCCCTCTCCCTCTACCTGCCACTCCCCCTGCTTTTCCTCGAGTGTTCTCTCTCTGTGTCAAATAAATAAATAAAATCTTTTTTAAAAAATTAAGGCTCTTACCCGCAGAGCCTCTTCCCAGCCCTGCCTGGTGACTGATCCTCGTGCTTCCCCTTCCATGCTGTCCCCCAGTATGTGACATGTACTCTCTCTCAAGGCCTGTGAGCGTAACAGGTTATCTTTTAATCATCTCATTTGTTGACCTTGCCTAAATAATAATAAAATCTCTAAAACAAGGATGCAGACGGTGTCATCAGGAAGTCTGCCTCTCTCTCTCTCTCTCAGCCCTGCTTTCCTTGGAGCTGGCTTCATTCTTAGACAGGCTTTCTCTAAGAGGTGGCAGAGGTCTGCTGGCAGTCCCACTGCCCTTCTTCATAGAGTTCAATGATCCCATGGAAGGAGGGCTTCTGTTCCCACCAGTGGTCTTATACTTGATTTCTATGCACCTGGCTTTGAGTGACACGCTAAGATTCGATCGCCAACTATAGTTCTGGCCAATTCTGACACTGTCCACCTGGTGATAGCATCAGATCCCACAGGTGAAGGGCTCAGTCCTGCAAGACTGACCCCCACCCCCCACCTGACCTCAGATGCCAATTGCAAGTCCAAGTTGTCATTCATCTGTACATGTGACCAATCAGCTATAATTGCAGGTTTCCATGACCCCCTCCATGGGTTTGATGAATTCGCTAGAGACACTCACTGAATTCAAGAAAACGTGTATTTACTAGATCATTGGTTTATTATAAAAGGATATAATTCAGGCACAGCCAGATGGAAGAGATGCCTAGGGCATGTAGGGTATGTAAGAAGGGGCGTGGAGTTTCCAAAGTCTCTGAGTGCCCCCCTCTCCCCAAATCTCCACGTGTTCACCAACCTGGAAACTCTCTGAACCCCGTCCTTTTGGGTTTATATGGAGGCTTCATTACATAGGTAGGATTGATGAAATCACTGGCCTTGAGCATTGAGTTCAGTCTCCAGCCTGTCTCTTCCCTCCCCAGAGATGGGGTTGGGAGAGGTGTGGGACTGAAAGTTCCAACCCTCTTCTCACAAGGTTGGCTCCACTGACAGCCTGCCCCCATCCTTAGATGATTAGCATGACAATTGATCTCATCACAAGAAAGTCCAAGGGCTTTAGGAGCTTTGAGCCAAGAGCCTGTGGATGAAGAACAAATACTTATTTCTTATTATAAATCACAGTATCACATATGCTCATCTTTGAACCAATCAGTGTGGTCAGACAGACAGGGGTACTCTGACTTCCAAACCCCGGAGCTGGGAAGTGGGATCTACCCCACCCAAGGCGTGGACTGAGGGCGGGAAGGCTGCTTCCCAGAACTAAAAGAAGGTATAGGACAAGAGAAATCCCTGAGTGGTCCCTACCTTAGTTTGGGTTTTCTAGAAGTGGATCCAGAAACAAGAATTTGAGACAAGTAGTTTATTTGCGAAAGGATCCCAGGAAGCACCAACAGGGCATGGGGAAGTGAGACAGGGAAGGGAAGGACGTCAATACAGGGTGCGTTCATGAGTGGGTTACTGCTTAGAACAGTTGGGACCCAATCCAGCTGGGGACTTCTGGGAGACTGTATAAAACTCATCTAAGCGGTAAGGGAGTTGGGGCATTTATCCACCAGCCTCTATCTGTCACTGCTTGAAGCTGCTTGGCTGGAGTGATTCGCGAACAGATTCTTGGGGCCACAGAGTGGTCCAGGCAGAAAATCACAGGTGCCTGGCAGTAAGAAGCCGTACAGCATGATGGGAGCCCAGGGCGTCACCAACATCTGTTACAGTCAAAGGCAAGACATTTCCCCATGCAGCCCCTCCTAAAGCATTCTCAGGTGTGAAATGAGATAATTAGACTAGAGGCTCTCTCATTTTCCTCTCCAAGGGGAATCCTAAAGCTTCCTCTCTGGGTTGAGGCAATGTAAGTTGGCGGCTGAGCGTTCGGCCTCTGAGGTTGGATTACCTGGGGTCTCAGCCAGAAAAACACAGGACACCTGCTACAGTGTTTATTTTAAAAAAGTTTAACGATGAGGTGGTACAACAGGCAGGAATACCAGAAGCAGGGAGCTGGACCACCCCGGTTAGTACAGGAAGAGAGGATGTGTCCCAGAGCCAGAGGAGAGCCAAGACGGGGGGCTCTTAACAGAGCTGTGGCCGACCAGAACTGCAGCCAGGAGGGTTGAACCCAGCTGGAAATCAGAGAACAAGGGAACAGGTCATGGAGGTCAGAGTGCTGGAGCACACAGTGGGCAGAGAAGACAGCCATTGGATCTAGGGGACAAATGGAGAAAAATCTGCCCACCTGGGTTCAACACCCAGCTTCTCTATTACCAGCTGTGCAACTTTGGGCTGGTTCCTTCACCTGTATGTGCCTCGGTTTCCTCACCTGTAGATTGATATTAGTATTAGTACCTACCTCCTAGGGTTGTTGTGAAGATTAACACCCACCGGGGTGCCTGGGTGGCTCTGTCGGTTAAGCGTCCTACTCTTGGTTTCGGCTCAGGTCATGATCTCAGGGTCGTGGGATCGAGGCCCAAGTCAGGCTCTGTGCTCAGTGAGGAGACTGCTTGGTGATTCTCTCCCTCTGCCCCTCCCCCCACTCTCATGCGTGTGCAGGCGCGCTCTCTCTCTCAAATAAATAAATCTTAAAAAAAAAAAGATTAACACCCATAAAAACACTTAAAACAGTGCCAAGCATTTTGTAAATGATCAACAAATATTAGCCATTATTAAATTATCATATAATTATATCATTTATCATAAATATTGTCCTGCCAGCTATAAGCATGTGATAGGCCTGTGCTAAGTGTTAAATTGCTGTGAAGTTAAAACGTGATAAGATGTGAAGGGATTTGAAAATTTGAGTGTATTCCCAGATGCTAAAGAGTATTATTATTTGGCCTAAGATTTAATGAAGAAAGAGACTGCAGACAGAAAAGAAAAAGGAAAGGGACCAGGGGTGGGGTGGGGAGAGCTCTTGGTTTCCCTTTCTCTGGGACATTCCTTCCACCTCCTGCGAAAAACCATCTCCTGCCTGTGGTTCACCAAGAGCAGATGTTAAAGGAGCAAAATACGCTCTTCACTGTAGATAAGTCAAGATAGATCTTTCCAGATGAATAGATAGTTACCTCTGGGAAGTGACTGAGAGGAGTCTGGCTTGCGTGAAGTTCTGCCGAAAGCTTTTCAGACCATGGGATCGCTTCCGTGTTATTACAAAGATAGCGAGGTGCATGTAAAGGACACCAGACTGGGGGTGGTTGGGGATCAGAACCCCTTCCCTGAATGCTTGCGAAGGGCCAGGCACTGTGCTGAGCACGTACAACTATTAACTCATCAATCCTTCCTGCAAGGTGTTACTAGATCCCGCATTCTACAGATGAGAGAATCGAGGCTCAGAGGGCTCTAGGAATTTTCCCAGATCACGCAGCTGGTGCGTGGATGGAACCAATGTCCTCCGAACTCCAAAGCTCATGCTCTCTCCGGGATGCCTGGATCTAATTCCAGCTCGACCATGAACTTACTCTGTAATCTCAGGGAAGGCACTTCCCCCTCCGTGCAAGCCCTGGAGTGATGGAGCCGGTCTAGGTGGTAATCCCTCCTTCCAGCTCCTTGTTCAAGGAAGGGGCCAGTGCAAATTCAGCGTAAGCTCTGACCCAAGTAGAACCAAACCATAACATGAACGCCGTGTGGCAGGATTTCTCACAGCCAGCCTGCTTTATATTGGCCCTGTTATTAAAAAAAAAAAAAAAAAAGTTTGCTGAGCATAGAAAAAGTGTCAACTAGAACTGAAAACAATCCGAACGCCTATTAACTATAGAATGGGTAAGTATCTTAATACCATAATGGCTCTGGGTCTCACCTGGCTGAGTCAAGGTGCCAGCTGGGGCCGAGGTCTCCTCTGAGGCTGGGGTCCTCTTCCAGGATTGACTGGTTGTTGACAGAACTCAGTTCCTTCCCGCTGTGGGACTGAGCTCTTGGCTCCTGGAGGCTTCCCACTGTTCCCGCCCACAGGGCCCTCTCCGCACACGGCTGTTTCTTTTTCAAGGCCAACTGGAGAGCATCTCGGAGGCTTTGAATGTCTTCATTTCTTCTGTCTCTGACCTCTGGACGCAGATTCTAAGGGTTCATGTGATTAAATCAGGCTCACTTGGGGTAATCTCTTTTGGTAAACTGAACCTGTTAGAGACCTTAATTGCACCTGCAGCATCCTTTCACTTTGCCGAATAATGTAACCTAATCAGCAGAGTGATGCCTCACCATGTTCCCACATCCCACCTGCACCCCAGGGGAGGGGACGATATGGGGAGGGGACACGGGGGGCGCCATCTTGGACTCCTGCCTGCCACAATTCATGAGCAGTTACTGTGCACCAGGCTCTCTACTAAACCGCTTTATATGGACTCATTTAATCTTCACACCAACCCTACAGAGGAGGGGCTGTTGCTGTCCCTGTTGTACTGAGGAGCAAGGTGAGGCACCAAGAAGCTGAGTGACTGTGGTCACACAGCTAGTGAGTGGCTGAGCCAGGGTTGGGACCCCCTGGTCTCTCTCTCTTTCTGTGTGTGTGTCTCTCTCCTTCTCTTTCTTTTTTTTTTTTTTTAAAGATTATTTATTTATTTATTTGACAGAGATAGCCAGCCAGCGAGAGAGGGAACACAAGCAGGGGGAGTGGGAGAGGAAGAAGCAGGCTCCCAGCGGAGGAGCCTGATGTGGGACTCGATCCCGGAACACCGGGATCACGCCCTGAGCCAAAGGCAGACGCCTAACGACTGCGCTACCCAGGCGCCCCTCTCCTTCTCTTTCTTACACTTACACACACACACACGCACACACACACACACACACGGTCATACCACCACCTCTGGTCTTTCCTTTGCCACCCTTTTGGTGAATGTTTGCCTTCAGAGAGTCCTTTTGAAGGGTCCAAGGGGATGGGAATGTTTGAAGAAAGGAAGAGACGGAGCATATCAAGCCCAACCTTGGTGATTGGTGTGATGACTGAGCATTTACGGTGTTCTGTGTTGAGCTGTGCTCTTCACATCCAAGATCTCACTCATCCTCCCAGCAACCCCAGTTGCTATTATTATACCCGCTTGACTGACAAGGAGATGGGGGCTCAGAGAGGTTAAACTACTTGCCAAGGTCACACAGTAAGCAACCAGGATGGAGGCCCACTGACATTATTCCAACCAACTGCTAGTTTTCTCCTGTACATCAATGCCTCTTCTCAGAGCCCTCTGGCTTCTCTGCCATGAGAGTGAGCTGCCAAGGGAGCCCTGCTGCCCAAAACCTCAGCTCACCTAGAAAGGGACCAAGGAGCAAACAGAAGGCCCTGGCTCTCCCTGCCTCACAGCCTCCCAGCAACCTCGCCCCACTTTGCCTTCATGACAACATCAATCTTGTTCAAACCCCAGAGCCCATGAGCCCCACCACGCTGGCAGCCTCTGAGTCACCGCACACCGGCAGACGGTGCTAAACTAATTTCCCAGCGTCTTTGGGAAGGATTCGGTTTCTGTCTCCCCAGCTGAGGGCCATGCAGACAGTGGCAGGAGGCCGGCAGGACCCAAGGGGTCCCTTCCTGGTCTGGGAGAACCCAGACTGAGATGTGATAAGATCCTGATTAGCAAAGTGACTGGGGCCAGGAGAGGGTCTAGAGGGTTCAAACTGAATTAAGGGATGGGACAGTAGGTGCCAAATCACAGGGTGGTGCTAAAACATCCCTGGAAATGCAACCACATAGAGAAAATTGTCATTATCTTTTGCAATGACTTACAGGGCTCTGTGTCTACAGATGACTTCATTACAACCCTACAAGGTCAGTACAATTTATTGTTGCCATTCTACAGATGAGGAAACCGAGGCACAGAGCTCCAGTCACTTGCTCAAGGTCATAAACGTGGTAAGGTGGTGGAGCCAGATTTTTAACCCTGACCACCTGACTCAACCGGACACATCATTTGCCCATCCGGGTGCCCACTCGTCTGGGTCGGTCCAGCCGTGGTGACAGCAACTGCAGAAGATAAAAGTAACTCAGTTAACGTCTTTCCCTCTCTGGAATTGGTTTTGAATTGGCCCCCAAGTGGGTAGTCATGCTGGGCTTCAAACAGGTCCGCCCATCTTCCTGCTTGCCAGCTTCCTTAATCCTGACAGGGCTCAAGGTGCTACTCCCTGCTTGCTAATTCCATCACCAGCGGCAGCATAGAGTAACGGAAAAAGCCAGAGCAGAGGAGCCAAGTTCAAATACTGGTTTTGCCACTGCCTATGATCTTGGGCAGTTCTCTCTCTCTCTCTACACACACACGTATATGTATAAAGGCACGCAGCCAGGGGCACCTGGGTGGCTCAGTCAGTTAAGCGTCTGACTCTTGATTTCGGCTCAGATCATGATCTCAGGATGGTGAGATGGAGCTCCGTGTCGGGCTCCCACTCAGCAGGGAGTCTGCTTGAGAGTCTCTGTCTCTCATTGCTCTCTCTCACTTTCTCTCTCTAAAATAAATAAATAGATCCTTTTTTTAAAAAAAGGCGCACAGTCAGCCCTCAACCAATGACAACATCGGATGTGACACAGTAGTAATTATTACCAATTTAACCTATTGCTTAAGCACGTGGACTCTAGAGCCCATCTGGGTTTAAAGCTTTGTAGTCCTGGGGTGCCTGGGTGGCTCCAACGATTGAGCGTCTGCCTTTGGCTAGGGTAGTGATATCCAGGTCCTGGGATCGAGCCCCACGTCGGGCTCCCTGCTCAGCGGAGAGCCTGCTTCTCCCTCTCCCTCTGCCTCTCCCCAATTTGTGCTCTTTCTCTCTCTCTCTCTCTGAAATGAGTAACTGAAGTCTTAAAAAAAAAAAAAAAAAAAAAAAAAAAAAAAAAAAAAAGTTGGGTNTGTGTAGTTCTTCAGATGCGTTACTTAACCTCAGAGGTCTCATCTCTGTAAAGGGGGATACTGATAATACCCACATTTTAATTAGTTAAAATATATAAAGTTTTACGACACCAGCACACACGAAATACCCATAATATTTAAAATCGTAATAGCAGAGGGGCGCCTGGGTGACTCAGTTGGTTAAGCATCTGCCTTTGGCTCAGGTCATGATCCCAGGGTCCTGGGATCAAGCTCTGCATCTGGCTCTCTGCTCAGCGGGGAGCCTGCTTCTCCCTCCCTCTGCCCCTCCACCTGCTTGTGCTCTCTCTCTCTTTCAAATAAATACATAAATAAATGATAAATAAAATCTTTTAAAAAATAAAATCAAATCGTAGTAGCAGAGAGGCTGCATGTCCATTTCAACCTTGACCTTGGCTTTGGCAAATGGATATTAAGATTCTGCCAAGTGAACTACTTTTAACCAAATCCTATTACAACAAAGCAATTAGTAATACAGTGGATATTTTGAGTACAAGTGAGTGGCATTTAGTATCAAATGGCAAATTCTATGCTGTGTGATTTACCACAATAAAAAAGTATTCATTTGTTCATCCTAACAGTGTCACAAAGTCTGGACTGCTTTGGACAGATGATACGTGATCTGTGAGTTTCGTATTATTGCTTTATTCAAAGGCTATTGCTGTCCATACAGAGATATTTGAACAAGCAGGAGAGCAGTTTTTCCCAGCCTGCAGTCTTGTGAACATGCCCTACTGACTGACCGCAGAGCCATAAGTTAAATCAGCCAGGGACAGCTCAGCTCTACTCAGAACCAGGGCAAACCAAAAACGGTGACTGACTGTTTATAACCCCATCCAAGCACCGTCAATGACCTATGTCAGCAGCTGTGGGAGTGGCCCTTTAGAAGCTGCCTGAATACATTCTTGAAATGATTTCCCCATGGTTCATGATGCATCATAAATTTATAAAGTTAGACACGCCTCCTCCAAAATGTCACGCTGGAAAGACTGTGACAGGCACCAGCATTTTAAAACCCAGTTATCCCAAACGACCAAAATAAAGGCTTTGGAAGAATGCCACTTGTCCCATGTGCCTTCTCTCCAGGTTAAGAGCTGCCGTATGGCTTTTGGAACTGAAAAGCCTCAAAGCCTCCGGTATTGGAAAGGTGGCCGCTGCAGGTGAAAGCCAAGCACCCTCTGTCCATCTTACTTGGCATCGTGATATTTTGGCCAGGCTTCTGAGTGACTGCTCAGAAAGGCACCGGTAGTCCTTGGGTCTGGGCATTCATGTGGTAGCAGGTGGGGATCAGACGTGCCCACTGGCGCCACCTGACATTCCCAAAGCCCTTTCTGGAGCACATATGGCTTGCAGGTGCTTTGAATGTGATGTTGGGTTTCAGCATAAAAGCTGGAGTCAAGATCCGCAGAGGAGAATCTTAACATTTGTTTAAAAAAATTTTTTTAAAAAGCTCATGGATAGCAAAGAACTGTGTCTGTGATCGCCTGAGATAGTTTTCATTTTCAGAGACAACTGAAGATTTTATTCCTTCCACTTGGAGAAGGCCAAATCNTTTGTTTAGTTTTCATTTTCAGAGACAACTGAAGATTTTATTCCTTCCACTTGGAGAAGGCCAAATCCCAGCTGAGCCCTGTTGATCCTTATCTGGCTTCTAGATCACATCCTCTTTGGTAATTGGCATCAGTGAGCTCAAATTCCAGCCTTCTTCCTAGGAGACTGGGAGCCTGTCACAGAAATATGTAGCTGTAATAGTACTTTCTTGATTCTGTGGGGAATGCAGCCAGGCTTCTCCATGAGACCTAGATCTTGGCTTTATCGAGTCACCCCATCTAAAATCCAGTTCTCAGCATCACGGGGAACAGCAGGGTTCCCCAGAAGCAAAGAAGCTGTATTTTTTTTCTTTTTTAAAAAGATTTTATTTATTTATTTGACAGAGATAGAGACAGCCAGCGAGAGAGGGAACACAAGCAGGGGGAGTGGGAGAGGAAGAAGCAGGCTCATAGTGGAGGAGCCTGATGTGGGGCTCGATCCCATAACGCCGGGATCACGCCCTGAGCCGAAGGCAGACGCTTAACCGCTGTGCCACCCAGGCGCCCCAGAAGCTGTATTTTCAAATGGAACCCGACAGATCTGCAATTAGAAGTAACTTGAGATGTTATTATTTTAACCATATCACTGGTAACTCCAGCCTATATTCAACCAAGTTTTCTGGGATCAATCTTTTCTTTAATAACAGTGTCAGTTACAGTGCTTTCAGCTGGAAGCATTAAGCCTTGCAGAAAACCCGATTTAACTGGCTGAAGCAATGATAAACGTACAATTTCATGTAATAGGATGAAATCATAAACAAGGCAAGAATGCTTATTCTCACCACTTCTTTTCAACATTATACTGGCAGTTCTTGCCATTGCAATAAGCTAAGAAAAAGAAAGAAAGGAATAGAGATCAGAAGGGAAGAAGTAAAACAGTCTCTATTTGTAGGTGATGTAATTATCTACATAGAAGAACCTGAAGAATCCACCCAACAACTGCTAGAACAAATGAGTTTAACAAGGTTCCAGAGTAGATCAATATACAAAACAATCGTATATCAAGATGCCTGAAGGGGAGGGATAGCCCTGATTGTTTAACAGTATCATTAAGTACCTAAATTCTTTAAAGTTTTCCACATTGCCAAATATAGTGTTGCTTCTTATGGGTGCACAATGACTAACACGGGTCCAAAAATCACATCTCCACAAAGCAACATCCGTAGGTCAGAGGAAGAGATGAGGACATACATGCTCCTTGTGTCCATTTATAGGGTGGGGAAACTTTCACGGAGGCCCCCTCCAGACTTTCCTTCATTGGCCAGAAAGGTTTCACATGCCCATTTTTTTAAAAAAAGATTTTATTTATTTATTTGACAGAGAGAGAGAGAGACAGCCAGCGAGAGAGGGAACACAAGCAGGGGGAGTGGGAGAGAGAGAAGCAGGCTCCCAGTGGAAGAACCCGACGTGGGGCTGGATCCCAGAATGCCGGGATCGTGCCCTGAGCCGAAGGCAGACGCCTGACGACTGAGCCACCCAGGAGCCCCCACATGCCCATTTTTTTAACCGATCACTGGCCAAGGAAGCAGAATTACTATGATTAGCTTGAAATACTCAGGATTTACCCTCCCCATTCAATGGGGCTGGGGAGGTGACCAGCATTCCTTAAAGCTTATGACCACAGAATATCTGAACAAAACCAGAATATGGTTGATAAGAAGGGAAAATGTCTACTAGGTAAGCAACTAGCAGTATTTGCCGTGATATCCTACACACAATTTCCAGTAATCAAGCCACTGGGAGACCCCAAGCTGGCCATGGATAAGATCTTAGCTTCTGTCAACATGGATGTCTGCTGCCCCTGGACAGCCTCCAGAACTCTGGCTTTCAAAGCAACCAGCAAAATCCCTTCAGCTCCTTATTTATATATTCTCGAATGATTAAAAAAAACAAACTTCTGTTGGGCGCCTGGGTGGCTCAGTTGGTTAAGCTTGTGTCTGCCTTAGGCTCAGGTCATGATCCCAGGGTGCTGGGATTGAGCCCCACATCAAGCTCCCTGCTCAGTGGGGAGTCTGCTTCTCCTTTTCCCTCTGCCCCTCCCCCTGCTAGCGTGCTCACGCTCTCTCTCTTTCTTTCTCTCTCCCTCGTGAATAAATAAAATCTTTTTTAAAAAAAGAAAAAACCCTTCTGTTTATAAGTACATTTTTAACTTTTCAAGGCAATTTCCCATCTTTTATATCATTCTCTCCACACAACCATCTCCAGAAGCCCCAAGAGATTAAATGATGTCCCTAAAGTCACCAGGAACAGAGAAACCATGGTGTATTGATGACCTCCTGTGCTCCAGAATCTGTACTAGGCATTTTACGTGGATTGTCTCCATCTAATTCTCACTACAACCCAAGGTAGATTTTATTACTATTCCCTTTTTCAAAGGCGTACTGAGGCACAGAGAAGTTAAGTAACTTGTCTACAGTCACACAGCTAGTGAAGAGAAGACCCAGGATAGACCTCAGGTCTGTCTGAGCCCCTAGTGCCTTGCTCTTTAACCTCTAAATTAGATTTTTAAATCATCTTGTACCAAATAACTATGCTCAGCTTGGGTTGTTTAGAGGTTAACTCATCTAATATTTCTCTTGATGTTTTTATCCACGTCAGCACAAATAAGAATCGTCTTGGAAGGCAGAAACAATGGAATGGGGAAAAGGGAGGCTATCTTTCACTTCTTAAATCTGGCAAACCTTCCTCTCACAAACTCTCCCTTCTTTCAACCCCTCACCCCCACCCTGCCACCACCCCACAACCTGCAGTTCACTTACAGCCCTCCCATATCCACACATCCTACCCAGCCTTCGTCCCATACTAGTTGCTCCAACCTGTCTTCCACTCACAGGGAATAACTTCTAGGCCTCCCTAAATTTTCTTTTTTCCAGCCACAGGTCACAACTTGAACACAATTCTTGGTACTCTTTTTCTGGGAACCTGGTTGTGTTCTTTCTGTGGGCAGAGATCCTGCTTGGGTCTGCCAAATCCCTAAGATCCCAGTTCCAATAAGAATTCCCTCTCTTGGGGCACCTGGGTGGCTCAGTTTGTTAAGCATCTGCCTTCAGCTCAGGTCATGATCTCAGGGTCCTGGGATCAAGTCCTGAGTCGAGCTCCCTGCTCAATAGGGAATCTGCTTCTCCCTCTCCCTCTGATCCCCCTCCCTACTTTTGCTCTCTGTCTCAAATAAATAGATAAAATCTTTAAAAAATAATAATAATTTCCTCGCTGTGACAGTGGAGAAACCAGTTGTATTATATCCCATTCTTTCACATTTCCTGCTTAAACCAATAGCCTGGGGCTCAGACCCTCTGGCACATCTATGAAAGATAGCAGAAGGGGGTGCAGTTTTCAGATAACGAAAGATTGCACATAGTCAAAATGTCTCTCCCACTCCCCATGTGAAACCTTACTGCCTCCCTCCTCCTTTCTTAACTCCTCTCCCATCCCTGACTCTTCCTTAGCCAGTCACACATAACCATCCCCACACCCCCAAGCAGACCAGAGGCCAGGCCCCTGGAGCACCCACTTTTTACAGAACCTTCCTATCCTCAATTTCATTTAAAAAGATAATATAAAAATATCATTCCATGTGACCGTCTCCTATCTCTCCAAGTACAATTTGAATTTAATTTTTCTAGGACAAGAGGAGGAACTCTCAATATCCCTCTTTTATTCTCTGATTTCATTATAAATTGTGAGAATTAAAGCAACATAATTATATCATTTAGGGAAGGTTTTCAGGAAATTGACATTACAAGGAAATTGAAGAAAAAGAAAAAACCTGTTCGTTTTTTATCTATTCAGTAAAAATTTGGAAGGAATAATACTCTATCTAATAATACCTGCCTGTTCTTTCCAGTAGATGCTTTCCAACACCATTGAGAAAGTAAATGACATCAATATGAAAAGTGGAAATGGGTATCATACAAATATTCTCACGATTCTAATCAAAAGAAATGTAGTTCAGCAAGAAGTTTAAAGCAGTAAAGGCAAATCGGTAGCTCTCAGAAGGGATATGGTCCATAGACACTCTATGTGGTGGGACTTTTTCAAAAATAGTTGCTGTAGGGGCGCCTGGGTGGCACAGCGGTTAAGCGTCTGCCTTCGGCTCAGGGCGTGATCCCGGCGGTATGGGATCGAGCCCCACATCAGGCTCTTCTGCTATGAGCCTGCTTCTTCCTCTCCCACTCCCCTGCTTGTGTTCCCTCTCTCGCTGGCTGTCTCTATCTCTGTCAAATAAATAAATAAAATCTTAAAAAAAAAAAATAGTTGCTGTAGTTTTCTACCCCGATGGCTATTCCCAACTCCCTTCTTTCTTGCCAGTCATCCACTCCAGAGATTACAAAAAGCCAGATACTTGTATTAATGTGTCATTTCCTGAATTTGATTATTCTACTGTTTTTATGTGTAAGAAGAAACTTGCACTTGGGAAATACACGCTGGAATGTGTAGAGATGAAGGGCATTCTGTTTGCAAATTTTATTTATTTATTTATTTATTTACTTACTTATTTATATGTTTTTTTAAGTGAGCTCTAGGCTCAATGTGGGGCTTGACCACATGACCTCAAAATCAAGAGTCACATGCTCTACTGACCGAGCCAGCCAGGCATCCCTGCATCTTATTTTTAAATAGTTCAGAAAAAATTGATATGAAAAAATACAGAATTATAAAGCAAATGTGGCAAAAAAGGTTAGTTGGGGAATGTGGGTAAAAGATATTTGGAAGCTGTTTATATCATTCTTGCAACTTTGCTGTAAGTTTGAAATTATTTCAAAATAAATTTACCAAAACTAGTAAAAAATAAGGGAAAATTTTTAAAAAGAAAAGAAAAAAGTCAGATACTGTGTTATCCTATCTTGAAGCTAAAGGTGGTCATGTGACCAAACCTTGATAAAAGCCACAGCCTCATGAGGAGCACTCAGGGATGTTATCCCATCCTCTTATTCACAGCTGGAATGGAGATGTGATGCTGGAGCCATGGTGGCCATTTTATGGTCATGAGAAGACGAAAGGCCAAAAAAGCCAGTATGGGAAGGACAATTGCAGAGGGAAAAAGCCTGGTTAGTCCTTGATGACACTGCAATTACTGGGTCAGCTCTGTGACTGCCAGTCTTTGGTTTCTTGTGTCTTTATGTTAAGCTGTTCATAGTAACTTGCAGCCTAAAGCATTCCTAATATGGTTGCTGTGCTCAATTTTTTGTTTAACCTCCCAGCATTTCAACTCCCCAAAATAAGAATCCCCAATAGGTCCTTCTCCCATTTCAAGGAAGTCAAAGGGGAAGATATTCCCTCTCTCAGTTCCTGGGACATGGGACCCAGGTGCTGCCACTTGAAGGGCACACCTAGCATTACGATTGGAGGGGGCAGTTGGAAGATGTCAAAGGCAGTGGGACTGATGGGCCAGGGGAGCATTGCCCAATGGCCCATGGCAGTGGTACCAATGTTAGCTTTTTACCAGTTCCCTCCCTTGGCACAATCTGGCTGTGTCCCCAGCTTCTGGGGGTTCTTGCCCATTTCCTGAGCCCAGCTCTACACCCTCAGGTCAATTTTCTGAGCTGATATTAACCCTTTCCTATTAACCCTTCTTTAGCTTAAGCCAACCAGAGAGAATTCTGTTAGCAGTGGATAACCCTGACTGGTATAATTGCACACATCTAAAAATCAGAAAATTTACATCAAATCCCACATTTCTGACTTGTTTTGAAAAGTCAGAAGATGATTCAATAATGGGGCTTACTTCCCATGCAGGGACAATAGACTGGTGCTGATAGCAGCTACTACCCCCCTTTAAATGGTGTATTTTGGCTACCTGCTGGGCATTTGGGCTTGTGCCTCCCAGTCATACTATCCATATTAAATGTTTTCTTCCCTTCCTTTAAATCTTATCAGAAATACTCGAAACTATAACATCCAGTTAACCCATTTTGACTCTATGTCCAAACTTTTTGGAGATAGGTCAAGTTCAGTGACTAGAGGTAGTAAGTACCCAATAAAAATTTTAACTAAAAGTGGGTGAATAAATGAATGCAAAGAATGATTGTAGCATCTGGAGGTATCCAGCCTGGAGAAAAGGACACTAAGTCTGTAAATAACCAAAGAGATAACAGGTGAAAGAAGAATATGTGTGTTTTGGATTGACCCGAAAGTCAGAGCTAGAATCACAGTGTGGAATTTATACAAAAGCGAATTTCCATTTAGACTAAGAAAAACTGCAAATAATTTGAGCTGCTCTTCATGGAAGTGTCTGGCTGCTAAAGTGCAGAGTAAGACCCGTGGCTGGAGGCGTTCATGCAAAGGCTGAATCAGTATTGGGCAGGGAGGGATGTAGGAATCTCTGCGCTCCTGGAGGGCAAGGTAGGACTTCTCAAAGTTGAATGTGCAGAGAAGCCACCTGGGGATCCTGTTAATGAGTAGACTGTAATTCAATAGGTCTGGAAGGCAGCCAGAGGATTTGCTTTTTTTTTTTTTAATTGAAGAATAGTTGACACAACATTACATTAGTTTCAGGTGTAAGAGGTTCTGCATTTTTTTTTAAGATTTATTTATTGGGGCGCCTGGGTGGCTCAGTCAGTTAAGCATCTGCCTTGGGGTCGGGTCATGATCCCAGAACACGTGGGGCTCCCTGCTCAGCAGGGAGCCCGTTTCTCCCTCTGCCTGCCACTCCCCCTTCTTGTGCCCTGTCTCTCTCTCTGTCAATTAAATAATAATATCTTTAAAAAAATAATAAAGATTTATTTATTTATTTGGGGGGGGGGAGGAGCACGCAGGAGGGGCAGAGGGAGAGGGAAAGAATGCGAAGCCGACTCCAGGCTCAGCGCAGAGACCTCCTGACCCTGAGATCACGATGGGAGCCGAAACCAAGAGTCGGACCTTTATCCCACTGTGCTACCCAGGTGTCCCTAAAGGTTCTGCGTTTTAAACAAGGTCTCAGGGAATGCTGATGTTCCTGGTCCAAGACCACACTTGGAGTAGCTAAGAGATTATCTCTGTGCCCCTGTAGGACTCTGATGTTCTATGAACCTACCTGAGGATGTAAGTGCAAAAACCAGCAAGTTGTGGAAGCTCCACACCAATAGGGACCATACCTGTCCTGACTTTTGTTATATCCCCATTACCTAGCACAGAGCATGACACGTGGTAGGTGCTCAAAAAAAAAAACAAAAACCCTCACACATGACAATGTTATTGAGGAATACTACTCAGCAAAAATAATAATAATAATAATAATAACTGAGAAACCAGCCTCAAAATATTATCTAATGTGTATGCTCACATCTCTATGACATTCTTGAGAAGATAAAGCTATAGTGCCTCAGAGCTTATCAGTGTTTGCCAGGAGTTAGAGATGGGGGGATAGAATGTAATTATAAAGGGAAAACACAGCAGAGTTTTCTGGGGTGATGGAACTGTTCTGTACCCTCATTGCAGTGGCAGCTATAGAGATCTATACATATGCTAAAATTCATTGATCTGCACACCAAACAAGGTCAAATTTACTGTATGATGATTTTTTAAATGAAAGAGCTATTTTTAAAAAATGATTTTTATTATTGAAAACAACATTTTCGGAATCACAATGAAATACCTACCCTTGGCCAAGCCGGAGCCAGGTACTGAGGATTCAAACATGAAGAAGACAAAATCCCCCACTCCCAACTCGGTTCCTCACTGTTGCTAAAACTACTCCGCGAAACTAATGATCCAAGAGCCTGAAGTGACAAGGGGAGGTGGAGAAACCAATCTAAGTTTCCATCAGTTTGTAATCATCATTGTTGACGCTGGGAATTAAGATGAGTGCTAATGACATTCTGCACTTTTGATGGGCTTGGAGAAAATTCCGGGAATGCTGCTCAAACTGCCTTATTTATTAGCCTGTCCCCACTTAACAAGTCCACGTTTGCCTCCTTAGACTTAACCTTGTAGATTGTCAAATCCATCCAAGAGGAAAGCCAATTTGCATAATCCAGCCTAGCTGCCAACTGACAGATGAAACAGATCCAGCCCAGAGCAGAGGGAATCTTGACTCAGAACTTGTAAAAATTCAAGTACAGAAATCTAAAATGTGGAGACGGCTGCTGCTGACATTTTGGTATATATTCCTCCAGAGGATTTTTTTTTTCCTATGCACATACTAATATCGGTACATAACTTGTTTTACAACATGGGATCATCCTGAATGCACTGTTCCACAACTTGCTGGTTTTTGCACTTACAACAATATGGACAGTTTTCCATCTCAGTAATAGAGATAGACTTTTGTTTGTTTGGTCAAGAGCTGCACTAGTAACATAGAAAAAAAAAAGAACTGTGCTAGTGAACTATTATTGAAATACACCATCATTTAAAAAAAAAAAGAAATATAACCATCATTTATTAACTGAATCCCCTATTGACAGATATTCACATTTCTTCCAGTTTTCAGTGTTATAAACCCTGTCGGTCAGGATGGGCTATGTTAGGCTGCTGTAATTAATATTTCAAACCTTGATAATTGAAGACAAGAAAGGTTTATTTCTTGCTTGTGATGTATTTCCATTATTTCTGCTCTGTGTCATCTCTGCTCCAGGAGCCCAGCCTGATGGAGCAGCCATTATCTGAAATTTGCAGGACAGTGTAGCATAGAGAAAAGAGAAGGTGACAAGACACACACTGGCTTAGAGCTTCTGAAAGGAAGTGACACAGGGCACCTGCTCACTTTGGTGGGGGAGGGGTGCAAAACAAGTCACATGACCAAGGCTGGGTTCAAATGGCAAAGAAGTACAATCCTCCCACAGGGAAGGGAGCCAGATAATGGTAAACAGTCAGTCTACCAATGAATATCCTCCCACATGTATCTATCTTCTTGGGTAGTTTTTCAGTTGACTTGTTGGTCAAAATAGAGGCACACCAGTGTATGTGTATATATATTTTTACTTGAACAATTAAGTAAATAAATAGCAATGGTGGAAACCAAGGTTCTCATTGTTGGACTGGGAGATTATAAATAAGCAAGCAGAGGGCTGGAACAGTCCGTTGAGAGACTGACTGTTGGTTTCGGCTCGGGTCTGATCTCAGTGTCCTGAGATCAAGCCCCACATCAGGCTCCTTACTCAGCATAGAGTCTGCTTGTGTTTCTCTTCCCCTCTTCCTCTGCCCCTCCCCACACTCGTTCTCTCTCTCTCTCTTTCAAATAAATAAAATAAATATTAACAAATAAACAAGCAGAGAAGGCTAGAATGACCCATGTGGTAATGGTTTACTGTTGGAAAGGTCAGTGTGAACTCATGTCAAGCTTGATATACATTCAGCGGCACCTGGGTGGCTCAGCCAGTTAAGCATCTGCCTTCGGATCAGGTCCTGATCCCAGTGTCCTGGGATCGAGCCCCATGTCAGGCTCCCCACTGTGGGGAACCTGTCTCTCCCTCTCCCACTGCTGTTCCCCCTGCTTGTGCGTGCGTGCTCTCTCTCTGTCAAATAAATATATTTAAAATCTTTAAAAAATATGTACATTCAGATGGTTCCATATGGAAATATTTACAGTTCTACAGTATATACACAGGTCAATGTACTGATATTTTGCATTACACGGTCTACTGAAAGGACCAAGAAGCAAGAACACCTCAGTAGCAAGAAGCACATTTAGCTCTCAGATCTAGGTTTGTAAAACCATTCTCCAACAAAAGGAGAGATGGCTGATTCTAGGACAGGGCCAAGAAATAGACAAGCTGAGCCTGGAGCAGCTTGTAGTGCCGGAGAGTAAGGAAATGTTCAAGCACAAAGTCACAATGATGGGGTATGTCAAAGGGACCTAGGAGCTCACTGGAAAGAGTTCCAGTGGCCAAAGCTGAAATAACCTGAGATTCAAAATCAATAAAATAACATTGGATTAGAACCTAAAGCAAAAAAAGAAAGAAAGAAAAGAAAAGAAAAAAGACTCAGGAGTGAATACTGATATCAATAAATCATTTAATAAATGAATAAATGGGGGAGATTGACAAGAGATTCTCCTGGGCGAGAGAATTCTAAATAATTTATATAGATAGTTTGCCCAAAAGGAGGCAGACAGAAATGCTGGGCTCTTCAAATGTGATTCATGCATACTGACTTCCTTCCAGAGAGCCCAGTTTGAAAAGGGGAGCAAGCACAGGGTAAGCCATTCTGACGATCATCTTTTACTAAATGAACCCCTTTCTGCACTCAGCTTCCTTGGGGGGGGGCAGGGGATGTGCAGATCATTTACTAGCTGTGTGACCCTTAGCAAACACTATTTCCCTTAGCCTAAGCATCCATGGACAGTGCTGGGCACGCAGGAGATATTCAGTAAGTGCCCCATTCTATTGTGTGTAGGCAGACACACCCTAGAGCAGCACAAGAGTGGGGATCTGCGGTTAAGCCATCACCGCCATTCTGGGGTGGAAACAAACTGTAACCAATGGGGAAAACTAAGACTGAAACTAGTATTTATGAGTCCGTTGGAGGGGCTTCCATCTGCGAGTGGGAGGAAGACCAGCAGCCAGTGGCTTAAACATAAGACTTCGAGCAGCAGAGAGTACCCACGGTCAGTCATTTCAGCGGCTCAACAAAACCATCCAGTCCTCCAGTCTTCCTGCTTGGCCAGCCCCAAGTCTCCTCCTCTGATTGATCTACAGGGTCACAAGCTGGTGCCTCGGTTCCAAGCGTTGTCCGCAGGCAGGAACACGCCCGGGGGAGGGGGGAGAGGACCAGGAGACTTTTCTCCTTTGTGTAGCTCTTTTGAAAAGCAAAGACCCTCTTTCCCAGAAGCCCCCAGCAGACGCCCCTCCTGCACCATTGGCCAGACCACCAGGTTTAGACGGATCAGGATTGACTCGGAAAGCACATGAGGAAGGCTGGGCAAGGCGTGAAAACCAGGACTCAGGCAACAGGAGAGAAAATGTCGTCTTCTCCAATGTAGCCTTCTGAATACAAGCAAGAATGAAGAGAATGCTTCCTTTCTGTGTAATTAGGAAACCCAAGTTAAGGGGCACCTGGGTGGCTTAGTCAGTTAAGCACTGGACTCTTAATCTTAGCACAGGTCTTGGTCTCAGGGTCCTGAGTTCAAGCCCAGGGTTAAGCCTACATTTCAAACCAAACAAAACCAAACAAAAAACCAAGTTAATAATCATGTTCGCATGACCACCACACACACCCGCAAAGCTGGATTTTCTCTGTAAGTCAGGCTATATGAGGTCCTACCCAAATGCAGAGAGATGAAAAAAATGATCATTTGAAGACCCTTCTAATCTAAAAAGACTAAGATTCTAAAACCTCATCTGTCTCTGTGACTTTGGACAAGTGACCTGCCTTCCCTCTGAATTCCAACGTGTTTGATTATAAGATAAACGCGGTGCTATGTCTAATTCCCCACTTCTTGAACTCAGTGCTTATCGATATTCCTTTTAAATGTACAAGCATAATCTTCTAATTAATATGTTGTCATCGACATTATTACATGTTTTAAACAGGCAGATAGCCAATTGATTAAGCACGCAGAGTGTATGAATATAAATCCCAAATTTGCAGCAAATCCATTGTCAGTGGCAGCGTGACATTAAGTAAGTTTATCAGTCCCTTTAAACTTCCATTTCCTTGGCTCTAAACTAATAACGTTTACCTCCTAGAAGAATTATATGAGACGAGGCCCTATGAGGTGCTTGAAATGTGTCTGGCACATAGTAAACACTCAATAAAAGTGAATCCTTCTATTCGAGTTAGAATCCATACTGGCGTCCATTCTCCCATTTGTACCTTCTCTTCTGCCATCGTGTGGACACAAATTAGAATGATCAGGTGAGTGCTGCTGGGGCCCACGGTGGGCAGAATAATGGCCACCCCAAATATGCCCACGTCCTAATTCTCCGGAACTTGTGACTATGATACCTTACATAACGAAAGGGCCTCCACAGAGCAGCTTGGGTCATCCAGGTGGACCCAATCTAATCCCCCGAGTCCTTAAAGATGGCGGAGGAGGGAGGAGAGTCAGTCAGAGGGATTAGACGGGAGAGACTCAGGTCCCCGACGCTAGCTCTGAAGACAGAGGAAGGGAACCAAGGAATGCTTCAGCTTCTAGAAGCCGAGAACAGCCCTCAGCTGACAAACCAACAAGAAAACTGGGGCTTTGGCCCTATAATCGCAAGGAGCTGAAATCTGCCAAGTCAAACGAGCGGGGAGGTGAAGCTCCCTCAGGGGCTCACAGAGAACAGCCCTGCCGGCACCTTGACATGAGCCCAGTGAGACCCATCTGGGGACTTCGACCTGCAGCCCGGTAAGATATTAAATTTGTGGGAGATTTTTAAAATTACTATTGTCGTAAAAAAAAAAAAAGTAACAAAATTTATCGTCTTAACCATTTGAAAAAAAGATTTTATGTATTAGAGAGAGAGAGAGAGAGAGAGAGAGATTGCGTGCAAGCTGGGGGAGAGGCAGAGAGAGAAGGAGAAGCAAACTCCCCTGCTGAGCAAGGACCCTGGGATCATGACCTGAGCGGGAAGCAGACCCCTAATTGACTGAGCCACCCAGGCACCCCCATCTTAACCTTTTTTAAGTGTACAGTAGTGTTAACTACATATATATTGTTGTGCAACAGATCTCTAGAACTTTCCCAGTTCACAAAACTGAAACTCTACTCTTTGAACAACTCTCCATTCCCTTCCCCCACCCCAGTTTCTGGCAAGCGCCCCTGCTACTTTCTGTTTCTAAAAAGGTGACTACTTTAGGGGCGCCTGGGTGGCACAGCGGTTGGGCGTCTGCCTTCTGCTCAGGGCGTGATCCCAGCGTTCTGGGATCGAGTCCCACATCAGGCTCCTCCGCTGGGAGCCTGCTTCTTCCTCTCCCACTCCCCCCTGCTTGTGTTCCCTCTCTCACTGGCTGTCTCTGTCAAATAAAATAAAATCTTTTAAATAAATAAACAAATTAAATAACTACCTAACTAACTAACTAAATAAATAAAATGACTACTTTAAGGGGTGCCCGTCAAGAGCATGTGACTCTTGATCTTGGGATTGTGAGTTCAAGCCCCATGTTGGGTGTAGAGATTGCTTAAAAATAAAATCTTTAAAAATAAAAAATACGGGGCCCCTGGCTGGCTCAGTTGGTTAAGCCTCCTATTCTTGATTTCTGCTCGGGTCCTGAATCTCAGGGTCCTGGGATCAAACCCCGCATTGGGTTCTGTGCTCAGTGGGGTGCTCACACCCTCTCTCTGTCTCAAATAAATACATAATTTTTTTTAAAAAATAAGTAAAAAATAAGAGATAAATAAAAAGATGACTACTTTAGATACCTCTTATAAGTGCAAACAGTATTTGTCCTTTTGTGACTGGTTTATTTCATTTAGCTTAATGTCCCCAAGGTGCATCCCTGTTGCAGTATGTGACGGGATCGCCTTCCTTTTTAAGACTAAATAATATTCCACTGCCTGTATACACTTCATTTTGTTTATCCATTCATCAGTTGATGGACGTTTAGGTTGTTTCCACACTTTATCTACTGTGACTAATGCTGCAATGAACATGGGTGTGCAGATATCTCTTCAAGATCCTGTTTTCAATTATTTTGAATACATATCCACAATTGGGATTGCTGGATCATATGGCAATACTATTTATAATTTTTTAAGGAACCTACATACTGTTTTCCATAGCAACTGTACCATAAATTTGTGTTATTTTAAGCAACTAAATTTGTGATAATCTGTTATGGTGGTGATTGGAAACTAATATTGAGCCTTTATTGATTTTCCCTTTTGTTTTTAACCTCTCAATGTATAACATACACACAGAATAGTGCACCTGCTGGAAGTGTACAGCTTTATAAATTTTCACAATCTGATTACACCTGTATAACCAGTACCCAGGTCAGGAATCAGAATTTTTCAGCCTTCCCCCTGCCCCACCCAGGACCTCCTTCATGCCTGGAAGGAGTCTAGAAACGGTCTCTTCTGACTCCATTTTACAGAAGGAAAAACCAAGGCCCAGGAAGGGTGTAGGCAGTACCACCATGTATTTGTTTTTACACTTGATCTTAGCCAAAAGGCCGAGAAGTGATATTTATTTTAAAAATATGCACGTTTCATGGGTCACCTGTCTGGCTCAGTCAGTACAGCATGCAACTCTTCATCGTGGGGTTATTAAGTTCAAGCCACACGTTAGGTGTAGAGGTTACTTAAAAATAAAATCTTTGGGATGCATGGGTGGCTCAGTTGGTTAAGCGTCTGCCTTTGGCTCAGGTCATGATCCCAGGGCCCTGGGATGGAGTCCTGCATTGGGCTCCTTGCCTGCTTCTCCTTCTGCCTGCCACTCCCCATGTTTGTACTTTCTCTCTCTCTCTCTCTCTGACAAATAAATAAATAAAATCTTAAGAAGAATAAAGGGCCTAAAAAATTCTTTAAAAAAATAAAATATTTAAAAAATAATAAAAGTAAATAAAATTAAAATATGCACATTTCAAATACCAAATACTCCTCGAAAAATATTTAATAGATGAGATTGTTGGGGGCACCTGGGTGGCTCAGTCAATTAAGCACCCAACTCGGCTTCAGCTCAGGTCATGATCTCAGGGTCATGAGATCAAGCCCCACGTCAGGCTCTGCACTCAACTTGGAGTCTGCTTAAGATTCTCTCTCCCTCTCCCTCTGCCCCTCCCCCACTATCTCTCTCTCAAATAAATAAATCAATCTTTAAAAGAAAATAGATGAGATTTTTGGAGGAAAGAAAATCTTTTCTCGTCCAGGGAAATTCACTTAAGATTCTCATTTTTCAATGAGTTTTAAAAGATCCCCAAGAGGATTTTTAATATGCCATAAACATAAATCGTACCATAAATTTGTGGAATTGTTTGTATAAACCATTTTTATAAATGCAAACCCACCCATGATCTAAATGAACCAGAACACGGGTTTTTTTTACTTGTTAACTACGGCCTAGCCTCTTGCGCCACCTGCTGGTTTATTATGGGAACCTCGTCACCTCATCCTGTGGTAGGCAGTGGTTCGTTTTTTCGATAAATGCATGTTGAACACGCAAATATCTTGCAGAGGAGACAGACATTCATACGCAGATAATCAGTGTACAATTACGAGCTTGGTAAATTCAACGATGGCAAGTGATTCTCCAATTTAGCTTTTCATCAGATTCCCTGTAAAAATGCTGTTAGAATAAGAATAACCTTCAGCAAAAAAAAAAACCACTCCCGGAGATTTGTGCCCATTGGCCTGGAGTAGAGTCCAGGAAATCGGTATTTTCTGCCAGGAAGACTTCTGATGCACAGACAAGTGTGGACACATTAGCTTGGTTTTGGAAGGGTTAGGCATAAAAGGAACTTGGAGAGTTGAATTTGATTATAAATACACTGAGAGTAAAAATCTGGGTAAAACAAAGATGACAGGTGGAAGTCGTCAGGGCAGAAGGGCAGTTGTAATTGGAGAAAAGTTGCAGAGTGTTTTGAGAGAGACAGAGACGGAGAAGTAGACAGAGAGAGTACAGGCAGAGAACGGAGTTTTATGTGAGGAAGAGGAGGGAGAGAAAAGGCAAGGGGGAAAATTAGATCTTCCCAAACAGTCCCTTACTACCAGAAAGCCACAGCAGGCTCTTCAACGTCTGCTCTATAAATCACCGCATCATAGAGAAGGGCTCAAAAGGATAGAAACAGTAGCCATGCACCCCCTGGGACATAGGGCCATGGCAGGATGTGAGCTCCAGGATTACATATTTTGGAAATTTTTCTATGGTACGATATATCAAATACTTGCAAGTTCCCCAAAGGCACTGTAAACCCCACCAGGGCAAGGACCCACCTGCCATTTTCACCACTGTCTCCCACATGCGGGTACTGACAGAAAAGACCCATTGAGTGGCTGTAGAGCTTACAGCACTGTGCTCTGAAGTCAGGTTGGACTGATCCCCCTGCCGCAGGGACAAGCACCTGAGCCAGCCGGAGGCAAACCACTGCGCTTCAACTTTCTGACACACTGATTGGGCCAACGTGGGGGTCATGTGACCCAAAATGAGCCAATCAGCATCCTTCCTTGGCTTTTGGAGCCTGAAGCTGGGAGACACTTACTGGGTGCCTCCTAAGAGGAACTTACCCTTGAAGGTTTCCTTCCAGCTTCAACCATCTGTGAAACTATGAAAACAAGTCCATTTTGAATTTCCCCATTTGAGAACAACTATTTGCTAAGCTACGTTAAAAAAAGATTATTTATTTGAGAGAGAGTGATTGAGAGAGAGCATGAGCATGGGCAGGGGCAGAGGAAGAGAGAGAGTTCCAATCAGACTCCCGCTTTTCAAACGAAAAAAACTGAGATTTACCAGCAATGAAGCAATTTGCCCAAAGTCAAACAGCCAGGAAGTGCCCAAGTTTGGAATCAAGCTTAGATTTGGCTCCAGAGTTCAAGCTCTTAATTAAGGGCCAAACTGATCTCATCTACATGATTCTGCTCTAAACATATCCCCAGTCCATTATGATTTCTTTGAAAACACCATTTCTACTGACCACATCATTTTCACTTTATGGTTGTAGTATAGTTTAATTCCCAATTGTTGAATATTTCAGATCTTCTCAGTATTTGCCATTGTGATAAATGACATTTTGTTCTAAATCTAAATCAGCAAACTATAGCTTTGTGAGCCAAATCTGGCCCGCCGTCTATTTTTTTTTAAGATTTTATTTATTTTTTTGTTTGAGAGAGAGAACAAGAGAGAGAGCACAAGCGGGGGCAGAGGGAAAGGGAGCCCTACGTGGGGCTGGATCCCAGGACCCTAGGATCATGACGTGAGTCAAAGGCAGCTGCTTAACCGACTGAGCCACGCAGGCACCCTCCCCCCACCATCTCTTTTGGTAAATAAAGTTTTATTGGTACATAGTCACATGCATTTATTTACATATTGCCTATGGCTACTCTCTGCAGCCTTGAGCAGTTGTGACAAGAGACTATGTCCTACAAAGCCTCAACCTATGTACGATCTGGCTCTTTACAGAAAAGGTTTGCCGGCCCACATTCTAAATATTTGGGTCACTGATTACATTTTTAGGATAAACACATAGAATAAGAATCAAGCTAAATTGCTTTCCAGAAAAGTTGTCCTGAACAACATTGCCACTAGCAGTTTATCTGAAGGGTCCTTTTCCCATACCTTCCACCTTTGCCAGCTGTGGCCATTTTGCAAATAGATGTAAGGTAGTCCACTGTTCTAGGTGTGGGAGAGACAGCAGTGACCAGAACACGCAAGCCTTTGCCCTCAGGGAGCTTGCAATCTATTAAAGGGGTGAGGACATACAAAAAACAAAAACAAAAAAACACCTGACAAGTAAACCTTTAATTTGTCAGATGGTAAGAAGGGGCGGTGATGAAGACAGAGGTGGCAAAGGGAATGGGGACTATGAGCAGGGTGGAGTGGAAGGCTCAAAGGGTGATCACCATTTGTCACTGAGAAGATGATATTGGGGCAGAGACCTGAAGGCAGAGCATCCCCGGTGGAGGAAAAGGCATATATAATGAACATGGTGTTTTCAGAATTGCGAGGGGAAGTAGTTATTTTTAACTCCACAGTAGGGCTGTGCTGTGGCATACCTTCATAGAGCCTGTAAGTCAGAAGTCGTTTCTATTTGACTCTGAAATCCCCCTTTCTCGTGCAATGGCAGCAGCAGCTGATTTGCTTCGAGATTAGGTTGTGCTAAAGCTTACACCAAAATTAGTTTTCATTTCCTAAGTAAACAGCAGCTGGCAGTACATTTGGGGGTGGAGAGCAGCCCAAATGAGCCGGGTAGAGGAGAAGAATCATCACGGATTTTGTGTTTTCTGGGGAAGGAGAGGCATGTTCTCAGTGGCTGAGGGGAAATAAAAAGGCGTTTTCGTAAAGCATAGCAAGTAAGAAACCTTCCTGTCGTCTAAGCTACTTCCCTTTTTCTCATCCTCCTCATTCATTCAGTCACCAAATCCTGTTATATTTCTCTCAAAGGGAGCACTTGCTTCTGGAGCCTCATCTCACTGACCCTTGTGGCCGCTGAACAGAGAGGGCTAGTTCTCCCTCATAACTAATGTTGCCATCTTCCTTCCTGAACACATGGCCATCCAAAATGAAAACTACATTTCCCAGGCTCCTTTGCTGCCAGCGAGGTCATGTGACTATGTTCTGACCTATCATATGTGATCAGAAATGGTGCCCAGTTTCCAGGTTGTGCCCTGAAAGGTGAGGAGCATGCCCCGCACCATCACTTTTTCCTCTTCTCTCTGGCTGGAATGCAGACATGCTGGCAGGAGCTGGAGCAGCCATTTGGATCATAAGGTGGCAGCTGTGTGTTGAGGATGCAAAGCGGGAAGGTAGAAGGACACTGGGTCCCCAAACCTGTCCTCCCACAATTCTAGCCCTAGACCTCCAATAAGGACTGTGATATGTGAAGGAAATGAACATCTTATTCTAGCACGATTCTCAATGGCCATGTTAGCTTTATCATTTCCATAGCAATGTGCCCAGATGGATGCCTACAGATATGCAAAGATACAAGGGTATTTGCTGCTGCACTATTGTAATTAAAAAGAAGCAGCAGGAGTACCCATCTGGCTAAGTGGGGAGAGCTGCATCTCTTGATCTCCAGATCGTTAATTCAAGCCCCACGTTCAGCATAGGAAAATGGAAAATTCTGGAATTTTATGCAATACTCCAGTGATCCCAATTGGGATGTGTACACGGGGGAAACTGACTTTTCATATTAAGATATTCAAAACAACTTGAAATTATAATCATTATCATAATTAACTTATAACTACAATGTTTAATGTCACTTGACCTAGACAACCCTTTCTGCACCCCAGGTGGCACATGCTGAGACAGACTTTCCAGTTTAAGGGTGAATTAATTTGCGGATCCACCCCAGTGCGCTGAAATTGACCATTCTTGCTTGTGATGGAGGACGGAGGGCAATTGCCGAACCTTCCACACAGGGCCACGAGAGGGCGCGCCAAAGTAGCCAAACCCGCCAAGACACCGGGAGGTCCCCGGGGAGCCATTCCCTAACAAAAGGCCATCTTGTTTTCAAAAGGCTGATAGGGGTCCCCACAGGGTGTTCACGCTCGGTCTCCTCATAAGTAAACGGACGTAATTGCAATTTAATTTCTTCCAAATTGCATCAACAATTAAAGAGAAATTACTCCCTTCGCCCTTCCTATTTTTTTTTGCAATAGGCTCCTGGTAATTTCAGCAATTTAATGAAGTCCTTTGTGGGGAAGCAATTGGATTTCAATGACTTTCTCCCTGGAGCTCGACCCCTGGGTAGGATCTGCCTTCTCCTCCTATTTTTGATTTACTGTGAATCTCCCAACATCTTAATGCATCATTTTGTCTTTGTTGTCTGATAATAAATAATCTCCTTCCTCAGAACTAGGCATACACATGTCTCTGTGGCCATCATGATTCATTTTTTCAAGTTCAAAAGGTAGAAAATAGAAAGCTTTTCTCTGGTTGGGCCCCTCCCTTCCTCCCTCACAGAGCCTTCTACCATAATTGCTTCTCTGGTCATTCATTCTTTTGATCTCAGATCTACAAGCCTTTTAGCAATGCCTATTATGTACCAGGAAGGGTAGAAATTAATAACACCTGGCCCACCTTTCATTTCTCAATTCTAGGCCCTGGGAAAAAGGAGTGGACCGAAAAAAAAAAAAAAAAAACCCTACCCTATTTCACAATCACCAAAAGGTAGAATCACCCAAATGTCCATAAACGAATGGATAAATGAAATGTGGCTTATCCATACAATGGGATATTATTCAGCCATAAAATGAAGTGAAGAACTGGTACATACAACATAGCGGATAAATCAAAGGGTGCTTGGGTGGCTCAGTCGGATAAGTGTCTGCCTTCGGCTCAGGTCATGATCTCAGTGTCTTGGGATCGAGTCCTGCATTGGGCTCCCTGCCCATCTGGGAGTCTGCTTCTCCCTCTCCCTCTGCCCCGCCGCTTGTGCTCTCTCTCTCTCTCTCAAATAAATAAATAAACAAATAAATAAGTAAAATCTTCCAAAAAAACCCAAAAACCATAGTGGATAAATCGCAGAAAGATGTTAAGAGGCAAGACACGTATTGGATGACTTCGTTTATATGAAATGTCTGGAATAGGCAAACCCACTGAGACAGAAAGTAGATTAGTGGTTGCCAGGTGCAGGCTAGAGGGGTAATGGGGAAGGATTGCTTCATGGGCACAGGGTTCTCCTTCTGGTGATGAAAATGTCTTAGAACTAGAGAGAGGTGTGCTTGGAAAACGTGAATGCACTTAATGCCATTGATTTGTACACTTCACAATGGTTCGCTTAGGTGAATTTCACATCAATTAAAAAGAAAAAAGCCCTGCCCTTATAAGAGTTTGCATCCTATTGGCAGTGCACTGAAAGTAAAGTAGATAACGTATCACATGAGTTGAAGTCAAGTGGGAGAGACAGACAAGAAATCATTTTATTGTAGTGTAGGCAGTGTCCTGGCAGACACATGCTAGGGGAAGGAAGGAATTCCAGATAACAATACTATACTGCAGAAGTTTCCAGCAGCCTCAGCTGGACCCTGGGGTGAGTCCCAGACCTAGCTAATGGCTATGTGGCCTTGGGCACGTCATGTATCTTTATTCATTTATTCACATGAGCTACACTGAACTACATTGATGCCGGATGCTTCTGAGTCCCTCCGTTCTTTCTGCAAGTGTCCCTCTTCTCTGCCCATTTTCAAAGTCTTACGTGCTATTTAAACCAGTACCAATTTGACGGCTGTGTTGAGTGAGGTGCTTTTGGGACTCGGAGTGCGGTGGAATTTCCAAGAAGTAGTAGGACCTTTTTATCTGTGGGGTGTAGAGAGGGAAAATATGAGGGGATTTGCCTGAGATTCTCACCTTCCTGATTTCTGCTGCTTTATGGGACTCAGGGGCATTGGTTTCAGTCCCGACCAGGAATCTCGAGCCACAGTGGACACTCAGAAGCCAATGAAGAACATAGGGTGGGATCCCCTGGAATGCAATCTCCCAGTCTTTAGTGATGAGGATTGTGGAAGCCTGCCCCCTTACCCACCAGTGGTGTTCATTCCTGGTTTAGTCCAGGGGATCAGGGTGGCACTGTTAACAGTGGCTGCTTCCATGGATATTTTGTGGCTACTGGAGACACAGGGGTAGTTCATATTTATATACAAATAATATAAATATATATAAACATGTTACATATAAATTTAATTAGGGACTACCTTAATGATTTCACTTGACTTAATTACCTCTTTAAATGCCCTATCTCCAAATCCTGTCACATTCTAAGGCACTAGGGGTTAGGACTTCAACATGTGAATTTTGAGGGGATGCAATTCAGCCCATTGTGCTCTCTAACATACGCAAGCATCTGGTATTATAGAGTGCTCAGCCAACTCAAAAAGATTTCTGACTCTAGGGCCGCCTGGTGGCTCAGTCAGTTAGGGTCTGCCTTCAGCTCAGGTCATGATCCCAGTGTCCTGGGATCCAGTTCCCCCTTCGGGCTTCCTGGTGAGCATGGAGCCTGCTTCTCCCTCTGCCTCTGCTCCCCCTGCTTGTTTGCCCATACTCTCTCTCTCTCTCTCTCTGACAAATAAATAAAATCTTAAAAAAAAAAAAAAGATTTCTGACTCTCCCTCCTCTCCTCTTCCTGGTCTAACCACCTAGACAGTCTGGTCTCTGGATCCAGCTGTCCCTGGGAAGTGACCATCTCCTCCTGGCCACTTCCTGAGTAATGATCAGAATGGAAGGGGTAGTGGTATGACTTGTTTTCAAAATGCAGAATTCCATCTTGACCATTTCTGGGCTATTAGCAATGCAGGCTATCCCTTCCCGGAATGTATTAGTCTGGGTTCTTCAGAGAGACAGAAACAATAGGAAACGGAAATCATATACGCATAATCATGGAGGCTTAGAAGTCCANAATAAATAAAATAAAATCTTTAAAAATAAAAAATACGGGGCCCCTGGCTGGCTCAGTTGGTTAAGCCTCCTATTCTTGTCTTGATTTCTGCTCGGGTCCTGAATCTCAGGGTCCTGGGATCAAACCCCGCATTGGGTTCTGTGCTTAGTGGGGTGCTCACACCCTCTCTCTGTCTCAAATAAATACATAATTTTAAAAAAAAAATAAGTAAAAAATAAGAGATAAATAAAAAGGTGACTACTTTAGATACCTCTTATAAGTGCAAACAGTATTTGTCCTTTTGTGACTGGTTTATTTCATTTAGCTTAATGTCCCCAAGGTGCATCCCTGTTGCAGTATGTGACGGGATCGCCTTCCTTTTTAAGACTAAATAATATTCCACTGCCTGTATACACTTCATTTTGTTTATCCATTCATCAGTTGATGGACGTTTAGGTTGTTTCCACACTTTATCTACTGTGACTAATGCTGCAATGAACATGGGTGTGCAGATATCTCTTCAAGATCCTGTTTTCAATTATTTTGAATACATATCCACAATTGGGATTGCTGGATCATATGGCAATACTATTTATAATTTTTTAAGGAACCTACATACTGTTTTCCATAGCAACTGTACCATAAATTTGTGTTATTTTAAAGCAACTAAATTTGTGATAATCTGTTATGGTGGTGATTGGAAACTAATATTGAGCCTTTATTGATTTTCCCTTTTGTTTTTAACCTCTCAATGTATAACATACACACAGAATAGTGCACCTGCTGGAAGTGTACAGCTTTATAAATTTTCACAATCTGATTACACCTGTATAACCAGTACCCAGGTCAGGAATCAGAATTTTTCAGCCTTCCCCCTGCCCCACCCAGGACCTCCTTCATGCCTGGAAGGAGTCTAGAAACGGTCTCTTCTGACTCCATTTTACAGAAGGAAAAACCAAGGCCCAGGAAGGGTGTAGGCAGTACCACCATGTATTTGTTTTTACACTTGATCTTAGCCAAAAGGCCGAGAAGTGATATTTATTTTAAAAATATGCACGTTTCATGGGTCACCTGTCTGGCTCAGTCAGTACAGCATGCAACTCTTCATCGTGGGGTTATTAAGTTCAAGCCACACGTTAGGTGTAGAGGTTACTTAAAAATAAAATCTTTGGGATGCATGGGTGGCTCAGTTGGTTAAGCGTCTGCCTTTGGCTCAGGTCATGATCCCAGGGTCCTGGGATGGAGTCCTGCATTGGGCTCCTTGCCTGCTTCTCCTTCTGCCTGCCACTCCCCATGTTTGTACTTTCTCTCTCTCTGTCTCTCTCTCTCTGACAAATAAATAAATAAAATCTTAAGAATAAAGGGCCTAAAAAATTCTTTAAAAAAATAAAATATTTAAAAAATAATAAAAGCAAATAAAATTAAAATATGCACATTTCAAATACCAAATACTCCTCGAAAAATATTTAATAGATGAGATTGTTGGGGGCACCTGGGTGGCTCAGTCAATTAAGCACCCAACTCGGCTTCAGCTCAGGTCATGATCTCAGGGTCATGAGATCAAGCCCCACGTCAGGCTCTGCACTCAACTTGGAGTCTGCTTAAGATTCTCTCTCCCTCTCCCTCTGCCCCTCCCCCACTATCTCTCTCTCAAATAAATAAATCAATCTTTAAAAGAAAATAGATGAGATTTTTGGAGGAAAGAAAATCTTTTCTCGTCCAGGGAAATTCACTTAAGATTCTCATTTTTCAATGAGTTTTAAAAGATCCCCAAGAGGATTTTTAATATGCCATAAACATAAATCGTACCATAAATTTGTGGAATTGTTTGTATAAACCATTTTTATAAATGCAAACCCACCCATGATCTAAATGAACCAGAACACGGGTTTTTTTTACTTGTTAACTACGGCCTAGCCTCTTGCGCCACCTGCTGGTTTATTATGGGAACCTCGTCACCTCATCCTGTGGTAGGCAGTGGTTCGTTTTTTCGATAAATGCATGTTGAACACGCAAATATCTTGCAGAGGAGACAGACATTCATACGCAGATAATCAGTGTACAATTACGAGCTTGGTAAATTCAACGATGGCAAGTGATTCTCCAATTTAGCTTTTCATCAGATTCCCTGTAAAAATGCTGTTAGAATAAGAATAACCTTCAGCAAAAAAAAAAACCACTCCCGGAGATTTGTGCCCATTGGCCTGGAGTAGAGTCCAGGAAATCGGTATTTTCTGCCAGGAAGACTTCTGATGCACAGACAAGTGTGGACACATTAGCTTGGTTTTGGAAGGGTTAGGCATAAAAGGAACTTGGAGAGTTGAATTTGATTATAAATACACTGAGAGTAAAAATCTGGGTAAAACAAAGATGACAGGTGGAAGTCGTCAGGGCAGAAGGGCAGTTGTAATTGGAGAAAAGTTGCAGAGTGTTTTGAGAGAGACAGAGACGGAGAAGTAGACAGAGAGAGTACAGGCAGAGAACGGAGTTTTATGTGAGGAAGAGGAGGGAGAGAAAAGGCAAGGGGGAAAATTAGATCTTCCCAAACAGTCCCTTACTACCAGAAAGCCACAGCAGGCTCTTCAACGTCTGCTCTATAAATCACCGCATCATAGAGAAGGGCTCAAAAGGATAGAAACAGTAGCCATGCACCCCCTGGGACATAGGGCCATGGCAGGATGTGAGCTCCAGGATTACATATTTTGGAAATTTTTCTATGGTACGATATATCAAATACTTGCAAGTTCCCCAAAGGCACTGTAAACCCCACCAGGGCAAGGACCCACCTGCCATTTTCACCACTGTCTCCCACATGCGGGTACTGACAGAAAAGACCCATTGAGTGGCTGTAGAGCTTACAGCACTGTGCTCTGAAGTCAGGTTGGACTGATCCCCCTGCCGCAGGGACAAGCACCTGAGCCAGCCGGAGGCAAACCACTGCGCTTCAACTTTCTGACACACTGATTGGGCCAACGTGGGGGTCATGTGACCCAAAATGAGCCAATCAGCATCCTTCCTTGGCTTTTGGAGCCTGAAGCTGGGAGACACTTACTGGGTGCCTCCTAAGAGGAACTTACCCTTGAAGGTTTCCTTCCAGCTTCAACCATCTGTGAAACTATGAAAACAAGTCCATTTTGAATTTCCCCATTTGAGAACAATTATTTGCTAAGCTACGTTAAAAAAAGATTATTTATTTGAGAGAGAGTGATTGAGAGAGAGCATGAGCATGGGCAGGGGCAGAGGAAGAGAGAGAGTTCCAATCAGACTCCCGCTTTTCAAACGAAAAAAACTGAGATTTACCAGCAATGAAGCAATTTGCCCAAAGTCAAACAGCCAGGAAGTGCCCAAGTTTGGAATCAAGCTTAGATTTGGCTCCAGAGTTCAAGCTCTTAATTAAGGGCCAAACTGATCTCATCTACATGATTCTGCTCTAAACATATCCCCAGTCCATTATGATTTCTTTGAAAACACCATTTCTACTGACCACATCATTTTCACTTTATGGTTGTAGTATAGTTTAATTCCCAATTGTTGAATATTTCAGATCTTCTCAGTATTTGCCATTGTGATAAATGACATTTTGTTCTAAATCTAAATCAGCAAACTATAGCTTTGTGAGCCAAATCTGGCCCGCCGTCTATTTTTTTTTAAGATTTTATTTATTTTTTTGTTTGAGAGAGAGAACAAGAGAGAGAGCACAAGCGGGGGCAGAGGGAAAGGGAGCCCTACGTGGGGCTGGATCCCAGGACCCTAGGATCATGACGTGAGTCAAAGGCAGCTGCTTAACCGACTGAGCCACGCAGGCACCCTCCCCCCACCATCTCTTTTGGTAAATAAAGTTTTATTGGTACATAGTCACATGCATTTATTTACATATTGCCTATGGCTACTCTCTGCAGCCTTGAGCAGTTGTGACAAGAGACTATGTCCTACAAAGCCTCAACCTATGTACGATCTGGCTCTTTACAGAAAAGGTTTGCCGGCCCACATTCTAAATATTTGGGTCACTGATTACATTTTTAGGATAAACACATAGAATAAGAATCAAGCTAAATTGCTTTCCAGAAAAGTTGTCCTGAACAACATTGCCACTAGCAGTTTATCTGAAGGGTCCTTTTCCCATACCTTCCACCTTTGCCAGCTGTGGCCATTTTGCAAATAGATGTAAGGTAGTCCACTGTTCTAGGTGTGGGAGAGACAGCAGTGACCAGAACACGCAAGCCTTTGCCCTCAGGGAGCTTGCAATCTATTAAAGGGGTGAGGACATACAAAAAACAAAAACAAAAAAACACCTGACAAGTAAACCTTTAATTTGTCAGATGGTAAGAAGGGGCGGTGATGAAGACAGAGGTGGCAAAGGGAATGGGGACTATGAGCAGGGTGGAGTGGAAGGCTCAAAGGGTGATCACCATTTGTCACTGAGAAGATGATATTGGGGCAGAGACCTGAAGGCAGAGCATCCCCGGTGGAGGAAAAGGCATATATAATGAACATGGTGTTTTCAGAATTGCGAGGGGAAGTAGTTATTTTTAACTCCACAGTAGGGCTGTGCTGTGGCATACCTTCATAGAGCCTGTAAGTCAGAAGTCGTTTCTATTTGACTCTGAAATCCCCCTTTCTCGTGCAATGGCAGCAGCAGCTGATTTGCTTCGAGATTAGGTTGTGCTAAAGCTTACACCAAAATTAGTTTTCATTTCCTAAGTAAACAGCAGCTGGCAGTACATTTGGGGGTGGAGAGCAGCCCAAATGAGCCGGGTAGAGGAGAAGAATCATCACGGATTTTGTGTTTTCTGGGGAAGGAGAGGCATGTTCTCAGTGGCTGAGGGGAAATAAAAAGGCGTTTTCGTAAAGCATAGCAAGTAAGAAACCTTCCTGTCGTCTAAGCTACTTCCCTTTTTCTCATCCTCCTCATTCATTCAGTCACCAAATCCTGTTATATTTCTCTCAAAGGGAGCACTTGCTTCTGGAGCCTCATCTCACTGACCCTTGTGGCCGCTGAACAGAGAGGGCTAGTTCTCCCTCATAACTAATGTTGCCATCTTCCTTCCTGAACACATGGCCATCCAAAATGAAAACTACATTTCCCAGGCTCCTTTGCTGCCAGCGAGGTCATGTGACTATGTTCTGACCTATCATATGTGATCAGAAATGGTGCCCAGTTTCCAGGTTGTGCCCTGAAAGGTGAGGAGCATGCCCCGCACCATCACTTTTTCCTCTTCTCTCTGGCTGGAATGCAGACATGCTGGCAGGAGCTGGAGCAGCCATTTGGATCATAAGGTGGCAGCTGTGTGTTGAGGATGCAAAGCGGGAAGGTAGAAGGACACTGGGTCCCCAAACCTGTCCTCCCACAATTCTAGCCCTAGACCTCCAATAAGGACTGTGATATGTGAAGGAAATGAACATCTTATTCTAGCACGATTCTCAATGGCCATGTTAGCTTTATCATTTCCATAGCAATGTGCCCAGATGGATGCCTACAGATATGCAAAGATACAAGGGTATTTGCTGCTGCACTATTGTAATTAAAAAGAAGCAGCAGGAGTACCCATCTGGCTAAGTGGGGAGAGCTGCATCTCTTGATCTCCAGATCGTTAATTCAAGCCCCACGTTCAGCATAGGAAAATGGAAAATTCTGGAATTTTATGCAATACTCCAGTGATCCCAATTGGGATGTGTACACGGGGGAAACTGACTTTTCATATTAAGATATTCAAAACAACTTGAAATTATAATCATTATCATAATTAACTTATAACTACAATGTTTAATGTCACTTGACCTAGACAACCCTTTCTGCACCCCAGGTGGCACATGCTGAGACAGACTTTCCAGTTTAAGGGTGAATTAATTTGCGGATCCACCCCAGTGCGCTGAAATTGACCATTCTTGCTTGTGATGGAGGACGGAGGGCAATTGCCGAACCTTCCACACAGGGCCACGAGAGGGCGCGCCAAAGTAGCCAAACCCGCCAAGACACCGGGAGGTCCCCGGGGAGCCATTCCCTAACAAAAGGCCATCTTGTTTTCAAAAGGCTGATAGGGGTCCCCACAGGGTGTTCACGCTCGGTCTCCTCATAAGTAAACGGACGTAATTGCAATTTAATTTCTTCCAAATTGCATCAACAATTAAAGAGAAATTACTCCCTTCGCCCTTCCTATTTTTTTTTGCAATAGGCTCCTGGTAATTTCAGCAATTTAATGAAGTCCTTTGTGGGGAAGCAATTGGATTTCAATGACTTTCTCCCTGGAGCTCGACCCCTGGGTAGGATCTGCCTTCTCCTATTTTTGATTTACTGTGAATCTCCCAACATCTTAATGCATCATTTTGTCTTTGTTGTCTGATAATAAATAATCTCCTTCCTCAGAACTAGGCATACACATGTCTCTGTGGCCATCATGATTCATTTTTTCAAGTTCAAAAGGTAGAAAATAGAAAGCTTTTCTCTGGTTGGGCCCCTCCCTTCCTCCCTCACAGAGCCTTCTACCATAATTGCTTCTCTGGTCATTCATTCTTTTGATCTCAGATCTACAAGCCTTTTAGCAATGCCTATTATGTACCAGGAAGGGTAGAAATTAATAACACCTGGCCCACCTTTCATTTCTCAATTCTAGGCCCTGGGAAAAAGGAGTGGACCGAAAAAAAAAAAAAAAAAAAACCCAAACCCTACCCTATTTCACAATCACCAAAAGGTAGAATCACCCAAATGTCCATAAACGAATGGATAAATGAAATGTGGCTTATCCATACAATGGGATATTATTCAGCCATAAAATGAAGTGAAAGAACTGGTACATACAACATAGCGGATAAATCAAAGGGTGCTTGGGTGGCTCAGTCGGATAAGTGTCTGCCTTCGGCTCAGGTCATGATCTCAGTGTCTTGGGATCGAGTCCTGCATTGGGCTCCCTGCCCATCTGGGAGTCTGCTTCTCCCTCTCCCTCTGCCCCGCCGCTTGTGCTCTCTCTCTCTCTCTCAAATAAATAAATAAACAAATAAATAGGTAAAATCTTCCAAAAAAACCCAAAAACCATAGTGGATAAATCGCAGAAAGATGTTAAGAGGCAAGACACGTATTGGATGACTTCGTTTATATGAAATGTCTGGAATAGGCAAACCCACTGAGACAGAAAGTAGATTAGTGGTTGCCAGGTGCAGGCTAGAGGGGTAATGGGGAAGGATTGCTTCATGGGCACAGGGTTCTCCTTCTGGTGATGAAAATGTCTTAGAACTAGAGAGAGGTGTGCTTGGAAAACGTGAATGCACTTAATGCCATTGATTTGTACACTTCACAATGGTTCGCTTAGGTGAATTTCACATCAATTAAAAAGAAAAAAGCCCTGCCCTTATAAGAGTTTGCATCCTATTGGCAGTGCACTGAAAGTAAAGTAGATAACGTATCACATGAGTTGAAGTCAAGTGGGAGAGACAGACAAGAAATCATTTTATTGTAGTGTAGGCAGTGTCCTGGCAGACACATGCTAGGGGAAGGAAGGAATTCCAGATAACAATACTATACTGCAGAAGTTTCCAGCAGCCTCAGCTGGACCCTGGGGTGAGTCCCAGACCTAGCTAATGGCTATGTGGCCTTGGGCACGTCATGTATCTTTATTCATTTATTCACATGAGCTACACTGAACTACATTGATGCCGGATGCTTCTGAGTCCCTCCGTTCTTTCTGCAAGTGTCCCTCTTCTCTGTCCATTTTCAAAGTCTTACGTGCTATTTAAACCAGTACCAATTTGACGGCTGTGTTGAGTGAGGTGCTTTTGGGACTCGGAGTGCGGTGGAATTTCCAAGAAGTAGTAGGACCTTTTTATCTGTGGGGTGTAGAGAGGGAAAATATGAGGGGATTTGCCTGAGATTCTCACCTTCCTGATTTCTGCTGCTTTATGGGACTCAGGGGCATTGGTTTCAGTCCCGACCAGGAATCTCGAGCCACAGTGGACACTCAGAAGCCAATGAAGAACATAGGGTGGGATCCCCTGGAATGCAATCTCCCAGTCTTTAGTGATGAGGATTGTGGAAGCCTGCCCCCTTACCCACCAGTGGTGTTCATTCCTGGTTTAGTCCAGGGGATCAGGGTGGCACTGTTAACAGTGGCTGCTTCCATGGATATTTTGTGGCTACTGGAGACACAGGGGTAGTTCATATTTATATACAAATAATATAAATATATATAAACATGTTACATATAAATTTAATTAGGGACTACCTTAATGATTTCACTTGACTTAATTACCTCTTTAAATGCCCTATCTCCAAATCCTGTCACATTCTAAGGCACTAGGGGTTAGGACTTCAACATGTGAATTTTGAGGGGATGCAATTCAGCCCATTGTGCTCTCTAACATACGCAAGCATCTGGTATTATAGAGTGCTCAGCCAACTCAAAAAGATTTCTGACTCTAGGGCCGCCTGGTGGCTCAGTCAGTTAGGGTCTGCCTTCAGCTCAGGTCATGATCCCAGTGTCCTGGGATCCAGTTCCCCCTTCGGGCTTCCTGGTGAGCATGGAGCCTGCTTCTCCCTCTGCCTCTGCTCCCCCTGCTTGTTTGCCCATACTCTCTCTCTCTCTCTCTCTGACAAATAAATAAAATCTTAAAAAAAAAAAAAGATTTCTGACTCTCCCTCCTCTCCTCTTCCTGGTCTAACCACCTAGACAGTCTGGTCTCTGGATCCAGCTGTCCCTGGGAAGTGACCATCTCCTCCTGGCCACTTCCTGAGTAATGATCAGAATGGAAGGGGTAGTGGTATGACTTGTTTTCAAAATGCAGAATTCCATCTTGACCATTTCTGGGCTATTAGCAATGCAGGCTATCCCTTCCCGGAATGTATTAGTCTGGGTTCTTCAGAGAGACAGAAACAATAGGAAACGGAAATCATATACGCATAATCATGGAGGCTTAGAAGTCCAAGGTCTGTTGCAGGCAAGCTGGAGACCCAGAAGAACTGATGGTATAAATTCCATTCCAAGTGCAAGTCCAAAGGGACAAGAAGACTGGGGTTCCAGCTTGAAGACAGTCAAACAGAGAGAAGGAATTCTTCCTTGCTCAGTCATTTTATTCTTTTAGGTTCTTCAGTGGGTTGCATGAGGCCCATCCACCCTGGGGAGGGCGATCAGTGTCACTTATTCTACTGCTTCAGGTGTTCGTGTCATCTGGACACGGCCAAGACACGCACAGAATAATGTTTGACCCGATGTCTGGGCACCTTGTGCCCCAGTCAGGTTGACAGATCAAATTAACCATCACGGGGTAGAAACAGCCAAAGAGGGGCAAGGAGAATCCCACTTAATTCTGCGTCAGCCGCCTGGACTCTTTTTGGATTAACATGGTCCTAGATCACAAGGATAATGAACAGCTCACTGAGTTCCCTGCTCACTGAGCCCCCCTACGATAGCACCCTAAAGTGGGGGCCATGGTGGTTCTCTGTTAGTTTTATAAAAACACCCTCGTCCTTGAGCCAGGCTTTCAGACAAGAGGGCTTTGTGTGTTGGGATGCCTGGGTGACTCAGTCAGTTGGGCATCTGCCTTCGGCTCAGATCATGATCCCCGGATCCTGGGATTGAGTCCTGCATTGGGCTCCTTGGTCGGTGGGGAGTCTCCTTCTCCCTCAGTCTGCTGTTCCCCCTGCTTGTGTTCTCTCTCTTTCTCTGACAAGGAAAAAAAACCTTAAAAAAAAAAAAAAGAGGGCTTTGTGTGAGCAGGAGATGTTTGGAAAAGGTGAGGCCATGGAATGGACACACTGATATTGTGGCTTTTGAGGAAGGAACGCCTTGGGACTCCCAGAGGTACGGAGAAGGAAAGAACGCCGTCAATCCTTTGTCTTTCAGAGCTACTTCTAGAGCTTTCCTCAACTAGGGGAATGCCCTGATTCCCAAGCTGTTGCAAATGCCTTCAATCTATCTACTGGGTTGGCCACCCCTCCTCTGCCTCCCCTCTATGAGAAGGCTTTGATAATCATTTGATGATCACTGTTCTCCTTCACCTTACTGAGAAGTCTGTTGGGAACAGCCAGGCTTGGCCCCAGCTCCCGTACCTCCCACACAAAACACCTGTCAACCTCTTTCCACTTCCATTCCCACAGTCATTGCTCAGTCAGTTGGGGGGTGGGGGGGGTGTGTGTGTGGGGGGGTAGAGTGGAGGAGGAATGCCCCAGCTGGTGGCATGAACAAACAGGACAGGTTGGACTGACTGCCCCCAGGTTGTTCCTCAACTATTCAGACTGTCCCCGTTTAAGTCAACTAACTGGCCAGGAGAAGACGTTTGAGGCAGTGTCGTCCCATACCCTCTGACTGGAGTAAGTTCCACGTGGGACAATTGTGGGAGGCCCCAGCATGTGTAAGCAGTGCTGTCTCTCCACGAGGGCCGTGTGCACTTCTTGTGTCGAAGCCAGGCGTGAGTTTGTCTCTCTCCTGCCAACACCATGACTTAACGCCATAGGGGTGGTCATAAGAGAGCTTCAAGTGTTAGGAAAATGTCACAAGTAGTGCCTGTAGCCGCCACAGATCAGCAGAGCTCTCTCCCAAACGAGGCACCCTAATAGTCCCAGGGCCGTAGCTGGCTCATTATTTTCCACGCCCTGTGGGCAGCTATCCCTGCAATGGAAGTCATCCAATTAGAACAGGTGGTATGAAACTTGTCCCTGACTTTAGCTGGTGATCAAATGATACCACCTCATCCTTGGAAGACTTTCAGGTCCGCCTCAGCTCACTGGCCAGAGTTGTGATGGATGATGTAAGGGACCCAGGCTTCCTTTTTGCAGGCCACAGGGAAGTCTGTGCAGTTGTTAGTACGTTCTGATGTATCTGGACCAGTGCCTTGGGCCGAGAGGAAAGGTCAGTACACAGATTTAAGGAGAAAGCCACCTGGCTTTCTAAGGTGGATCCAGATGGTTCATGGGATTTGTTCAGCAGGCTGAGTCCACGACCATGGGTGGGAGAATTGCCAAGGCCAATACGATTGCTTGGAGTCCTGTGGACAGTAACCTTAATTTAGATGTTGTTGAGGCAAAGTAAATGGATTTGGTTCTAGCCTCTGTGGGTCAGATACATCAAAATGGCCAATGGAATGATACACTCATGGGAGAATTTGCCAAAAGCCAAGACAGTGTAGAAGTGATGGACAGACATTATTAGGAGACAATTCTCTCTGGGTCTCTTGCGTATTTACTTGTCTTATGAACAGAGCTTTTCCAGGTGGTTTTTGTAAAGGTTGTATAGCAAACAGCCTTGGAAGATAGAGATAGGATCTTCTTCCAGAACAAAGGACAAGTTCGTTTACTGTCCAATGTAGAATAGTAATGTCTCCCTGTGGGCAAAAGCCAGGCAGACTTATTGCCTGTTATGAAATATGTGGGGCCTAAGCTTAAGCTTCTTTTTCTGTAATGCATCCCACTGTGTATGCAGGCATCCCTTGTCCCTTCTGCACTGCCCTTTGGGAATGGGGCTTGGGAAACTGGCACAAATCCTGGTCCGTCAGTCACTGTTCCCGCAGTGAGCAATAGTCTTTTGTCTGTGACCTAGGAGTCTTGTGACATCTGCTAGCATCCATGAATATGTGGCAAGTCATTTATTCTTTTTTTGGTTAGATTTTATTTATTTATTTATTTTAGAAAGAGAGTGGTTGGAGGAGCACACGAGAAGGGAGAGGGAGGGGGGAAAGAATCTCAAGCAGACCCCACGCTGGGAACAAAGCCCAACTCGGGGCTCAATCTCACGACCCTGACATCACAACCTGAGTTGAAGCCAAGAGTCGGACACTTAACCAACTGAGCCACCCAGGCACCCCCCCCACTTTTGTTTAAGTAATTATTCATTTATTTGAGAGAGAGAGCACATGAATGGGCGGTGGGGCAAAGGGAAAGAATCCCAAGCAGACTCCCCACTGATCGCAGAGCCTGATGTGGGACTTGATCTCTGTCTCATGACCCTGAGATCATGACCTGGGAAGAAATCAAGAGTTGGTTGGTTAACTGACTGAACCACTGCGGTGCCCCGGGGAGGCCATCTTATTAACTTGCAAGTGGAATAAGGTCTCAGACCCTCCAAAGTTCTTGACAAATCCATCTAGCATGCTTTTAATTGAGAATCTATTTTCTAAGTACTTCTGTAAATGTTGTGTCTACAGAAATGAACAAACTGAAGTCTCTATCTTCGTGAAGCTTATATTCCAATGGGACAGAATATTGGAGGGTAAATTGAGGCATCCTTCATGCAGAGCAGTTTGGCAGAATGTATTTAAAGCCTTGAAAAATGTGACTATCTCTTAAGCAATTATAAGAATTCATCCCAAGGGGCACCTAGCTGGCTCAGCGGTGGAGCGTGTGACTCTTGATCTTGGGGTTGTGAGTTCGAGCCCCATGATGGGGGTAGACATTACTTAAAAATAGAATCTTAAGAAACATCAGATGAGTAATCAAAAATATGTGCTCAAATATATTTATCATAACATTGTTTATGGAAGTGTTTTCTAAACTTCTGTCATTCAAACACCAAGTTCATAGTCTGTGTTCTGTCCACATGCCACCATACTATTTTGTTAGTCTTTTTAACTGACTCAAGATATTTAGTTAAATAAATTTTATTTTAAAATTAAACATCATGTGACCATCAAGAAGGCCAGTTACATTGTTTTTAACTGGCTTAAGATATTTAGTTAAGTAGGGGCGCCTGGGTGGCACAGCAGTTAAGCGTCTGCCTTCGGCTCAGGGCATGATCTCGGCGTTATGAGATCGAGCCCCACATCAGGCTCTTGGACTATGAGCCTGCTTCTTCCTCTCACTCCCCCTGCTTTGTGTTCCCCCTCTCGCTGGCTGTCTCTATCTCTGTCAAATAAATAAATCTTAAAAAAAAAAAAAAAAGATATTTAGTTAAGTAAATTTTATTTTAAAATTAAACATCATGTGACCATCAAAAAGGCCAGTTACCTTGTTTCTGGTAACATATAACACACAAGCAAATACACATAATATGTATGCAAATAAATATATAACTACTTAAATGTTTAAAAATGTATCAATGTACTCTTCAAAATCATATTGTATTACTCCCGTTATACAGATCCCATTATGAGAAATTACAGCTCTTTAACATCAAAAAAATTGAAAACAGTGCCTACACTTAAACAGATTGAAGTATATTTGTTTTTGTTTTTGTTTTTTTAAAAGATTTTATTTATTTATTTGAGAGAGAGAATGAGCAGTGGGGAGGGGCAGAGGGAGAAGCAGCCTCCCTACTGAGCAGGAAATCCAATGCAGGGCTCGATCCCAGGACCCCAAGATCATGACCTGAGCCAAAGACAGATGCCTAACTGACTGAGCCACCCAGGTGTCCCTGTAGTATACTTGTGTAACTTAAAGGAATGTTAGCAGGCATTCCAAGTGATGATATAATGTGTGTTTATTGTCGTAGATAAAATAGCAATAGAAAATAAAGTAGGTTTCTAATAATGTTATACCATTTGAATATATAGATATGCTATACATATTACATATATTTATTTATGTACAAGTATAGGAAATATTCTAGAAGGATTAATTGTCTTTGAGTGATTAGAGCCATGCATAAATTTCTTTTTTTGGTTTTGCTAAAAAGAAGTTCAGTTTTTTGTTGTTATTTTTAAGGCCAGAGAGAAGTAATTCACTACATTTATATGCTCTGGGGGAAAATATGATGGCAGTATTGATCTAAACACCAATTTTCCTATGGTATTGATTTTTAATAGATTGCCAAGTAATTGAATAGAGCAGGAAGAAATGCTCTTGAAAAGTAACAAACTCAAGGTGTGCCTGAGTGGCTCAGTCAGTTGAGTATTCCACTCTTGGATTCAGCTCAGGCCACGGTCTCAGGGTCCTAGGATCAAGCCCTGTGTTGGGCTCCCCACTCCCCACGGAGTCTGCTCGGAATTCTCTCCCTTCCTCTCCCTCTGCCCCTCCCCTGCTTTCTCTCTCTCAAATAAATAAATCTTTTTTAAAAAGAGAGAGAGAGAGAGAGAAAGAAAGAAAGAAAGAAAGAAAGAAAGAAAGAAAGAAAGAGAAAGACAAAGAAAGAAAAGTAACAAACTTGAAATTTGAAATTAACAAGCCATGATGGATCGACTTACTCTTTGACCTCAAATGGGTAATAAATGACTGAGAAAAACTGTATGTGTCTTCATAATTGACATCAGAAGTAGCTGATAAAGTTACAGAACATTCACGCTTAAAAAACCCCTCATAACGTTATTCTACTCTCACCTGGAGGACATTGGAAAGATGAGACATTGAGAACCACTCAGATTGGCTGATATGTTCAAAGTCACACATTGCATTTACATTAGTGATGGAGAGAAAGACCAGAATCCAGGTGTTTGGGGCATGGGTGATTTGTTATGAAATGAACATGATGGACATGGTCTTTTTTTTTTTTTAAGGTTTTTATTCCTTGGGGGCGCCTGGATGGCTCAGTCATTAAACGTCTGTCTTCAGCTCAGGGTGTGATCCCAGTGTTCTGGGATCGAGCCCCTCATTGGGCTCCCTGCTCCGCTGGGAGCCTGCTTCTTCCTCTCCCATTCCCCCTGCTTGTGTTCCCTCTCTCTCTGGCTGTCTCTCTCTCTGTCAAATAAATAAATAAAATCTTAAAAAAAAAAAAAGATTTTATTCCTTGGGGCGCCTGGGTGGCTCAGTCGGTTAAGCAGCTGCCTTTGGCTCGGGTCATGATCCCAGGGTCCTGGGATCGAGCCCCATGTCAGGCTCCTTGCTCAGCCGGGCCTCTGCTTCTGCTCTCTTGCTCATGCTATCTCTCTCAAATAAATAAAATCTTAAAAAAAAGATTTTATTTCTTAAGTAATCTCTACACCCAACGTGGGGCTTGAACTCACAATCCTGAAATCAAGAGCTGCATGCTCTATTGACTGAGCCAGCCAGGCGCCCCCATGTTGGACATGATCTTAAGTTCAAATCTCAATCCATCCTTATATCCTGGCTGAGGCAACTTGGTTGAGTTAACTTTTCTGAGCCAAGGTTTCCTCATCTTTGAAATGGGAGTAATGCTTCCCTCAGAGAGTCTTTGTGAGATTTTTAACAGCAGGGTTGCCTACCCTATGTCGGTTACCCCTTCCTCCTAAAAGGACTCTGATTTTTGGGGGGCAGTGATGGGCCTTTGTCAGCATGCTTATTTCCGTGATGCCCAAGTGACACAGTCTCTCTCGAAGACTAATAAGCTGAGGAAAGCTTCTGGGAAAGCTTTTGGCTCGTGGAATGAGACCCTGTCCCTTTCTGCTTCCTGTTTGTTCCTGTTGCCAATACAGATCTAGGGCTGCAAGTGGAGGAGCCATGTCATGGTCACGGACATTTATGCATGGAGGCAGAGTCCAGCATGCTGAAGATGGCAGAGAAGAAAGAGAAAAGGCCTGGGATGGCATTATTTTTTTTAAATTAACGTATCAGGTATTATTGGTTTCAGAGGTATAGGTCTGCGATTCATCAGTCTTATATAATGCCCAGTGCTCATTACGTCACATGCCCTTCTTAATGTCCATTAGCCAGTTACCCCATCCCTCCACTCCTTTCCCCTCCAGCAACCCTCAGTCTGCTTCTGATGATTAAGAGTCTCTTTATGGTTTGTCTCCCTCTCTGGTTTTGTCTTGTTTCATTTTTTCCTCTCTTCCCCAATGATTCTCTGTTTTGTTTCTTAAATTCCACATATCAGTGAGATCATATGATAATTGTCTTCCTCTGATTGACTTATTTCCCTGAGCATAATACCCTCTGGTTCCATCCATTTTGTTGCAAATGGCAAGATTTCAATTTTCTGATGGCTGTGTAATATTCCATTGTGTGTACATATATTTACTGCATCTTCTCTATCCTTTCCTCTGTCAATGAACATCTGGGCTCTTTCCATAGTTTGGCTCTTGTGGACATTGCTGCTATAAACATTGGTATACAGGTGCCCATTCAGATCACTACATCTGTCTCTTTGGGGCAAATACCTAGTAGTGCAATTGTTGGGTCGTAGGGTAGCTCTATTCTCAGTTTCTGAGGAACCTCCTTACTGTTTTCCAGAGTGGGTGCACCAGCTTTCATTCCCACCAACAGTGTGGGAGGGTCCCCCTTTCTCTGAGATGGCATTATTATTGAATACTTCCCCAGCCATGGGCTGCCTGCTTTCAGACTCCCTTTTGGAGAAAAACAGAAGTACCAATTTGGCTAAGCCACAGAGGTATATTAGAAGATCGGTCCCAGTGATTTCCTGCTCTGTAGTAGAATTATCCATCTATACCAGCCTCATGGTCTTGACTCTGGTCTTCGTCATGTGATTTGCATTGTCTAATGGGATATTGGCTGATGAAATGGAAGCAAGCCCTTAAAATAAATATGCTTGGGCGGCTGTTCTTGCCATCTTGCGCCCCCACCATCTCCATGGAAAGAACATGCCTCGAGAAACCTGCTGGTTTCAGAAGAGGTGTGGGAAGCAGGACTTAAACTCAGGGCCTGGCACTAAACCCAACCTACAGTAGTCACCTTCAGCCGATCCACAGATGTATGAGCCAGAAGAAAATGTTGGCTCTCATATGCCACTGAGATTTGGAGATTGTTTGTTATCCGGCAATAGCTAATGAATATATCTACTATCGTCACATACTGTCACTCATACTCAAAAGCATTCTTAACAAATATAAACCAGTAATGCATGAAGAGTGCCTGGTACCCATGAGATATTCAATAAATATCAATCACTTTCTTTTTACTCTCCCACACACTATCATTTCTGGAAAAGGAAGACATTTCTTTGAGTGTTAGTTGGCCTTTGGTTTTGGTCTGTGGCTCCTTCAGTGGATTTTCACCTGGGACTCGATCATTCCCATTGGGTCTATCTTTCCACTATAACGTTATTCCAGACTTCAAGAAAGAAATTAAAACCAGTCCTCAGCAGCACAGGCTATGGACATAAGATTCAAAGAACTGAGGTTTCTGGCATGGGATTAATAATTATAACCAAAAGATTTATGGAAAGTATCCAAATACTGACTTTGTGCTCTGTTGTAAGAAACAGTAACTTAAATCAGTCTGTGAACTTTCCCCTTATTTTATTTTAGTTGTACCTTTTATGTGTGTGCCGAGGCTATAATACAAGGCGACTGCTGTGTAAGGGTCTCTTGCTGCTAGTAAATGCTCAGGCCAAGCCACAGAGATTGTTTGCATAGCAGGAGACATTGATCTCATGACACTGTCCAATTACAGTGACTGTGGGTATTATACTGAGCCACTGAGGGGCTGAAGTGCACTTGACTTCAGGGTTCTGTTCTTGGGCGGCTGCTCTTTCAGGAGCTCAGGGGATTGAGCCGTTGGTTGTGTAAGCTGAACTGCTAAGTCAAGAACGGGCTACCGCCTAGACTTGCCACTTGGCATGCTCCAAGACCAGCAGCGTTGGCATGACCCAGGGACAGGTTAGAAATGCAGAATCTCAGGCCCAGCCCCAGACCTACTGACTCAGAATCTACACCGTAGGGGCGCCTGGGTGGCACAGCGGTTAAGCGTCTGCCTTCGGCTCAGGGCGTGATCCCGGCGTTATGGGATCGACCCACATCAGGCTCCTCCGCTATGAGCCTGCTTCTTCCTCTCCCACTCCCCCTGCTTGTGTTCCCTCTCTCGCTGGCTNGTTTTACAAATCTGAGGTATAATTTGCATCCCATAAGTTCACCTTTTTAAAATGGACCGCTCTGTGGTTCTTAGTATAGTCCCAAAGATGTGCATGCATCGCCACTGTCTAAGCCCAAAACATTTTCTTTAGCCCAAAACAAACATCATTCTCATTAGGAATCATTCCCCATTACCCCCTCCCCCAACCCCAGGCAACCACTAGTCTACTTCCTGTCCATAAGTACTTCCTGTACTTGCCTGTCCTGGACATGTCACATACGTGGATCAAGCAGTCTATGGCCTTTTGTATCTGGCTTCTGTCACTTAGCATAATGTTTTCAAATTTCATCCATACCGTAGCATGCATCAATACTTCATTCTTTTTTAATGGATGAATATTATTTCATTGTGTGGATATATCACATTTCGTTGACCCATTCATCAGTTGATGAACATTAGAATTGTTTCCATATTTTGGCTATTATCAATAATGCTCCAATGAACGTGTAAGTACAAGTTCTTATGTGGACATATGTTTCCATTTCTCCTGGATAGTTACATATAGGAGTTTGCTGGGTCATGTGGTAACTCTATGTTAACCCTTTAGTGGAACTGCCAGACTCTTTCTAAACCGGTGACACCATTTTGCAATCCCACCAGCAGGGTTTGAGAGTTTCAATTTCCCCACATCGTCATCAACATATGTTATTGTCCTGTTTTGTTGTGGTTAATTGTAGTAAAATACATATTAACATAGAATTGACCATTTGAACCATTTTTAAGTGGACAGTTCAGTGGTATTAAGTACATTCATATTGTTATGCAACCCTCACTACCATCCATCTCTAGACGTCTTAATTTAGAAAATTGAACAATAACTCCCCATTTCCCTCCTCCCAACGCCTGGCAGCCACTATTCTAGTTGTGATTTTGACTACGCTAGATACCTCAAATTAGAGGGATCATATAGTAGTTGTTCTGTATGTGTCTAACTTATTTCATTTAGCATACTGAATTCAAGTTTCATCCATGTTATAGCATGTGACAGAAGTTTCTTCCTCATTAAGGCTGAATAACCTTCCATCGTGTGCACACACCACCTCGTGTTCATCCATTCATCCGGGCTGCATCCACATTTTAGCCATTGTGAGTACAACTGCTGTGAACATGGGTGCACAACTATTTTTTAGAGACCCTGCTTTCAATTCTTAGAAAGCACTGAAAAATTCAGGATTTCAGAAATGGGATTTCTGGGTCAGATGATAATGCTATGTTTAATTTTTAATTTTTTTGAGGAACCACCCTACTGCGTTCCATAGTGATAGAAGTCAATTCCTGTTCCCAAAATCAGTACCAAAGTGTAATAATTTCCCTGCAACCTCGCCGACACGTGTCATTTTCTGTTTTCTTTGATAATATCGATTCTGATGTGTAGGAGGTGGTATGTCAATGTGGTTTGCGTTTGCCTGATGATGAGTGATGTTGAGCATTTTTTGTGTGCTTATTAGCTGTTTGTATATCTTCTTTGAGGAAATGTCTATCCAAGTCCTTTGTCCATTTTTAAATTGGGTCGTTTGTCTGTTTTGTTGCTGTCAAGTTGCTGGAGTTCTCTATATATTCTGGATATTAATCCCTTTTTAGATATGCAGTTTGCAAATATTTCCTCTTGCTCTGTGAATTGCCTTCTCACTCTGTTGATGGTACCTTTCGACACACAAAACCTTTAATTTTCATGAAAACAATTGGTTTATGTTTTCTTTTGTTGCCTGCGCCTTTGGTGTCTTATCCAAGAAAACACTGCCAGATCCAACGTTGTCAAGTTTTGCCCTACGTTTTCTTCCAAGAGCTTTATAGTGTTAGCTCTTACATTTAGATCTTTAATCCACTTTATGTGAATTTTGCATATGGTGTTAAAAGAAGACCCAACTTGATTCTTTTGCATGTGAATATTCAGTTTTCAGAGCCAGCGTATTCTGTCCTTATCCTTACCCCTACCCCTCACCCTTCTGTGCTTTTCCTCCATGAGCCCCACTCTTTTTATATCTTCTTCATGCTCTTTTTTTTTTTTTAAAGTAAGCTCAAACCCAGTGTGGGGCTTGAACTCAAGACCCCAAGATCAAGAGTCACATGCTCTACCAACTGAACTGCCAGGCGCCCCTCTTCTTCATACTCTTAAAAAAACAAAAGTCAACCGAGTAAATGGAAAGAGCAAACTGGCTTCATTCAGTAATTCATGCATCAGGCAGCAACCCCTCAAACAAATAGAAGCTCCACTGAGCTGGACAAAATGGAAGGCTTTTATACGCAGAAGAGGGCAGGAAAGGAAAGTTTTCTCACAAAAACTGGATTGTTGCAGGCAAGGTCACCTTCTTTGGGGGAAGGGGGTTTCTATCATGCAAATTACCTCACTACACTGACCAGGTAATTTCATGTTGATTGGTTGAAGGTTACATTCCTGGGTGAAACTGAAGCGGCAATTGACTTAGGTGCTAAGTCTTGGTTTGTTGACATGGGACTTAACACAAGTGACTCCATTTGGGGCCTGTTCAGTCTTTTTTTTTTTCTTTAACAATACCACTGATTAAATTGAATTGTAATTGCCTATTTACTTACCTCTCTCCTCCACTAAACTCCAAGCTCAGTGAAGGCAGGAACCATGCTTTTCTTGTCCCCCACCACCCACATATCTCCAGCACTTGGCATAGAGTAGATAATCAGAAAATATGTACCAGTGTGATATAAGAAATCTATTTGATCTTAGTCTCTGGTTCCTGGTACAGAGCTCCAAATACTCTTGGAGTCTCCAGAGTGATAGGAGCATCCTTTGTTATTCCTAATAAGTCCTTTCATCAAATCTGAGTTTATGCTAGTCAGGTCCTTATGGATGGGGCCCTTCAATAGCCTCAGGATGGGGCCAGTTGCCACAAAGACCAAACTTGTGATTAGAGGGTGGGAACTTTCAGCCCTACCTGCAGACCTCGGGGGGGGGGGGGGAGAGGTGCAAGTGGGGAGCTGGAGATCGAGCTCTAATAAAACTCTGGAACATGGAGTGGTGAGATTGGCGAATTTGGAGTTGATGCACATATCAAGGTGCTGGGAGGGTGGCACGCCTTAGGAGGGCATGGACCTCTCCTTCCATACCTTGCCTATGCATCTCTTCCATTGGTCTGTTCCTTCCTTTTAGCCTTTGTCATAAATTGATAAAAATAAGTGAAGGATATTCCTGAATTCTCTGAAACATTCTAGCAAATTATTAAACTTGGGGAGGAAGTTGTTAGAACCCCCAAATTTGTTGGTCAGAAGTTGTGGGTGGCCCAAGACTTGTGCTTGTTGTCTAAAGTAGGGGCAAGGGGCATCCAAGTGGCTCAGTCAGTTAAGCGGCTGCCTTTGGCTCTGGTCCTGGTCCCAGAGTCCTGGGATTGAGTCCTACACTGGGCTCCCTGCTCAGCAGGGAGTCTGCTTCTCCCTTTGTCCCTTCCTACCCCCCCCCACTTCTGCTCTCTGTCTCTCTCAAATAAATAAATAAAATCTTTTTTAAAAAATCTAAATAAATAAATAAATAAATAAATAAATAAATAAAGTGGGGGTGGGACACCTGGGTGACACAATGGGTTAAGCATCTGACTCTTGATTTTGGCTCAGGTCATGATCTCAGGGTCGTGAGACAGAGCCCCAAGTCAGGCTCCATGTTCAGTGGGGAGTCTGCTTTTCTCCCTCTCTCTCTGTGCCCCCCGCACTCTTTCTCTCTCTCTAAAATAAGTAAATAAATAAATCTTTAAAAATAAATAAAGTGGAGGCAGTCCTGGGGCACTTGGCTGGCTTAGTCAGTGGAGTGTGACTCTTGATCTCAGGGTTATGGGTTCAAGTCCCATGTTGGGTGTAGAGATTGTTTAAAAATAACATCTTAGAAAAAAGTGGGGGCAGTCTTGTGGGACACAGCTCTTTAACTTGTGGGATCTGGCACCAACTCCAGGTAGCATTAGAATTGAATTGTTGGACAGCCAGTTGGTGTTGGAGAATCAGAGAACTGGTGTTGGAAAAAACTCCATGCAGCCAGCTATGTGGCAGATGTCCAGTAAATAGTAGTTATTTTTATAATCGTTTTTACCAGCCCCCTACTCCAACCTTTACAAACTCATGCAGAGATATGTGAGTATTTTCCATTTGTGTTTCCTTCTCCACAGAACTTAAGCTCATTTAGACATCTGTATTTCCAATTAATAAGCTAGAGATAATGATTAAACCTGGGGCCAGATCTTAAGATGGCTCTTTGAGGGGCGCCTGGGTGGCACAGCGGTTGGGCGTCTGCCTTCAGCTCAGGGCGTGATCCCAGCATTATGGGATCGAGCCCCACATCAGGCTCCTCCGCTATGAGCCTGCTTCTTCCTCTCCCACTCCCCCTGCTTGTGTTCCCTCTCTAGCTGGCTGTCTCTATCTCTGTCAAATAAATAAATAAAATCTTTAAAAAAAAAAAAGATGGCTCTTTGAACTTTTCTGAAATTGTCTACTTTAGCACCTTTGGAAGGAAAATGCATCCAGTCTGATAACATCAAAGTAAGGAACTTCGTATCCATTTAGCAATCAAAAAAGTAAAGGATAAAAACACATCTTGAGATTAAAGCAGTCTTCTGAATGTGGGAAGGGGAGGGAGGGGATGGTAGGGGGGCATTTGCAGCTAATTGAATTGAATATTTCCTTTTCATCCTTGGCTGCTAAGATTAATGTTGGTTTTGAAGGCAGGATACAGTGGCTGGGAGAAAATTCGGCATGAAGTTTGCTGGAAACAATTATAGAAACTGTAGAGATATCAACTTGGAGACCCTTGGTGCAGGACTAGAAGGGCAGAGATTTCATTCAACTCAAGGCTGGATTAAGTCCTTCAGGAGCCTTAAACCCCTGAAAATATTGCAGCATATAATGCTATATGTCTTCCTAATGGAATGCACTCCAAGGGACAAATCACCAATGAATTGTTCTTGCCCCCAAACCCTTAGCCTGAATCCAATCAAGCCTCTAGAACTAACTCCCCGTTTGCCAGAAAGACAGACAAGAGAGTCAACACCAGGACGAGGCCAATCAGACACATTTGGAAGGTGGGACATCTTTTGTGACAAGTGACCTGATTCTTTTAGAAGTTAATTTCACTCATTTCAGAAAGTTCATTGTTAGTGTGAAGAGACACTAATGATTTTTGCCTGTTGGTTTTCTATCCTGGAGATTTACTGAATTTGTCTGTGAGTTCTTATCTTTGTGTGTGTGTATGTGTGTGGCGTGTTTGAGGTTTTCTTCCTATGAGGATCATGTCATCTGAAAACTGAGATAATTTTACTTCTTCCTTTCCATTTAGATGCCTTTTATTTCTTTATCATGTCTAATTGCTTTGGCTACGACTTGTAGATCCATGTTGAATAGGAGTGGTGAATGTGGGCATCCTTGTCTTGTTCCCGATCTTCGAAGAAAGCTGAGTGTGAAGTTACTTGTGGGCTTTTCATATATGGTCTTTATTGTGTTGAAGTAAGTTCCTTAAATACCTAATTTGTTCAGATGTGTTTTATCATGAAAGGGTATATTGGATTTTGTCAGATGCTTTGTCTGCATCAGTTGAGATGATCGTGTGATTTTTATCCTCATTCTGTTAACTTGGTGTATCTCACTGATTGATTTGGGTATGTTAAACTATCGTGGTATCCCAGGGATAAATCTATCTTCTCAGGGTGTATGATTCTTATAATGTGTTGTTGAATTCAGTTTGCTAATACCATGATGAGGTTTTTTGCATCTATATTCGTCAGGGATATTGGCCAGTAGTTTTCTTGTAATGTCTTTGTCCAGCTTTGGTATCAGAGTGATGCCGGCCTCCCTCATAAAATGAGTTTGGGAGTGTTCCCTCTTCTTCTATTTTTTGGAAGGGTTTAAAAAGGATAGGTATTAATTCTATAACATAGATGAACTTGGAGGACTAAGTGAAGTAAGCGAGACACGGAAGAACAAATACTACACGTTTCTGTTCATATTAGGAATCGAAAACACTCAAACTCAGAAGCTGGGAGTAGCATGGTGGTTTCCAGGGGCTGGAAGGAAGGGGAATCCAGGAGGCTGTTGGCCTAAGGGAACAGGGTTTCGGGGACACAAGGTAGAAAAGTCCTAGAAATCTACTGTACAGCATATGGTGCCTACTACCTATAGTTAACGGTACTGTATTATATTCTTAAAAAATTTTGTTAAGACAGTAGATCTTATGTTTGGGGTGCCTGGGTGGCTCAACCGTTAAGCATCTGCTCAGGTCATGATCCCAGAGTCCTGGGATTGAGCCCTGCATCGGGCTCCCTGCTCAGCGGGAAGCCTGCTTCTCCCTCTCCCACTCCCTTTACTTATGTTCCCCCCTCTCTCTCTCTGTCAAATAGATAAATAAAATCTTAAAAAAAAAAAAGACAGTAGATCTTATGTTAAACAGTCTTATCATTAAATAGGGGCACCTGGGTGGCATAGTGGGTTAAGCATCCAACTCTTGGTTTTGGCTCCGGTGGTGATCTCAGAGTCATGAGATCGAGCCCCATATCAGGCTCCACACTTAGCAGGGAGTCTGCTTGAGATTCTCTCTCTCTCCCTCTCCCTCTGCCCCTCCTGCTCGAGCTCTCTCTCTCTCTTTCTATAAAATAAATTAATCAATACTTTAAAAAATATTCTTATCACTAACTAAAAGGAGAGGGAAAACTTTCAGAGGAGATGGTTATGTTTAAGGCGCTGTTTACAGTGACAGTGTTGCGGGTGTAAACTTATTCTCAGACTCATCAAGATATATACATTAAATATGTACAGCCTTTTCTGTATCAAAAAAAAAAAAGTCCATGTCATTGAGAAAGTAGATCGGGGGTTGCCAGGGCCTGGGAGGAGGAAAACAGGAAGTTAATGTGTAACAGGTTCAGAGTTTCAGTTCTGTGAGATGAAAACGTCCTGGAGACCGATGGTGGTGATGACCGGATACTGTGAATGAACTTCACACCATCGAACTGTACACTTAAATATGGTTAAGATGGCATATCTTATGTGTGCTTGATACAATTTTTTTTCACGTCAGTGCGAAAAAGGAAAAGGTGCAAGGAGATGAGAGGAGTGTTCTGGATGAAAAGATCAAAGAGAAAACAGTAGCTGGCACATGTGCATTTTAATGGCATCCTGAAAACAAAGCAGTCTCAAAGGCATTCTGAAGACAACCAGGGAGACTGGGGCGTAGACTGGACAGGAGACGGAGTACAGAATTATCGTGCGTTCCCTTAGGCAGGATGATGCCCGGACATCGCGCAGGAGAATGTCTTTATTCCTACAATGCACATGCTGAAGTATTCAGTGATCAAGTGTCCACGATGTCTGCAACTTGCTTTCAGTTGGTTCTGAAAAATTAAAGCAAAAAAGTCCAATAAAAACAAAAATAAATAAAAGAGCACAAATGACAAGATGTTAACGTTTGTTGAATCCAGGCAGAAGGCGCACTGCCACTCACGGTATCTTCTTTCTAAATTTGAGGGGTGTCTGTCAGTTTTCATAAGAAGATGATGGTAGGGTAGAATGACGATGATTCCTCTTCGCCCTTTCGCTTAGGTGGTTCGAGATAGAAACAAAACCAACAGCAAGGTGGTGGGAGGAGGAATAAATAGCTGAAGCACCGGGGATTTTTTTCGGGCAGTGAAACTATTCTGTGCGATACCGAAAGGGTGTACGCATGATGTTTTGCATTTGTTAAAACCCGTAGAACCGCGCTCCACAAGGAGAAACCCCTAACATAAGCTATGAGCTTTACCTAACAATACCGTACCAGTATTGGCCCATCAACCGTAACAGAAGTACCACACCGATGCAAATTGTTCATAGAGGATATTTAAGGGAAGAGACAGCGTATGGGAACTCTGTACTTTCTGCTCAGTCTTTCTGTAAACCTGCTATTTGTGTAAAGCTGATCTAAAAAATAAAGTCTAGGGGCTCTTGGCTGGCTCAGCCAGAAGAGCATGCGACTCTTGATCTCAGGGTTGTGGGTTCGAGCCCCACACTGGATGTGGAGACTACGTAAACAAATAAACTTTCAAAAATAAATAAAAAACAAAGTCTGTTAATTAAAGCAACAACCATAATGTAGTTAATCTTGAAAAATAAAGGTAAAGAAATCAAGAAGAAAAATAAAGGTGTAATAATAATCTGAGAAGGCAGTAGTCAGAAATGCGTGCCCTGGGGTACTACATAATTATAAAATGTGGGCCACAAATGTGGCTCTGAGCTTCACGGAAGCTAGGCAAAGAGGGAAACACATGATAAAAAACGTATTTATTGGGACGCCTGGGTGGCTCGGTGGGTTAAGTATCTGCCTTTGGCTCAGGTCATGATCCTGGAGTCCTGGAATCCAGCTCTGCGTTGGCATCCCAGCTCCCTGCTCGGTCTGCTTTCCCTTCTCCCTCTGCCCCTTCCCCAGCTCGTGCTTGCTCGCTCTCTCTCTCTTGCTCACTCTCGCTCGCTCTCTCTCGCTCTCGCTTGCTCAATCTCTCTCTGAAATAAATAAGTAAAAATATAAAAAAAATTAAAAACATTTATTTAATAGAGGGTAAGATTTTTTTTGGAAGAAAGGGAAGAAATAGGAAAGAAGTCTCTTCCATGGGTCCTATAGGAAAAAAAAAGCTAATAAAACATTCTGTAATTGTTCATCCTTGATATTCCCAAAATGTATTCAGAAGCAAGTTTCATGTGTCCATTATTACAAGTAAAATTGGGAACACAGTAATAGAGGGGAAAAACCTCTGGCAGCAAAAGGAACGTAAGGAAGGCACAAAGTTCTCCTCTCTTCTGTTTTCTCAGAATGACAAGTTCATTGTTCTTTTGGGGGGGGTTCCCCTCTTTGACTTTTGGTCCTAATCCCTGTTTTGGTAATCCAGCCCTGATACAGCTCTTTGCTTTAGCAAACATTTGCTCAGCAAATATTGACATTTGGTATCTGTCAAGTGCCAGGCATTAGGTTTGGTTCTGAGACCACAAAGGTAAAAAACAAAAATTCCTGCCTTCAAGGAATTGACACTGAGGGGAAGGAAGGGGATTAACCAGCAAAACTCTTCGTCGTGTCACGAGCCCAGAATGATTGTGACAGAGTGACTGTGGCAGCAGCAGGCAGCTTCACCACTGACGCACTGAGTCACTGAGGCTTGATAAAGAGGAGCCACCTGCCAAGGCAAGGCAGGGGGAGAGGCAGAGGCAACAGCGGGGTCCAGCGGGGAGAGCAGGGAGTGCTATCAAGTGTACGCTGTTAGAATACAGGTTGTACCAGGTTTAAAGCTGGAAAGGTGGGCAGGGACCAGGTCTGGGGGCTCCAGAAAGCCTCTTTCTAGAGTTTAGAACATCATGGTGACCGGGAGGTTGCTATGCAGAGAAGTCTTCTAGACAGGAATGGGTTGTTTGGGAAAACATCCCCTGGCTGTTTTGGAGGAACCCACACTGAAGGCAGCTAGACCAGTTCTGAGCTCTTGCTACAACGAAGGAATGACCCAGGAATGGAGCCAGAGGAAGGGATGGATTCCCTGGGCATCCTGGCGTGGAACCAACAGGACTTACGGATGGATTGTAGGCTGGGGAGAATGAGAGGGAGGAGGTAGGCTGATTCCTACGTTCCAGGCAGGGCTCTGGGGTTATCCTGGGTGTGGAAACCAGGTGAAGAGCTGCAAGAGGAACAGAGGAGGTAACCTGCTGGTCGGGGACACACTGAGTCCCAGGGGACATGTGCATGTCCAGGTAGAGACAATGAGCTGGCCACTGTGTGGGCAGGTGCGGGGTTCTAGAGAGAGAGTGTGGCTGGGCTACAACCAGAGAGAGTGCTGTGGGCCCGAGTGTCCCAGCAGGGGACTGTGGAAGGACCACACTGGCCCCTCCTCAGCAATATGTGTTCACACCATCCATGGTCTGTGTGCCCGGCCCTGCCCAGGGGGTGGAGGTTGTGGAAATAGACAAGGACTATCCAAAGGAGAGCAAATAGATGCTATTTACTCAGAGCTGGCTATAGCAAGGGAGTCAGCCACCATTATTTGCATTTTGGCAGAGACTCAAAGGCAGATAGAGGAGTGGGAAAGCTTTATTTAAAAAAAAAAAAAAGGTGGGGGGGCCGCCTGGCTGGTTCAGTTGGTAGAGCAAGTGACTCTTGATCTCAGGGCTGCGAGTTCGAACCCCACGTTGGGTGCAGAGCCTACTTAAAAAATAAAAATGAAAAAATTATTAAAACTTTATAAAAAAATAAATATATAAAAGAGGGAAGGATCCAGGTGCTGCCCCATTGGAGGCTGTTGGCGTGAGGATGTCAGAAGTGGGCTGACTAAAAGCAGAGCATCCTATGTGATTGCTGAGGCTTTCTCTACCTTTGGCTTTCTCTGGTTGGTCCTAAGATAGAAGCAGGGACACGACTTAGGAAAACTCTCATGACTAATCAAATCCTGGCTTTTTGGTGCCAATTGTTACAGGGGTTGTTGTATGGCTCCCAGGCTGGTTACTGTAGATAATGGGTTGGTTTCCTGGGCTGCAGACTGAGGGTCCGAGTTCTATTTTTAATGTAAGTTCTGACCATTGTCTGTTCCTCTATTGAGTCTATAGTGAGTCTGTAGTGAACTTACCATCTACAGTCCTGGCTCTCAAGAAGGGTTCAAGAGGTGAGACAGGCATTAAGCAAGCAAACAAATCCATTATCAAGACCCTTCCATCCAGGTCTCAGTCCTTTTACTGTCCTTTTCAACTGGATCATTTTTTTTCAAAGACACTCAGGCATGTCTCAAAGCATCTTGATACTAGAACTCTGACAGGTTTTCAAACAGAAACATGTGTACATAAATGTTCATCATGGAGCCATTTACAACAGCCCCAAAGTGGGTACAACCCAGGTGTCTATCAATAGGCAAATGAACAAAATGTGGGATATCCATACAATGAAATACTATTCAGCCCCAACAAGAAACGGGGTGCTGACCAACAGGACAACATGGATGATCCTTGAAAACATTATGCTTAGTGAAAGAAGTCAGACACAAAAAACCACATACTCCACTTAAATGCAATGTCCAGAATAGGCAAATTCATAGATAGAGAAAGCAGATTAGCTGTTGCCAGGGGCTGGGGTGAGGGGAAGCATGGGAAATGACTGCTTGATGGGTACCAGGTTTCTTTGGTAGGTGATGAAAAAGTTCTGGAACTAGGTAGTGGTTATGGCTGCGCAACATTGTGACTGTCCTTTATGCCACACAATCATACACCTTAAAATGATTAAAATGGCAAATGCTAGGGGCACCTGGGTGGCTCGGTTAAGCTTCTGCGTTTGGCTCAGGTCATTATCTCAGAGTCCCATGATCAGGATCTGATTTCACCTTGTGAAATGGATAGTGTTTTCCAACGAATAACAGAAAAAGAACCAGGGGTGCCTGGGCGACTCAGTCGGTTAAGCATCCAACTCTTGGTTTCGGCTCAGGTCATGATCTCAGGGTCAGGAGATCAAGCCTCGCCTCAGGCTCCTTGCTCAGCACCAAGTCGGCTAAAGATTTCTCTCTTCCTCTTCCTCTGCCCCTCACCCCCCATCCCCTCCTTGCACACGCTTGCTCTCTTTCTCTCAAAAAAAAAAAAAAAAAAAAGAACGAAAGAAGCAGAGTCATTAGACTCAAAAAAAATGTTCATTGCTATTGCTTTAAAGCGGTTACATTATTATGTCATTAAAGTCATTTTGCAATCATTCAAACTGAGTTATTGTTCTACATTAGACATCTTTTAAACGGGAACACTGTGACATTTATCAAATGCAAAATCACCTTTTTACTTGTCATTATTGACTATTGGCTTTGTTATCATGTAAAAGCCTTAGAAAGGATAACCCATTTCACATTAATAATAATTGAGTTTGTTGAGAAAGTGAACTGTCCATACTGAGTGAAAGCTATCTTTTCTATGATATCACTGTGTATTTTACCCTTGAAATTCATTAATTATCTAGGAACTGATATTTTCATTTTAAAAAGTGAATTTTCTTCTGCTTGATCAAAGTTGACCAAATAAAATACTTGGCTATAAGAATTTTAATCTAATTAAATCTTCAGAATGGACCATGCATGTAAAATACACATAACATAGCATTTGCCATTTTTTAAAATATTTTATTCATTTATTTGAGAGAGAGAGAGAGAGAGCATGCTCGCATGCGTTGGGGGAGGTTCAGAGGGAGAGGGACAAGTAGGCTCCCTGCTGATCAGGGAGCCCAACATGGGGCTTGATCCCAGGATCCTGGGATCGTGGCCTGAGCCTAAGGCAGATGCTTCACTGACTGAGCCACCCAGGCACCCCCTCTCTTCTTTTCAAGACTTACTTATTTTAGAGAGTAGCGGGGAGAGAGAACTAGAGAGAGAGCAAGTGCTCATGAGCACATGCGAGCAGGGGGAGAGGCAGGGGGAAAGGGAAAGAGGGAACCTTAAGCAGATTCCCCACTGATCGTGGACCCCACTGCAGGGCTCCATCCCAGGACCCTGAGATCATGACCTGAGCCAAAATCAAGAGTTGTCCCCTTAACCAATTGAGCCACCCTGGTGCCCCAGTCCTATTCTCTTAATTAACAAACTTATTCTGTAGAGGGATAGATAGTAAATATTTTAAGGCTTTGTAGACCATGGGGTCTCTGTTGCAACAGCTTAGCTGCAAGGTAGCATAAAAGCAGCCACAGACAATACACAAAGAAGCATCGTGTTCCGTGCTGCAATATGAGCCCTGAAATTTTACTAATTTTCTATGTGTCATGCAATATTACTCTTTCACTTCCCCCCCCCCAAGCAATTTCAAAATGTAAAAACCATCCTTGGCTTGCAGGCCATACAAAAATAGACAGCATGCCAGATCTGGCCCAACAGCTACAGTTGGCTGACTCCTGCTCCTGATCTCTGCAAAGTCCCCAAATCCAGTGTGTACAGTGGACAGCGAGATGACAAGGGAAATGAAACAGGCCAGGCAGTACATTTGCGGTTAGTGGGGACTGTGACTAATGGAAGAGCCCAGGGCTTCCTAAGGGAAGCTGTCCGTCGGCTCCTAACCCTCATTGCTGTGTGTGAATGCACTGCAGGACTGCCTGCCAATCCTTGCGGGCTCTCAAAGGAAAGAAGCTGGAAATTCATGTTTGTATTTGCAATCTCTCTGTTGCAATACCAGCAGTGAATTTAAATTTCTGAAAGAGGGGACCCGGGTGGCCCAGTCGGTTGGGTGGCCAACTCTTGGTTTCAGCTAAGGTCATGGTCTCAGGGTCCTAGGATCGGGCCCTGCTTGGGGTTCCATGCTCAGCACGGAGTCTGCTTGGGATTCTCTCTCCCCTCTCCTTCAGCCCCTCCTCCCCGAATAAGTGAATAAATCTTTAAAAAAAATATTTTATTTATTTATTTGAGAGAGAGCACGCACAAGAGGGGAGAGGGGCAGAGGGAGAGGGACAAGCAGACTCCCTGCTGAGCAGGGAGCCCAAGATGGGGCTTGATCCCAGGACCCTAGAATCATGACCTGAGCTGAAGGCAGAAGCTTAACTGACTGAGCCACCCAGGTGCTGCAATAAGTGAACAAATCTTTAAAAACATTTCCTCAAATTTCTGAAAGAAAAGATTGCCTATCAGAACTAGTATCTATGATATTCCAAGCACATCTTGGATCAGATACAGCCCACAGGGCCCCTTGTCTGTAACCTCTTCACTCTGGTTGCATGCGTTCTCAACTCAGGCTATTCTTGGGAATCGCTTTGGACTAAAAAAAGCCTCAGAGAAATCGCTTCGGACTAAAAAAAACCCCTGCCCCCAGAGATCGGATTTACTTGGTCTGCCATGGAGCATCCATATATTTTTAAAGCACCCCAGTTGATTCCTAAGTGTAACCACTACTCCCTCCTTCAGCCAATTACACATACTAATCCCTGGAGCTCCGTACAATGCACACCGGAGGAGGGCCATTTCCAGCTGTTCTCAGTCCAAAAGTCAATTCATGTAACCTATTCCTGTGCCTGCTGTGAAGCCGTTGCCTATGAACACTGCCTTAAAGGCCTGGAGTCTTTCTCTTGCTCATTAATCCTTCTACCTGTTAGAGAAGAACACCTCTTCTTGTCTGGAGTGAGGAGCAAAATCATTAATGACCACTTGCCAACCAAGCCAGAACACAGAGGGAATAGCTGTGGGGCAGACTTGTAAAGAGTCTGCGGGCAGCTTTTTCTGCACAGTGCCCTGTCTGTTTAGAATCCTGGGGTCCTTGGGGCACCTGGGTGGCTCAGTCGGTTAACCAACTGCTTTTGGCTCAGGTCATGATCCCTGAGTCCTGGGATTGCGCCCTGCACCGGGCTCCTTGCTCAGCAGGGAGTCTGCTTCTCCCTCTCTCTCTGCTGTTCCCCCTGTTTGTGCTCTCTCTCTCTCTGTGTGTCAAATAGATAAATAAAATCTTAAAAAAAGAATCCTGGGGTACTTGAATCCTGGCTGTAGTCAAAGGAGCCCCACCAACAGCTGGAGGCCCTCTGCCTGGCTCAGGGGCCTTTGATAGCCTCCCTTGCTCTTTACCTTGGCTTCCGTGGTCTGGTCGTGGTATCAGTCAGGGTTCAACACAGAAACACTGTAGGTTTTGGGATAAGAGATTTCTTCTAGGATTTAGACCTTACAGAGCTGAAGGAGGAGCTAGGAAAGGGACAATCCAGGAGGGAAGCTAGAGGATCAAAGGAAGCACTTTATCAGTCCCTCTGAGCAGCCAAGCACTCTTGGCCGCCATAGTAGAACAGCCAAAGGAGGGCTCTCTGGCAGGCGGTGCCTCTGTGTAGCTACTGCCACCGAGCATCTGGTGGTGGGACAGGGACTGCTGTCGGTCAGCAGGGCCAGCAGGCAGGAGAAGAGCCAGATGCAGAGCCGAGGAGAGCAAAGACACGTGGAACCCACAGGCGTCTCTGCATCTTCTCGTCTATCATTGTGTCTGACCACAGTGACTTCCAGGCATGGCTACTGCTACCCCTGCTCTTGCCTCTTCTGGCCAAACTGAGCAGCGAAGAGGATCAGAGGAAAAGCGTTTCCAACTTAATCAAGGTGACCCAGTACAAACCACACATCCCTGCCTTCTTCTCTTGCCCCTTCTGGCCATCGCCTTCTGTGATGGTGATTTTATGTGGTATCTTGAGCTGGGCCATAGGACGTCCAGACAGACACCTGGTTAAACATTGCTCTGGGTGAATCTGGGAGGGTGTTTTGGGAGGAAATTAGCATTTGAATCAGACTGAGCGAAGCAGAGTGCCCTCCCCCACGTGGGTGGGCCCCAGCCAATCTGTTGAAGACTTGAACAGAAGGAAAAGCCTGAGGAAGAGGGAATTCTCCATCCCTGCCTGAGTGTAGAGCTGGCACACCTGTCTCCTCCTGACTCTGGATGGGCACTTACACCACCAACACTCCTGGTTCATGAGCCTTCAGACTCAGAACTTACACCACCGGTTCCATTGGCTCTCAGACCCTCAGGTTTGGACTTGAACTACACCACTGGCTCTCCTGGGCTTCCAACAGGTTGTGGGATTTAGCCTCCATAGTCACGTGAGCCAATTCCTCTCTCTCTCTCTCTCTCTTTCTCCCTCTCTCCTGTGGGTTTTCTTTCTCTGGAGAATCCTAAGACCCTCTGTCTCCTACACACTCTTCTTGAAGTTCCCAAGTTCTTTCCCACCTCAAGGACCTTTCACTTCAAGCTGAAATGTTCTCCCCCGCCCCCCTCCCCCCAACTCCTCGCCTGACTCTTCTTTTTCTTACCCTCTATGGCCCAGCTAAAGTCACTATCCCTGGACTTCCAATATAAGTTTTCTTCCTGTTATTCTTCTCTCGTGTGTACAACTTGAGGTTGTATATATGCAACAAAGAGAGGTGGGTGACTCAGTCGGTTGAGTGTCTGAGTCTTGGTTTTGGCTCATGATGTCAAGCTCCCGGGATCAAGCCCCGCGTTGGGGTCTCTGCTTGAGGATTCTTCCCTCTCCCTCTGCGCCTCCCCCACTTGGGCTCACTGGCTCTTTCTCTCTCTCTCTCTAAAATAAGTAAATAAATCTTAAACAAAGAGACAAGGTTTAATGCACAGCTTGGGCTTGTGTATGTACTTGTGGTATCTCTTTCTTCTGCCAGCTCTGACGCTCTTTGAGGACAGGGATTGTGTGTATTTTCTTCACCATTGTAAACCCAGTTCCTGGCATGGAGTAGGTTCAAAACATACTTACTAAATGGACAAACATAGTCATTTTCTTACTTTTTTAAAAAAATTTTTGAAAAAAGTAATCTCTGTATCCAGCATGGGACTCAAACTCACCACCCTGAAAGAAAGGGTCACATGCTCCACCAACTGAGCCAGTCAGGTACTCCCAAACATAGTCATTTTCAAGGCCACAGTTTGATACAGTATTTTGGAGGGGGAAAAAAAAAAAGATGGTCCCTTGCCTAATATGTGATTTTCTTTTGCTACATAATTTATGGTGTACATATGTCAAAACAAACCAAAACAAAAATACTTAAAGTCTCTGCCAGCAGGCAGAAATTAACCTTACTACCCACTAACCCTGCTGGGATCCCCCATTGGTCTGGTAAAACCATTAGAAGCAATAGCTAAAACTTCGTTTGTGGTGTAATTAAATAACTAGCTCTCAGCAGGAGTTTTAATCGCCACCATGCAAGGTCCAGAAAGTTTCTATGGCTTAATGGCCCACATAAATTCATAGCTCTGCAGGCTTCCTTAGCGTCTGTTTGATTTTCTCTGTGAGAATCCTTTTATCCGAACAGACTACTTTGCTTAAAAAAATATTTTTCCAAAAAAAATTCCAGACAGTTGTAATCCCAGTACAGAGTTTTCTACTGCAACACATGAGCTAATGAACGCAAAGAAGTTTGTGGAATCCCTGAGACCCAATAGGTGCTTAATAAATGTTAAGTTTCCCATATCTCCAGGGTTTTTTTTTTCTGTAAGGATTAAGCAAACTGGCAACAGGTAAGTCCTAGAGATCTAATGCATAGTAATAGTATAGTGAACGTAGACCACAATATTGTATCCCAATCATCAAACGTGCAAAGAGACTAGATCCTCTTTTTTTTTTTTTTTTTAAGATTTTAGTTTTAAGTAACCTCCACACCCAATGTGGGGCTCGAACTTACAACCCTGTGTTCAAGAGTCACTTGCTCCACTGACTAAGCCAGCCATGAAGAGACTAGATCTTAATCATTCCAACCACTAAACAGAAATAATGATGTGATGTAATAGAGATGCTAATTATCAGTACAGAGGCAAACAAATGGCAATGCATAAATGTATCGCATCAACATGTTGTACACCTGAAATTTACACAATGTTATATGTCAAATTTATTTCCATTTAAAAAATGCTACTTAACTCAGACTACTGATTATGAGAATGTCCCTGAAAGAAAATAAATAGGTAAGTAAAGGAATTTTCTTTGGGGAAGATAAAAATGAATATTTCAAAAGTTGCTGGACCTTACCTCTGCTTTATCTTGATGCTTGCTTAGCTGTGAATCTGTAGCATGTTTCTTTCTTTCTTTCTTTCTTTCTTTCTTTCTTTCTTTCTTTCTTTCTTTCTTTCTTCTTTCTTTCTTTCTTTCTTTCTTTCAGATTTTATTTATTTATTAGAGAGAGGGAGGGAGAGCCGCAGGCAGAGGGAGAAGTAGGCTCCCTGCTGAGCAAGGAGCCTGATGCAGGGCTTGATACCAGGACCCTGGGATCCTGACCTGGGCTGAAGGCAGGCGCTTAACCAATTGAGCCACCCAGGCGTCTTGCTTCTTCTTCTTTTTTTTTTTTTAATGTAAAAAAAAGAACTAAAAACTGGCAGGAACAGTACATGGATTTGGAAAATAACTTTGGAGTAAGGAGCTCAGTATTTTTGGGAAGAGCCCTGGATGTTGGCCATTCTTCCATCTGATTCCCGAAGAGAATCTTTTTTTTTTTTTTTTTAAAGATTTTACTTATTCATTTCACACAGAGAGAGACAGCCAGCGAGAGAGGGAACACAAGCAGGGGGAGTGGGAGAGGAGGAAGCAGGCTCATAGGCGGAGGAGCCTGATGTGGGGCTTGATCCCATAACGCCAGGATCACGCCCTGAGCCGAAGGCAGACGCTCAACTGCTGTGCCACCCAGGCGCCCCCCATAAGAGAATTCTTACTCCTTCCACTACTTAATATGGCTACAGCTTAGGTGTTCCCCCCTTTGCCTAAGAAGCAGGGCAGCGAAAGCACCTCTGGAATGGAATCATGGGCTTTACTGAACCAAGTTTCGATGTTCTACCATCATCCAGACTTGGTGGGAAATCAGCTTGCCCAGAGCCGGGCATTCACTTGCACCATCAGCACCACCTCTCTGGGGATGGACGAGGAGGCCACCAGCTTCTATTCTAGGGGGCTGCAACCGGCCTGAACCATCACAAAGGAGGTTGTCCACACAACGTGGACAGGTTGGAGAACTGACAAGTCTTATGCATACAGCAGGTTCATGCACTGGCTGTAATTGGTGGACAGTCCTCTCTGGGTGGCAAGACGAGGACAGCCAACATAGCTTCCAAGCCCTAGTAATTTATGCTTACTTAAGTGCTTAAGTGAAGATCAGCGCCTCCCCAGGACACGCCTCTGTGTTCTCACTTTCCCAGCCCACGTGCAGTGGTTCTCCAAGTGTGATTCCCCAGACCAGGAGAATCAGCAGCGCTTTGTTAGAAGTGCAGATTCTCAGGCCTCACCCAGTCCAACTACAACGCTGCAGGGTGGGGCCCAGCAATGTGTGTGTCTTTACAAACCCTTCTGGTGACCCTGAGATACACTAAAGCTTGCAAACCACGGCTCTAGTCTGGGACCTTGCTTCTCAATCTGCGCATGGTACTAGAAGCTCCTGCAAAGCTTTGGAAAATCCTGATGCCCACGCTTCACCTGCACAAATTAAATCAGGATCTGGTGGGGGAGACCCAAACATCAGTGCTTCTCCTAGATCTCCTGGGTGACTCCGATGGGCAAGAGCGTGGTCTCTGGACCTGCAGCTTCAGCATCACCTGGGAGCTGGTTAGAAATGCAGAGTCCCAGGCCTCAGCAGTCTACACTTTCACGGGATCCCCAGTGACTGGAAAGCACATTACAATGTGACAAGCACTGGGGCCCCTGGGTGGCTCAGTCGGTTAAGCGTCTGCCTTTGGCTCAGGTTGTGATCTCGGGGTCCTGGGGTTTGGCCCCCTGCTTGACAGGGAGTCTGCTTCTCTTTTTCCCCCTCTCTCTCTACTCCTCCCCCTTGCTCATGTTCACTCACTCTCTCTCTCTCATAAATAAATAAAATCTTTAAAAAAAATGTGACAAGCACTGACCTTTGGGTACAAAAACCACATCTGAAGTGTGTCTGACTTATGGATCAATGATTTACTGAATTGGGTCCAAAGGTTGTCACATTTGTTTTTCGGGTTCTCTGCGGCATTCCCTCTCCCCCTCTCCCCCATCAGTGGATGCTCTGGCTGGGGGAAGGGAGAACAGCAGGGGGAGAGGAATTAAATTCAATGAGCACCTCAAGGGGGCCTTACAGAATGAGGAAGGGAGGAAGAAACATTTTAATTAACATTTGGACATGTGCTGGAGGTATGCTGTTCGCCAGATAATTAAGCACCACATTATGTAATAACTACTCCCAGGAGGCCCCCTCATAAACCAGCTGGTTCTTACTCTCCCACCCTCCAATTTCTGATTTCATTCATTTCTCACCATCTCACCAGATCACTACTGAGTGATTTAGAAAGTGAAACCAAGGCTGGCTCAGAATCAGAATAAATACTAACCAGGATTTGTTATTTCTTTAAGGAATGTGAAGAGTTCCAGATTAGAATAGGCCACCTTTGGGGCGCTTGGCTGGCTCAGTCGGTAGAGAACGTGGCTCTTGATCTCTGGGTCATGAGTTCGAGTCCCATGTTGGGTGTAGTGATTACTTAAAAAGCATAAAAAAAGAAAGAAAGAAAGAAAGAAAGAAAGAAAGAAAGAAAGAAAGAAAGAAAGAAAGAAAGAAAAGAAAGGCTAACTTTGTGACCAAGGGCAATAGAAACTTTATTGTGATTTTTTTTTTAACTGACAAGACTTTTTTTTAAATAAACCCAATCTACATTTTTAGTCTTTTTCCTCATCTTGAAAATGAGACGTGGCTATGTACTCATCTGTGCAGATGTGTGTTTATGCACAGTCATGACAGATACAGATCTTTACGATGCCACATATCCTGGGCAGCAGGGTATGGGAAAAGGCTGGGAGTGAAGGTCCCTGGATCTCTTATTGCAAGTCGGTATGCCACACAGGGCCTTGGTTTTCTTTCTTCTATAACAAGGGAGTTTGACCGTTGAGGTTGCAAATGCCTTCAGGAGCCTAGATGAAAATCTAAACAGGGTTAAGAGCACCCCCTACTCAGCCCCTCTCTCCTTGTTAACCTGTGGGAATGTGGGTCCAGGGTTGTTAGATTTCAAGAGAAGAAAAATCTGGATTTTTTTGCAATTTCCCAATGTTTGAATGTTGAGAACTAATATAACTTGGTGTGTGTGTGTGTGTGTGTGTGTGTGTGTGTGTGTGTGCTTTAAAGATTTTATTTATTTATTTGACAGAGAGAGAGAAAGAGAGAAAGCACAAGCAGGGGAGTGAGAGAGGGAGAAGCAGGCTCCCCAGTGAGCAAGGAGCCTCGATGTGGGCGCAGTCCTGGGACCCTGGGATCACGGCCCGAGCCAGAGGGAGATGCTTAACCGACTGAGCCACCCAGGCACCCTTTTGTGTGTGGGGGTATTTTTGTTTTGTTTTGTTTTTTGTTTTCTTGTTTTTTGGGGGGTTTTTTTGTTTTGTTTTGTTTTTGTTTTTGTTTTTGTTTGCAGAATTTGAAAGCCATTCACAACACTCCTGAGGCCATCCAGACCTGGGGCCAGACAGATAATGACCTCTAGACTAAGTGATATCCCAGGACTCTTAGAATTCCATGCTACTCCTTTAATAAATCTGTTGTTTTTTGTGTAGTCATATCTGTGTCTCTAGTTTATTCTTTCAGTAAATATTTGAGTACCCATTATAAGCCGGATACCATAGTCAATTAAAAAAAAAAAGAAAGAAAAGAAAAAAAGAATGACATAGGGTTTCTACTTTTAGGTGAGCAAATGGGAGAGCTAAGTAAAATGCACCGATATAGAATAAGGCTTCCTGAGTAATTAGGCTTGTTGAAAAATCTAAGGAAAGGCATACCTAGTTCTTTAACCAGACACACAATCTTTCTGAGGCTTGATATTTTCATCCGTAAAATGGGAAGAATAATACCTCTCCCTCAAGACTGTGTGGAGGTTAGAATTCTGTCTGTAACGTGCCTGGCATGTGGTAGCTGCTTAGGGAATAATGCTAACTAGCACTACTACTGTTATTATTACATTATAAACTCCCTGGAGTTAGGGGTTGGGTCTGGTTAAAATCATGCAGTGTCATTTCTTAACTTGTAAGCAGCAGGCTGCTTTCCCAAACGGTGTACTTCGTTTCCCCATGGAGACAGCATCAACTGGTTCCTTCCCCAAGGCAAATCTGGAAAAGCCTCTCGAAACTGGAGGGTGGCCTAAATATCGCACAATTGTAGTTTTTCTAAAAACCAGAAAGCAGCCCTGATATGATGCACATGCATCAGAGAAGCTCTTTTGGGTCTTTTTCACCAATGATGATACAAGGCTTTTTGCTTGCTGTGCGTGGTGCTTGAGATTCTAAGGCAGGTTTAATTGGAATACCAACAGCAAGAGTTGCATACTTGGTGATTTTGAAGGGGGCTTCTAGGGATGTGTAAGGGCCTTTAAGATGGATGATTCATGGTTTTTTTTTTTTTAATTTGTCTAATTGCACTTGAACACGTGTAACTTTCCTTTTTCTTGAAAGGCTTATTTCTAACACTGATTTCACACTACCTACTTCAAGCACCATTTTTAAGCTGACGATTCTTGAATTTGCAGCTTCAGACCACATTCTTATATATCCGGCTCCCAGACTGTATCTCTCCTTGGAGATCTCAAACACATCTTGGATTTAACATGGTCAAAACAGAACTTTTCACCCAAATATGCCTCCTCCCAGGCCTTTCCTATACCAATAAATGATATCATCATACCCTGGTTGCTCAGGTCAAACATTGGGAAATACCTTATTTTTTTTACATCACACCCCACATCCTATTCCTCATGTAAGCCTGTGTGCTTTGGCTCCAGTATCCCATAGCTTTATATGCAAAATGTGATCACTTGCCACCTCGTGTACTCAATAGGTCAGTTCAAGCTACTATTATCTCTACTCCAACAGCCTGCTAACCAATGTCTCTACCTCTCCCAGTTCTAACTGTAAATGGTAGCCTGAGTGATCTGAGAGCATACCTGACATTTCTCCCTTCCTTACAATCCTCCAAACACTTTCCATTGCAGGTGGAATAGAACCCAGACCTGTTATGATGCCCCACAAAGCTCTGTGTGACCTTGCCTCTGCCTCTTTCTCCCCCAGACTGGCCCTACTTCTGTATGTCAAATGTCCAGGTTTGGAGCAACTCCGGGCCTTTGCCAGAGTGTTCTTCTCATGGCTTTTCTCTCTTCTCATCGTTGTCTCTTCCTCGGAAAGGCCTTCCTTGACCATCTCTGGCAGAGACTTCTAGTTGTCCACCCTTGTCCACGAAAAAGTAACCTCTTATTTTTAGCTGGACCCATAACGGCCCTGCTTCCCTTAACTTGTTATGACCACGTGACTAAGTTCTGGCCAATGCAATTTAAGCAGAAATATAATGTGGCAGTTTCCAGCAACCATCCTTAAAAAATCGTTGGCACATACTCTTCTTTGCCTTTCTTTCCCTTTTACTCGTTCTGCTTCCTAGAATGCGACATGGTGCAGCTCATGGGCTAACCTTGGAAATGGAGGCTATGTGTGGCAGAGCCACAAGGTAGAAGGAGCCTGGGTCACGGAGGACTTCTGGAGCAGGAGTGCAATAACAGAGCTGGATTACTTGCTTCTGCACTTCTGCTTGAGAGAGAAACAAACTTTTATCTTGTTTAACCACCTGCTATTTGGGATCCTGTTACTAAAATCCTAATTGATAGATTGGAATCTCTGGCTAAGGCAGCCTTCTTTCATATTTATCTCTCCTCTCTTCTTTAAAGCACTTAGTAGCTGAAATAAATTATGTATTTATTTATGCTTCTATTTATGTTTTTATTATCTGGCTTCCCCCTTCTGGATTGTAAACTCCTTGAAGCCTGCTATATCCCCTCCCCTTGGAAGAGTGCCATAATAGGTGCTTAGTGAATATTTGTGGAATAGATCAGTGAGTGAATACCTACTGTATACCAGGGCAGAGAGATACACAGATGATTCACACATGTTTCCTGAGTCCCTCACCTGCGAAGCTCACCATATGACAGAAACTAATTCTCTAGTTTGAAGTGGCAGTCATTCTCATTAGATTCATCAGAAACAGTGGTTCTCCTCCAGAAGCAATTTTGCCCCCCAACGGACATTTGTCAGTATCTGGAGATATTTGGATTACAACTTGGGGACTGATACTGGCATCCAGGAAGTAGAGTCAGAGGACGCTCTTACACACCCTAGGAGGCGCAGGACAGCCCACACAACAGGTAAGTATCTGGCCTCAACTGCCAATGGTGCTGAGATTGATAAACCATGACCTAGCAAAGGTCAATGCCACTTAGATTTTTCAGGCAGAGAGTTGTTTGGGCTGCAGGGGAGCAGAAGCCACAGAGTGTGGGAAACACATGCCATGTGGCCTCTTTGCTGTCATTAGTGAGAGTGTAGGATTAAGCCCCAAGTAGAGGTTGGCTGAGTTGTCAAATTCCGCAAAGCTCTCCATTGAGAGGCCAACCCCAGCTGTCAACGTTCTTTACTTGTCACAGGGCCCACATCGTGAGGACATGTAAACTCAGAATAGGTAAAATTCTGTCCAGAACTCTAGAAGCCATGCCAGAGAAGCTCTTGGAACTGTATTATCATTCACAGAAAGAAGTCCAGCATGAATTTTCATGTTGCCTGGTTCTCTCAGGAAGGCTGAGAGAGCTCTGAGGATCTGCTACTCTTTGTCATCATACGTTCGCTTCTCGATTTCTGGTGATGGAAGTCTATCTACATTCATGACCCTCCTGCCAAATGTAATTATCTGTTGCAGGTAAACAAGTGATAGATGAGAGTAGACTAAAGGCCGGGGGATTATGGAAGTTCTGGGCCACTTCATATTTTAACTTTTTTTTTTTTTTAAGCTTTCCAATTTGTTAGCCACTGAGGCACTCGGTGACCTTGGGCGGTGCACTTAATCTCCCTGAGCTTCAGTTTTCTCATCAGCAGACCCAGGGGTTGGATCAGACCATGGCTTAGTTGTCTTCCATTCTAAGTAACTATAATGGTATCTATCATCTGTTACTATCAGATAATTGAAGGCAACAAATGCCTGGGTTTAAAGAAATAAATCTTATCTATTTTTTAAAAAGATTTTATTTATTTGAGAGAGAAAGAGAGCACAAGTGGGGTGGAGGGGCAGGTGGAGAGGGAGAGAAGCAGGCTCACAGGGAGCCTGAATCGGGGCTCTGTCCCAGGATCCCGGGATCATCACGACCTGAGCCGAAGGCAGACGCTTAACAACTGAGCCACCCAGGCGCCCCTGTTTTGTTTCTTAAGTAGGCTCCACACCCAGCTTGGGGCTGGAATTCATGACCCTGAGACCAAGAGTCATACGCTCTACTGACTGGGCCAGCAAGGTGCTCCTGTGGTTTTCTCTTGAACTTCTGTAATCATCAGTGATGATGACCATCTTTGCAGGTGCTTATTAGCCATTTCTATAACTTCTTTGGAGAAATGTCTATTTGAGTCCTTTGCCCATTTTTTCAATCGAGTTGTTTGTTCTTTTGTCCTTGTTGAGATGTAGGAGTTCTTCATATATTCTGGATATTGACCCCTTTTCAGATATATGACTTGCAAATAGTTTCTCACTTTCTATGGGCTTCCCTTTCCCTCTGTTGATAGTGTCCTTTGATGCACAAAAGTTCTTAATTTGGTGGTAGTCCAACTTAATTTACTTTCCTTTTAATTGCCTCACTGGAACCTTTGGATAAAGAGATCAATGTCTTCCTAGTCAGTGAACTCTGCTACATAGTCTAAAAGTTAAACAGAGGGACCCTTAATATTTTAATCTACTGACCCTTTCATGAAGTCTAAGTGTTCTTGTTTTGTTTTGTTTTTTTCTGGAAAACACTGAAATCTTTCAAATGCATGTTCCCAAGAGTTCTTCCAAATAGTCTTTCAGAAGTTTGCTTATTTATGGGTACAACATCTTCTTCCTGTGCTGAGCCTGGGACTCAGAGCCATTCCTCACTCCTCACCTGCCCTGCTCTGTAGCACAGACACTGATCCCCGAAGGTTGCATTTTCCAGGCTTTTATGTGAGCTGACTCCCAGCTGGGTTGAACCAATAACAGGTCAGTGGCATGAGATTGGAGGGCAAGAGGAAGGCAGAAGCCAGGGCATTTATCTTCTCTATCTCTGCCTCTGAATCACCTTCGTGGCTCCAGTGCCCAATGGAAAGACCTGGCCCACATCTTCTCTCAGGTGTGACCAGGGCCCCGTGGCCTCTGGCAGCACCCTCTTTTGTCTTTTCAGCTCCAGGAGTGGTAGTGGCTCGTGCTGATGTGAATCACTGGATTGCCTCACTGTTCAGCCAGGGGCTGTCAGGAAATAGCTGGTAATACTGACCAAGGAAATAAGAAGAAAATTTAGTAAAGGAACTATTGACAGAGGGGTGGGCAGAGTTGTTGTTGTTTTTTTTTTTAATTTTGTTTATTTATTTGTCAGAGAGAGAGAGGGAGTGCACAAGCAGGGGGAGCAGCAGGCTCCCTACTGAGCAAGGAGCCCAATATGGGACTCGATCCCAGGACCCTGGCATCATAACCTGAGCCAAAGGCAGACACTTAACCCCTGCGCCAACCAGGCATGCTAGGCAGAGTTCTGATAAACTAACAAAGGAGACACAGTAACCCTGGGCTGGTAACAGCAAGGAGCCTCTATCGCCCTTCGGCCCTGGCAAAGGTAGCTGGATGAAGACAGCGTAGGGCCTTCAGTAGAGGGATGCAGCCACCTCCAGGTGAGCTGTAGGGATGAAGCTGGAGGAATTAACACCCAGACATCACTCTGCTCCCACTCGTCCATCTGGTGGTGCCTCCTATTGGCAGAACTCAACCAGAAGATAGGGACAAGGCCCCTGCCGATGCAGTCCATACAGGTCCACCCCTGGGGCCTGCAGCAGGGGCGGAGAAGGCTGGAGAGCCGATCTGGACGGACAAATGGAAAGTAGCAGGTACCCCACTCACACATAGTCCCCTGTTTGGCTTCTCAGCAGCCAAGGCACACAATCCCATGGTCTGTGTGTAGAAAATGGACTGTGTTATGATTCTTATTACTTTGCAATAATATGCCTTTAAGAAAGATTGTGCTCTACCGGGGATAGGCAAGCTTTAGCCTGTAGACCAAATATAGCCAGCTGCCTGTTTTTGTAATTAGGTTTTTACTGAGGCACCGCCCACTCATTCTTTGACATCAGCTGTGGCTCTTCTTCCACAACTGTGGCAGAGTTCAGTTGTTTCAACAGAGATCACACGGCCTGCATGGCCTAAAATATTTCCTCTCTGGCCTTTTGCGGGAAGAGTTTGCTGACCCCTGTGCTGTACCCATTATACCTGGCAGAACCGATTCCATAACTTGTAGGTCTTAATGAAACATGAAAACCCAGAGCCCCTTCTGCAAAATCCAGTAAGTATTTCAAGATGGCGGCAGGAGAGTGTTAAGGAGAACATAAGGCTTAGTTCTAAGTGTGGGGTCACGTGGGGCTGCGCAGATCCCACACCTCTGTGTATACACGTATAGAGTGTTTCTAGCCCAATACCATGGCTGCACAGTAATCCCGTTATTTCACTATTTCCGGAGGCTTGAGGAGCAGGAGATATGGAATTTGATGTAATGGCAGCGGGGAGCCATCATGTGCTCTGGGGGTGCAGAGATCTACAAGAACAGGAGAATGATTTGAGGGAGAATTTTCACAATGCACAATTTTTTCAATTAGAGAAAACTTAGAAACAGAGAATAGCACAAAGAGACCAAGAGACACAAACAGTCCCAATATTTTAACGTATGCCTGCTACTATGCTTCTAGGGTACCCCCCACCAGTTTCTCTCGATGAAAATATATAGAGAAAAAAAATGAATCCTGGTTCTCCAAAACATATTTCACTGGTAAAAATGACTAGGTGTTTAGAATTCTGTGCATCGTTTTGGTACATTATAACATGGTCAGAAAAATGGTCCTCCTTATAGGCCCCTCAGGTGGTTTTCAGGTAGGTGGTGTCTTTGGCATTAGATAGCCCAGTTTCTGCCACTTATCAAGCTGTGTGGCCTGGGGCAGGTGACTCACTGCATTTTCCAAGTGCAGTTTCTTCCTATGGGGGGGGGGGAGATTTGATAATATTTACCTTCTAGAGTTTGAGAAATAGTGGTGGTGAGAAATGAGTGAGCATTACTGTGTTAACAAAATGGTAGAAAAGGTGGGTTCTGCTTTTAAATTGGGGAGCACAGGGCCAGGTTTCATCATTTATTAGCTCTCTACTATCCCTGGGATTCGCTGAGAATAAACATTTCGCAAACACTCACCGATGATTTGGAGATTAGGCTATTATTTTTCTTTTTCTTTCTTTTTTTTTTTTTAAAGATTTTATTTATTTATTTGACAGAGATAGAGACAGCTAGCGAGAGAGGGAACACAAGCAGGGGGAGTGGGAGAGGAAGAAGCAGGCTCATAGCAGAGGAGCCTGATGTGAGGCTCGATCCCATAACACCGGGATCACGCCCTGAGCCGAAGGCAGACGCTAAACCGCTGTGCCACCCAGGTGCCCCTATTTTTCTACATCCTATTATTTTTGTATTTGTTTCCTTTACCTGAGGTGATGTAACGCTCGGCCATCTGCTTCCCCTTCATCCAAAAGCCACCTGCAATCATGCTTTTTCTGAGAAGCTTCTTCCAGGGCCCAGCAGGGAGTGTCCCCTAAGAGGTGGCATGCTTGGGGGACAGTCCAAACACCGTGCCAAGCAGTGTGACCTTCAAATCATTTTAGCACAAAAGACCACAAAAGCCTTCATTTTTTCCTTTGGCATAAGACGAAGGGATTGTCTCAGTTATTTTTATGTGTATATATAGCAGCAGTCCACTAAAGAGGCTGAAAGATTCTATTTCAGCAAGATGCTCTGAAGGGAAATATTTATCCCTGTCTTACCTGGTAGGCAATGTAACTCTTATTTATTTATTTATTTTTTAAAGATTTTATTTATTTATTTGACAGAGAGACAGCCAGCGAGAGAGGGAACACAAGCAGGGGGAGTGGGAGAAGAAGAAGCAGGCTCATAACAGAGGAGCCTGATGTGGGGCTCGATCCCAGGACCCTGGGATCATGCCCTGAGCTGAAGGCAGACGCCTAAGGACTGAGCCACCCAGGCACCCCGGCAATTTAACTCTTTACCTGAAATGAATTAAACTAGTAACACGTGGGGCACCTGGCTTGCTCAGTCGGTAGAGCATGCAACTCTTGATCTCGGGGTTGTAAGTTCGAACCCCACATTGGGTGTAGAGATTACTTGAAAAAATAAAATCATTAAAAGATGTTTCACCTCTACTTAGCAGCGATGTCACCTTGGGCAAGTCATGTCCTTTATAACCTCTGCTTCTTCATCTATAAAACAAGAATAAGAAGAGCAACCAACTTTATGTGGCAGGCTTGAGGATTCAGTGAGCAATGAGCTAGTTACATAAAGCCCTTAGCACCATGACAGCAAGTGACCAGGGCCCACTAAATGTTAGTTAGTGTTATTATGAATTGTGTGTCATCACCATCATCATCAGATTTGGGTGAGTTCCAAGCAGTGACAACAAAAACTAAAGACACCACTCTTCTTTACCCTGACTTCCATCTGTATACCTCTTCTTCCTGTCCCCATCACACATTAATATCCCTTCTCTTCAACTCAATCGTGGGGGCCCTGGCTTTAGCAAGATGTTTAAGAAGGCTATTGCTGGGGCACCTGGGTGGCTCAGTCGTTAAGCGTCTGCCTTCCACTCAGGGTGTGGTCCTAGAGTCCTGGGATCGAGCCCCACATCAGGCTCCTCTGCTGGGAGCCTGCTTCTTCCTCTCCCACTCCCCCTGCTTGTGTTCCCTCTCTCGCTGGCTGTCTCTCTCTTTGTCAAATAAATAAATAAAATCTTAAAAAAAAAAAAAGGCTATTGCTGGTGAGGAACTCAGGGTAAGACTCTAGAAGCAAGGGATTAAAACAAGAGGAAGAAACCTAAGGCTAGACTTCTAGGAGGTCCTTCTGAAAGCCAGAGAGAAAAGAAGATGTGGTATCTCTGGCTTGCCAATTAATATTCAAAGCAAAAAGTTTTTGCTTCCATGCAATCCAGTTCTTCAGAAAGACATTGACCAGGTAAAGGAAAGGGATAGACCCAGGATATCTTTTTAAAAGGTTAAACGATAACTGTACCAACAAGAGATGTCAATGACTTACTGCTGGAGATTTTATTTACGAAATCTGCATTTTATTTACATATGTCCCACATACTGCTTTAATCGTGAGAAAGAAAAGGAGTTGGTTCCTTTAGTAGCAGCCAGGCAAATCCTTGGGCACCTCTAGGGCCAAGCATGGGAGAATCTCACCCTGTGTCTTCTCCACTTCATAAGTCACAAATAGCTTTGGCTGGGCAACATCGTCCTCCCATTTTATTGTTTGGAGAATGCATGAGCCACTGGGCAGCACGTCTTGTGCCCTGATTCGTAGAAGCTTGGCCCTTGCCTCAAGCTGAGGCAGCCTGAGTGGAGATTTCAAATGTGTCATGAGTTTCCCGGCCAAATTCCTTCAAGCACCAACTCGAAAACTCAAAAATAGCCCTTACTGAGGGAGCTTGACCTGTGACAAAGATTTCCTAGCTGGGAGCATGTATGAGCGGGCTGCAGTTTTTCTTTTTTAAAAATCTGCTTTAATGTCTCTATGATGTGAATTTGCTTTTAAGATTGTCTTTGAAAAATCATTCTTGTACTTGAGTCTCCTGTTTGAGAATGGGGTTCCTCAATTCTTGGTGCCGAATTGGGGTTAATCCTGTGCCAGATCTAAGGATTAAAGGGGAAAAAAGAGAAGAGCCTCAGCTTTTGTTTACTTGGGATATCAATTTAAGTCTCTATCTAGGAAATCTGGAAGATCCATCTAGAAAAATCCTGGTGGTTAAGGACTCTGGGGTTGGCCTGTGTTCAAATTCTGATTCCAGGGTCTTTCAGAAGTTAAAAGCTCAGGTCTACTCAAGAGATTTTGAGGTTCTGGATATAAAAAATATAAGAATGTGTAAGAAATAGGGGCGCCTGAGTGGCGCAGTCGTTAAGCGTCTGCCTTCGGCTCAGGGCATGATCCCAGCGTTCTGGGATCGAGCCCCACATCAGGCTTCTCTGCTAGGAGCCTGCTTCTTCCTCTCCCACTCCCCCTTCTTGTGTTCCCTCTCTTGCTGGCTGTCTCTCTCTTCAAGTAAATAAATAAATAATCTTAAAAAAAAAAAGGATGTGTAAGAAAGAGCCAACAGGGCACAAAATTTATTGTGTATTTTAGGAGTTCTCTATTTACAACTGAGCACTTTTAACACAATGGGGAAAAACCCAATAATGGAATCTATTTTCTTATTTACCAGATAATAATTATCATTCATTAGGAAGCATTCATGCATAACCCCTATGGGTGTGTTGCCTGGTTAGGGTGCATTATTTTGTATTATTTATTTCTTTAAAGGTGCACGATTTTAAATTCCAGACTTCTTTCCCATCAGTGTGTCTCTAGGACTCTGTGTATAACCTCATTAGGCAATAATGTCCAAGATCTAAATCTGAGGCCTTTGATGAATGTGAGGTGAGGACCATATGTCTCTTCTGTCCCTGCCTGTGAGAGTCCTTGCCTGTCACAAGCTATGTGACTTTAGACAGGCTGCTCAGTTCCTGTTGGCATCAGAGATACCGACATCCTAGTGTGGTTTTGGAGAATTCCATGAGTAACCCACGCAGAGCATTTGGCTCAGTGGCTGGCATTAATAAATGCTCAGTAAACAGCCGGAGTTGGTTTCTATTATTAGAGCTAAGACTGTATACGGTGGCCGAAGTTTATTTAGTTGGTGTGTGTGGGTCACTGCCACACCCTGAGGGTATGCATTCTTTGTCCATTCATTCAAAATGTAGTTATTGAATGCTTACTTGTAGTTTTTAAACAAATTTTGTTTTACAGCTACCATGTCTGTATTCTAATTAGGAAACCAGCAATAAGCAAGAAAAAAAAATCACCCATGATCCCATGGATCACAGGACATCAGTATTAGGCACATTTAATACATTTTCTTCTTTTCTCCTTCCTGTTTTCTCCCCCTTTTTTATTTTTTTGTCCAAAAGATTTATTTATTTATTTGAGAGAAAGAGAGAGAGTGTGGGGAGGGGCAGAGGGAGAGGGAGAGAGAAAATCTTCAAGCTGACTCCCAATAGGGAGCTTGATCTCACAACTTTGAGATCATGACCGGAGCTGAAATCAAGAGCCAGCTGCTTAACCTATGGAACCACCCAGGCACATCACTCCTCCTTTTTTTAACCGAGTTGAGGAGACAGTACATATTTACTTTTGAATCTCATGATTTTTTTATTTTTATTTTTTTTATTTTTTTTATTTTTTTTTAAGATTTTATTTATTTATTCGACAGAGATAGAGACAGCCAGCGAGAGAGGGAACACAAGCAGGGGTAGTGGGAGAGGAAGAAGCAGGCTCATAGCTGAAGAGCCTGATGTGGGGCTCGATCCCAGAACGCCGGGATCACGCCCTGAGCCGAAGGCAGACGCTTAACCGCTGTGCCACCCAGGCGCCCCAGAATCTCATGATTTTTTTAAACACATTAACATAATATTTTCCTGATTTCATTAAGAATTCTTCATAAATATAATTTTTTTAAGAGAGAGAGAACAAGCAGGGAGAGCAGCAGAGGGAGAGGGAGAAGCAGGCTCCTTGCTGAGCAGGAAGCCCAATTCAGAACTCGATCCCAGGACCCTGGGATCATGAATTGAGGCGAAGGCAGATGCTTAACCAACTGAGCCACCAGGCACCCCCATAAATATAATTTTTAATGACTGCTGAAAATTCCAACTATGAATATACTGCCCCCTAATTAGCTTCCTATTGCTGAGCATTGAGATAATGTTTCTTTTTGGGCTATTTATAAGTAAAAATGAGAATAATATTTTTGTATTGATCTTGGTTCATATTTTAGATAATTTCCATTTCATTCTTCCATTAACAACTATTTTTGGAGTGTTTACTCTGGGTCAGGTGCTGTGCTGTGTACTGAGAATCCGGGGGGAGAGATGGACAGGTGTGGACTTTGCTTTCACAGATAGAGCTCCTATTCTAAGAGTGAGACAGATAATAAATGTGCAAAGAAACCCAATACTTGCAGGTAGTGATGGGAGCTGCCAAGAAAAGAAATATGGTGTGTGACAGAGCGTCCCTAAAAAGGGCATTGGCTAGCATTTTTTGGGCAGGGAGGTCAGGGCAAACCTCTCAGAAGAATTGAGATGGGCCATGGAAAACAATGCAAGGACTAAGGTGAGGCAGATGAGGTGGCTAGACCCCCGGATATTAGGGAGGCATTCCTTGGCAGGTCTGTCTGTGCCTGTGCAGGGTTGGCATTGCAAGATCTTGAGAGCAAGTGCCTCCTTAAATTTGGCACCCTAGGCACTCCACTCACCTCACCCAAGTCCTAACCCTGATGGCAACAAATACAGGAAAGGCATTCCAGGCAGAAGGAATAGCAAGTGCAAAAATCCAGAGTCCAGAGAGGCTTGGTGTGCTTCAGGAACACACAATCAGTCCCTATGACCCGAGTAGAGGGGAGAAGTGCTAAGGGAACCATGAAGCAGAACCACCAAAGAAACAAGATAACATTTTTGGAAAGTTTTGAGAGTTGATCACATCTGATGTATTTTTTGTTCTAAGTATCCAAGTAGTTGCCATGGGAAACACTGGGCTTTTACTACTTCCCCCCCCCCCCAGTGGTTTAGAATTGTTTTTAAAACTCACATATATTGGGAGGCAAGGTTGGGGGTAGGAGAACACCAATAACTTTTTTAGGGCTTAAGGGCTTGAAGGTGATGTTTCTCAGTCTTGGTTGCACTTTTTTTAAAAATTTTTTAAAGCTTTTACTTATTTACTTGACACACAGAGAAAGAGAGAGCACAAGCAGGGGGAGTGGCAGGCAGAGGGAGAGGGAGAAGCAGGCTCCTCACGTAGCAGGCGGAGCCCGATGCGGGGCTCGATCCCAGGACCCTGGGATCATGACCTGAGCCGAAGGCAGTTACTTAGCTAATGGAGCCACCCAGGCGCCCTTGGTTGCACTTTAGAATCCCCTGTGGAAGCCTTAAAAATATACTGATGCCTGGGTACACTTGGCTGGCTCCGTCTGTACAGCATGCAAGTCTTGATCTGAGGGTTGTGAGTTCAACACTGACCTTGGGCATAGAGATTACTTAAAAAAAAAAAGAAGTCTAATGCCTGAGATTCAGATTTAATTGGTCCGGGGTGCAGCCTAGGTGTGAGGAATTTACTATGAAGACAAAATTTATAACCACTACTAGGCTCTTGTTCTGGGTATGAGCTGTTTGGGTAAGATGTTTACAAGGTAGAAGAAACTAGCTTTTATAGACTCTTGTAGACTCTTAGTTTTATCTTAAGAAGAACTGGAAGCCATTAATGGGTTTTAAATAGGATGGTGACATGATCTGATTTTTATTTGAAAAGAAAATCACTGAAGCGCCTGGCTGGCTCAGTTGGTAGAGTGTGAGACTCTTGATCTTGGAGTTGTAAGTTTGAGCCCCACATTGCATGTAGAGGTTACTTAAAAGTGAAGTCTTTAGGGTGCCTGGGTGGCTCAGTCAGTTAAGGGTCTGCTTTACGCCCAGGTCATGATCCCAGGCTCCTGGGATTGGGTCCCACGTGGGGCTCCCTGTTCAGTGGGGAGTCTGCTTCTCCCTCTGCCCCTCCCCTGCTTGTGCTCCTTCTCTCTCACAAAAATAAATAAATAAAATCTTTCTTTGAAAAAAAATTAAAGAAAATCATTTTGGCTACACCGTTGCAAATTTCCTTAGGATAGGTTCCCCGTAGCAGAATGACTGGGGGAAAGGTATTAACAATTTTACTTTTTTGGATGCACGCTCTTAAATTGCTTTCCAGTAAGTTGCTGCCAAATGACATTCACCTACCTTCTGTGTCCTCATACCGCCTCTTTGCCAACACTGAGTGCTTTTGAGGGTTAATTATTTCTATGGGAGAAGTACAAGAAAACGGCAAATAAGAAGCAGTTGTTGGAGCAACTGGACACAAACCCGGGTAGCTACTTTTTTCTTCTTCTTCATTGGTCAAATATTATCCAAATAGCCATGTGCTTCAGAGAACTTGTAGATCTGATTTCTAGCTAACATTTATTGTTTACTGTTTGGCAGGCACTGTGCAAAGCACTTTACATGCAAGATCTGTGTTAATTCTCTCGACATTCTTAATATATCAGTACTGTTACCTCCATTTTACAGGGGAGACACTGAGGCACTGTCACAGTCAGGACCTTTTAAGTGCAGGAGTTGGAATTTGAACCCAGAGCCCATTCTTGAATTACTCTGCTGTTGTTCTGTAATTTGAAAAGGTTAAAGGACTCCTGATATTTTTCTTAAGGGTCTAAGTTTCTGGTTATTGTGCTGCAAATCATTTTAGAATCTGACATAATTTGGTCCCTGCACCATTGTTACAATAAACTATTAAGGAAGTCAAAGTGATTAATTTGCCACATCAGCCATTTACTCATGGGTCTGAGGGGAGGAGAGGAGCATTAACTTACTTGGAACATAAAAAGTACAAAATCTGAGGAAAGCAGGTCCAAGGAAGCTCAGAACTTAAAATTAAGGAAAGGATTTGCGAGTGGGGCCTTTCTAGTCAGATTGCAAGACAGGCTTGCATGGTAGTGGAAAGAAGAGAAATTGAGCAAAAGTAAATATTTTAGTCATTTCTAATAATAGTTGTATTTTTCTGACTCCTACTCCCAGAGTTCCTTGAGGACAGAGATGGATGGAGTCTTGATTACTGTCCTGTCCCCAAATGCTTGGTTAGTGGATGCTCAATAAATTTGGCTGAATGTCGAATGAAAGAATAAATCAGGATTAGGCTGTACATTCAAAATTTATGGGAGGACGACATATTGATTATTGCTTATGCAATTAAACATTAATTAAAAACAAATAGAACCCAAATATCTTGTGGCAGGAATAATAGTCTCACAGAGAGGACTGAGTGAGGGGATCCTAATCTTGGGATTCTATTCAAGAGGGACTTTTTCTCTTCATAGGGGAATAGGAAAGAGGAAATGATAAACAGGGAAGAAAGGATACCTCTTACTACAAACTGGTAGGACCCTTCCTCATATCCTCTCCTCAGCTAGAGAGGTAGGGAAGTGTGGGGGTATCTAGGGCAAATTTTAGGATGGAGTGTGTACGTGAGATAAATCCCTCTTAATGTAGGTCTTTTTTTTTTTTTTAAGATTTTATTTTTTTATTTGAGAGAAAGCTCGAGCAGAGCCTGTAAACGTGAGATTGGGGGGAGGGGCAAAGGAAGACAGAAAGAAGCTCAAGGAGATTCCACCCTGAGCCTGGAGCCCAAGATGGGGCAGGATGTCACCACCCTGAGATCGTGACCTGAGCCAAAATCAAGAGTCATCCTTTTTTTTTTTTTTAAGGATTTTATTTATTTATTTGAGAGACTGAGACACAGAGAGAGAGAGAGAGAAGAGGGGGGAGCGGGGAGAGGGAGAAGCAGACTCCCCGCTGAGCAGGGAGCCAGACACCAGACACAGGGCTGAATCCCAGGACCCCGATATCATCATCTGCGGGGGAAGGCAGATGCTAAACCGACTGAGCCACACAGGTGCCTCTTAATGTAGGTCTTATTATTATTATTATTTTTAACACATGTAGGTGACTATACTTGAATCTGACCTAGTGGGGATTTCTGTATTGAGTCAAATATCAGCCCCAGTTCAGAGGTTTCTTTTTCCCCCGAATAGGAGAAAGCGAGGTGAGGGGAGAAAAGTTCTTTTGAAAATCTTAACTTTCCATCTTTTAGAACTGGCAGGAGCATACCTGAGTGAGGAGTTGGTGGGCATAAGCAAGAAGCCCAAGGTTGAAGGGGTATACGTGTGGATATATCAGTCTTATGATCTTCGAGTACTTAAGGTAACAATTTTTAATTACACAAGTGATATATGGACTGTATTCTTGCAACGTAAAATAGATTAAGACCCTCTGTGCTGATGTGAAGACTTTTTTGACTATGCTGCCCAGAGGTAGCTCCCCTGTTCAATGTGCATCTTCCTCAGCTTTCCTCTATGCATCTGTACCCACATTATGTATCAGATGCTTTAGTGAAATCTTTGCGGGGCACTGTGGGGGTGTGTGGGGGAGGAGTGCTCAGGTGTGCAACCCCGCCCTTACCAGCCAGATTCTGTGGTGGTGGTGGTGGTGGGCAAGTGTCAAGGTGAGAGGATTTCTAAGCACATTTCACATTGCAGGGGACAGGGATTGCGGGGCACAGGGAATTACCTTTTCTCCCTCTATTTAGTTTATTTTTTTTACAGTGTGAAGAGATGGTCAAGGTGTAAGGACTCCATGGGCACATTTCAGGTGAGGGCTGGGTAGGTGGCACCCTCTTTATTTTTTATTTTTACTTTTTACCGTAGAGGGTGGGGAAAATGTGCACACGTGAACTGTAAGGGGACGCCTGCGTGTGCGCGCGCGTCGCTGTGTGCGCGCGCGCAAAGGGCACTCCCAGGTCCTTGATTGGATGCCTGTTTACACCTGACTGCCCAGCCCTAGGGGGGTCTGGCGCTTTCTGGAGAGTGTTTGGGAGGGTGTGCGCTTGGGGTGGTGTCGGAGATCCCCTCTCCCATGATCCCCCGCGACGGGGCGGGGACCTTGGCGTGATCCGCTGGGAGTGAAGGCAAGCCCGGGGCTCGAGAGCGCGATCCGCTCGCAGCGCCCGCCGCCCCGCCCCCCGCAGCCGGCTCCGCCCCCCGTGGCCTGCCCCGCCTCCGTAGCCGGCCCCGCCCCTCTCTCCAGGCCTGGCGGGCGCCGGCACCACCCTTCGCTCCCAGCATGCCGTGCGGCAGCGGCGGNGGGGCGGAGCCGGGAGGCGGGGAAGCCGTGGCTGTGTGAGCGTGCGGAGCTGCCGCCACCGCCTCCTCGCCGTCCTCTCCCTCCTGGGTCCCGGCGTCGCGGGTTGCGCTCAGCCCTGGAAGAGACGTCGCCTCCCCTTCCTCCGCCTCCCCCTCGCGGCGCCACTCCCGCCTCCTCGTCCTGCGCTGCGGGCTCAGGCGGAACCCGGAACGGCCGTCCACCTCCCCCGCCCTCCGCCGCCTCCTCCTCCTCCTCCTCCTCCTTCTTCTCTTCGGCTTCCTCCTCAGCCCCGGGCGGGAGCGGAGTGTCGGCGGCGGTCGGTTCGGGCGGCGACTCGCGCTTCTTTGGGCGGCGGCGCTTGGCCATGTCGTGTCGGGGAAGGTAATGAGCCGCAGAGCCCCGGGGTCTCGGCTGAGCAGCGGCGGCGGCGGCGGCACCAAGTACCCGCGGAGCTGGAATGACTGGCAACCCAGGTGGGTGAGCCGGCGCCCACTCTGCCGCCCCGACCCCCCGGCCCCGCCTCGGGCGGGCCGAGGCCTAGGGCCATCCGGCTGGGAGGCGCGGCCTAGGCCCTCCACCCCCCCGGGAACCGAGTGCGGCTTCCTGGGTCCCCTCCCGCCCCGGCTGGGGGAGGAAGGCCGTGGGAGGCGAGGCCTAAATGTCTCCGCTCTCTGCATTTCAGTCCCGGGGCTGGAGTTGAGACCCAGGGCGCCCGGCGAAGGCACTGGCCTAGGACTTGAGTCAAGGAGGGTGAAGAAAGCCTCCTGGTGGTGGTGGGGGACTTTCTGGTTACCACCCACCAAGTTTGAATTTGAGTTGGGGGATCCTGGGAGTCCAGGATCCTGTTACCCATTGGCTTCTTGGTCCCTTACCTTCTGCCCCCACGTAAAAGAGCTCCTTAATTATGATCCCTTCTGTGAGTCCCCCTCCCCACGTGTTAATATTTCAAAATACAAAACCCCCAACACCCCAAGGCTTTACTCTGACTTTAGGCAGGTCATTTGTGGGGCATGAAAGGAAACTGTGACTGTTAATGAGGCCGACCACTCTTGTCCTGGGAAATGAAGTTTTCCCCAAATGCAGGGTCAGTTAACCCTGGTGGAGAGCAGTTCATACTTGGACTTTTGAGAAGGCACTAAGAGGAGTAGAGAATTTCCTCTTGCATGGGGGGGGTGGGATTTGGTCTCAGACCTCCTTGGAATTGAATATATTTGGAGCATCAGCTTTTTTTGTATACAATTTTTGTGTTTTTCTGATTAATCATGGGGCACTTGTGCCTAATTTAGGACTGAATGCCTAGAATAACTTCCTAAATGTATATAATGTTTTAGGGATAGTTGATTCTTGGAGTTTTCATACTTTGAAGCACACCCGAAATATGATTGTTCTGTAACTGGCCAAATAAGTGTTAAGACAGGTTGTTGGGATGACTTTGGCTTCCTGATGGATGCATGTAACTTCAGCAGTGCTGGAAATAAGATGTTAGAATGTAACATTTTAAGACTTGTTAGAAAAATCTTTTGGGTAATGGGTGGTAGCGCATTTTACTCTATTTAATATGCGTTCCCAAATCCTATGTCTGTTGAGAACATTTGTATATAACTAGGTGAGTTTAAAAAGTTAATGCCTGACTCTAGAATTGAGATGTTAAGTAGTTAAAAAATTGTTTGAAACTCATAGCTTTACTTGTCCTTTACCACTTAGGGTTTGTGAATGCTTTAAATACAATCACTTGACTAGTAAGTAATTGTTATCTGTAATTGAGATTCTTAGTTTTATACTTTCATTGAAATGTGTGAAATAGGTTTTTTTCCTTGCATCTAATGAAATTAGATGATAAATGAATTTGACAGCTCTTTGTGGATTTTCCATTGTTTTTCAGTATTGTGGTCAGTGTATCTGAAATAATTTAGTATCCCTTTGGAAGGCTAAAGTGCTCCTCCCAAATAATCCTAGAGCTTTTGGAAAAGAATAAATTGTAGCTTGTAATTCTAAGTAAATGGAGTAGCAAAGTTGCAGCCACCTGCTGTGGTCACTTCATTTGACAGATAAGCAGAATGGCATATATATTTATGAAATATATACATGGATTTTTAATGTTATCCATGTTTTCTTCTTTCACGTGTTCTGTCTTGGCTGTGTGTGGTGTGTTTGTTGGGGAGAGGATGTAAGCTTTCTTTGATGCTTTTCTCTGTAACAAAGTCTCAGAACTTATTGCCTAGGTAGATGGATACTGTGAGATTTAGTTCGTTACATGGAGTAACATAACAGTTGGTTAGGATGTTGGAAATACTTGACTTTTTTGTAAAAGAGGCAACAGAGAAATAAGGATGGTATCCCATAGCAGAATTTGATTTATTTGTGGGGTTGCCATAGTTGTTTTGTTGAACAGCCAGTAAAGAACCTTGTGTGCTAAGTCATCATTTTCATAAGTTAAATTTGAGGTTGTTATTCTGTCCGCTCTTCAGAAAGGTGACAGACTTCAGTTAACTGACAGAATAGAGCCTCTCATCTTCCTCTTGTTTTAAGTGGAGATTTATTTATTTTTCTAAACATCTTCAAATGCAGGCAGATTGCTTATGGTGCATGTGAATCCTTTTGGTTTTTAGAAAAATTATTTGCCTTTCTGTTCCATTACTTCTTTGATTTTACTTATTTTTATTTCCTTAGGTTTAGACTTTTGAACAAGTGGGATATAAAAAAGCAATTCTTGTCGGTTTCTTTTAGTGTTAGTTTGTCAGTTAGTTTGGAAACCGACTGTTGAGTCAGTCATGGCCACACGTGATACTTCACACATATCGACAGGAAGTGTTCCAGGTGGCTGAATAGACTAGTGTCAAATGGCAACAGAGCAAGCCCATTTTTGCTAGAAGCCTACCTTTAGCAGAAAACATTTATATAGTACTGGTTCGCTATATTCTCAATTAAGATTTAAGAATGATTAGGCAAATGAGTGGTTTTATCATTGTCACTAGCCAGGGTATGTCCTTTTCTTGACTTTGTTTTGGAATATAATCTTCTAGTTGTACCAATCAACATAGAGATCAGAATGACTTGTTTTAAAATTAAATGTATAATTATTATATGTTTAATATTCCAAAATGGCATGAGTAATTTGGATTGGAGTAAGATATAGATTAGTTTGGAAGTGTTCAGGTCAACAGAAAACAAGATTTTACTTCTATACTTGGAGTCTTATGACTTTAACAGATTTATATTGGGTGTTTTACAGTGCCCAAACTTAAGGTCTTTCTGAAGTTCAATAATGATGAACTGTATATTAAAAATAGCTTCCATTTTTGGTAGAATGTAGACAGATTAAAGTTCTCAAAAGTACAAGTACCTTTATTCTCTGTTGTCACAGACAAAAAACCAGGAAGAATGCTGTTAAGATAGAAAAGCCAGAAACTAGTATGTCTGGCATTGTGAGAAGCTGGATTTTTGAAACCAGAGTTGTCTTTTAGCCTTTTCTGAGTCTGTATACTATTTGATGTCCGTGGATACATAGTACAGTGAAATACATAAAGGAAAGAATGAAGTGAAGTTACATATTTTATAACTGTAAATAGAGCTTCAGTAGAATTTAATGGTTAACAATTCTGTACCACAGATTTCCAAGTACACTATGGGGGTTTATCAGATAACTGCCTATAGGTGTTTAATTTGTGGGGAAAGTTTGTTTTTTCCATTATCAAATAAAATATATGCTTCATGAAACATTTGGCACTTATATCTTTAAATTGAACCTTTTTTCCCCTTTTGTTTTGATTCCTTTTTAAGTTGGGACTATAACTTGAGAGTATTTTAATAATAGGAGATTATGTAACATTCTAATGCAATGAAAATATTTGACTTTAGGAAATATTGATCCTTGAGGGATTTTTATGACTAATGGAGCCACTATCTTTAAGGAGGTTATAGGTTAATATGGGAGAAAAGACTTGGAAAAGGTGAAGTATTATATGGATATTAATTGTGATATAATTTTTGATTTTATTATTTTTATATGTAACTAATAGAGTTTAAAACCTGGAGAGTCAGAGGATGGAAAGCTGTACAGTTGAGAAGGGAGCAGCAGGACCATGAAATTGATCTGTACTGTTTTGACAGTAAATATGGGGGGGGGTCTTACCCCCTTCCCCCCCAATAAGTAAGGAGGTGGCAGATGCAAGTTGTCCACTTGGTAAAAAATTTCCAGTTTGGTTAGAAGGATGGGGTAGTTTTGAGGAATGATACAGATAAGGATAGAGGTCCAGAGCTATATTGGAGCTGTATTGTAGGCCTTGAATCATAGCTTAAAGAGACTGCTAAAGACCTGAATATTCTGTTTATAATTCATGATTTAAATTCAGATAAAAGTATTCAGCCCAGTATGTGGGAATTTCCATAAGCAAAAGCCCCTCATGAGTTATCTGGTGTTGTCTGAGGGTGGTCACTACAGTGATAATTTCAATCTCACAATTCAGTTTAGGTTAGGACTCTTAAGTGGAATGATCATACACAGAAAATATAGTGTGGTCCATGGTGTCTTTTGTGAACACTGAATTCTCACAACCTTTTTTTTCCCCCTCCACTATATTCTTTATGCTGTACCTTTTATTCCCCTGATTTATTCCAGAAATAGAAGCCTGTATCTCCCACTCCACTTCACCCATTCCCCCCAAACCCCGGCAACCATTGGTTAGTTCTCTGTATTTATGGGTCTGTTTTTGCTTTTTGTTTGTTGGTTTATTTGAATTCTCACTACTTTTAAATTTAAGATTTCTTACCTTCACTGCCTCTTGTATAGTACACACTTGCTTATTTGCCTTTCTTATTCTAATCACCTAAAATAAATCCCTATGGTTCTTTTCAGTGGACCTCCCTTTATGGATTCACACAAGCAGTTATTTGTTTGGTGTCTCTTCATATTGTTACTATTTTGGTTACCTGTCTTTGGCTACCTTAAAGTTTTCTCAGAACCCATTTTATCTTGGGGACTACAGAATAAAACATATCCCCTTTTGTGTAGAGGCTAACAGTAAAGATTGCAGGCATTTTATGCTTTAATCTCTATATGAAATACTCAAGTTTATTACATTTTAATTTTTTAAAAATGTGGGGTGTAACCTATTAAATTCCTATTGTGGTGACATTTGTGTTTTTATAGTATTAGTTTTTCTCCACTTGTATTAGTTGATTGAGTGTGTATTTCTTCTTGAATTCTTTTTTGTACTCTACTGTTACTTTTTTTTGAGATGATGTTGACATATGTATAGATCTTAAGTGAATTTTGACAAATGTATATAACTGTGTAACCATGATACATCTGTAACCCACTCAAGATACAGATACACATTGATTTTCAGTTGGATTACACTCCTTTTCCACCTTTCCCCCCCAAAAAATCAGATGGTGGCTCCCTCGTTAATTTCTTTAGACATTTGAGTCTTGGGATACACAAGATCTCTTCTTCTTGGCTAAGTTTATTCCTATCAGCTACAGGTTCATGGATCTTTCTTTACCCTCTGGATACCTACTGTCGCTTAGTTGTTTTCTGTGCTCTCCCCAGTGTAAACCTTCCCTTAAAATCCCTTCCCTGCTACCTCTGGCCTCTGTGATCCCTTTTCTTTTGCAACAGTTCTACAGTAAAAGCTAACTTGCGCTTATCAGTGATTGATCCTTAAGTCCCTGAGGGCTGAGCCTGTCCTTTTCTCCCCTGCTTCTGTGTCTTACTTGCCCTAACTCACTCCCGAAGTTCATTTCTGTCTTAGGGCCTTTGCATGCACTGTTCTTGCTGTGTAGCTGTTGTCTAGATTGCTCTTCTCAGAGTACAGTGACCTGGATACCCTCATGCTGTCTCAGCCTAAATGTCACCCCTCACTGAGAAAAAGCATCCTCCTTGGGGTGCCTGGGTGTTTCAGTCGTTAAGAGTCTGCCTTTGGCTCAGGTCATGATCCCAGCGTTCTGGGATCGAGCCCCGCATTGGGCTCCCTGCTCAGCGAGAAGCCTGTTTCTCCCTCTCCCACTCCCCCTGCTTGTGTTCCCTCTCTCCCTGCCTCTCTGTCAAATAAATAAATAAGATCAAAAAAAAAAAAAAAGCATCCTTCTCTAACATTTCACCCTGGGTTTTCTTCATTTCACTTAACACTGTATGAAATTTTCATGTGTGTCTTCCCCATTAAAACATGACCTTCACATGTGCAGGCATCTTAGTGGTTTTACCTTTGTAACCCTTCTTACCTGCTAGTGCATCAGTTACTACGGATGCCTGGCCGGCTCCGTTGGTAGAGCATGTGACTCTTGATATTGGGGGTCATGAGTTCAAGCACCAAGTTGAGCATAGAGCTTACTTAAAAAAAATAGCATACACTCAATATTTGAGTGTCCTTCCTCAAGTAAATACATGAAAATGGAATTCTGCGAGTTTGTTTCTGTATTTAGAGTTAACTCTAGTTTATAACATGGTTACTGTGGGAGGCATTTTGAGGGGAGCTCTTCCTTGTATAGCAGCAGCCTGGTTAGCCTGAGGCAGCGATTTAAATAAGCTGATTGAACAGGTTTAAAGAGACATTGTTTTAGTGTGGCCTGATCTTTTACAGAAGAAAAAATATGTTCATTTAAGATTCATAGGTTTTATCCATCTTGAAAAAATACCTTGCTCACATATTTAAAGTTCTTTTACACAATGACATCTTACCCCATATCTGTTGTACCTATTTGTACATCATTTAAACAGTCTAATTACTAAAAAGTTAAGCACTGGGTTGTCCCTTCTGGCATTTCACTAGAATGCCTGAGTCCTTGTTGTATGCATGCTGATTTGGGGAATGACTGAAACCAAAATTTTCCAGAACGGGGGCACCTGGCTGGCTTGGTCAGAGAGCATCCGACTCTTGATCTCAGGGTCCTGAGTTGAACTTCATGTTGGGAGTAGAGCTTCCAAAAAATAAAAGTAAAAAAAAATTTTTTTCCAGAATCAACAGATTTCTCAACATGGTGAATTACTTCTTTCATATTAATCTTCATGCCTTTTCAAAAAAGGGAATTGTATTCTTGTTGGAAATTATTTTTTTGGAGCTAAATGTTGCTATTCATATTAACATAGTATGTCTAGGATCTCATGTTTATTATTTTAAAAACTTTTATTAATTTTTTATTTTAGAGAAAGAGGAGGAGGGGCAGAGGGAGAGGGAGAATCTTAAGCAGGCTCCACATCCAGTGCAGAGCCCAATGTGAGGGGTCAGTCTCTCAGAACCCTGAGATCATGGCGTGAGCTGAAGTCTAGTCAGATGCTTAACTGACTGAGCCACCCAAGTGCCCCTATTTAAAAACCTTTTAAAGGCTTCCTGTGTTTGTTTGTTTGTTTATTTATTTATTTAAAGATTTATTTATTAGAGAGTGAGCAGGGGGAGAAGCAGAAGGAGAGAGAATATTGAAGCAAAGTCCCCTGAGTGTGGAGCCCAATGCAGACCAGATCCCAGGACCCCAAGATCATGACCTGAGCCAAAAGCTCAACTGACTGAGCCACCCAGGTGCCTGTAAAGGCTTTTTGCTTTTATTTTAAAAATCTTTTTTAGAGAGGTTTCTGGTATCAGAATAAATTTTGTTTTTTTGTTTTTTTTGGTATGGAACTTCCTAAGTTATGTTATTTCTTTGTTTATAAGAAGAGGCACTACTTTTTTCTTTCTTTTTAGCATCACTTTTTTTTAAAGATTTTATTTATTCATTTAGAAAGCACGCGAGTGCAGGAGGGAGGGGCAAAGGAAGAGGGAGAGAGAATCTCAAGTGGACTGAGCACAGAGCCCAATATGGGGCTCAATCTCATGACCCTGAGGTCATGACCTCAGCCGAAATCAGTTCAGTGCTTAACCAGCTGAACCACCCAGGTACCCCTCTTTTTAGCTTCTTAAAAGACCTCAACGGTGCTCTTATAGTTCACAAAAAATTACTAATGGCTCTGCGATGGCCTAAGATAATTGTATATTCATGCGTTTGTCTGCAGGTTTTTAAAAAAATGTTGTTTAACTTAGTATTTATTAGATCTTTTTATTTTTGGTGTTGTCCAAAAATACTACCTTTTCTGTTGAATGGGAAGAAGGCTCCACTAATAAGTATGTCTTGGACTATATACTGATAAGATTCTCATTTTTCCTCCATATATGACAGCATTGGCAACATTGTCTTTTTTACTGAAGCTCTTTGAATTTAATTTTTTCCCTTTTACTTAAATTTGTTCATTGAAAATTTGTTTTTCTATCTCCTCTTTAGCATTTTAATTTTCTGATTTTTTTTTTTGTTATTTATTTTTAAGTAAGTAGGGCCCATGCCCAGCGTGGGGCTTGAACTCATGACCTTGAGATCAAGAGTTGCATGCTCTACTGACTGAGCCAGCCAGGTGCCCCTAATCTGATTTTATTTATCTATTTATTTATTTTTAAAAGATTTTACATATTGATTTGAGAAGAGAGAGCAGGAGCAGGGAGAGAGGAAGAGGGATAGGGAGAAGCAGTCTCTCCACTTGAGTAGGGAGCCCAACGCCAGGCCGGATCCCAGTACCCCGAAATCACAACCTAAGTCAAAGGCAGACGCCCAACCAAATGAGCCACCTAGGCACCCCCCCAATCTGATTTTTAAAAGATGGGTGTGGGTCGCCTGGGTGGCACAGGGGTTAAGCATCTGCCTTCGGCTCAGGGCGTGATCCCGGCGTTACGGGATCGAGCCCCACCGCAGGCTCCTCTGCTATGAGCCTACTTCTTCCTCTCCCACTCCCTCTGCTTGTGTTCCATCTCTCGCTGGCTGTCTCTATCTCTGTCGAATAAATCAATAAAATCTTAAAATAAAAGATGGATGTATTTGTGTATGTGTGTTTGAAATTTTAATTTTCATCTTGGAATATTTAGTTCTTTGAAGAAACCCATGAACAACTTTTGGTGTTCAGCTTCTTGAGGGTCTCCTTATTTTATATTCCTGATAATATGAATTTCTTGTCTGAAGTGCAATGCTTTATTTCCAGACTCTTCGCTTTGATTCTAACACTGGACATTCGGATTCATTGCTCTAATGCCAGATTCTGTGTTGGCTTCCTGAGATTTGCCAGAATTCAGACAGAAAAAACTGTTAATTGAAGGAAAGGTGTCAAATTTTTGTCCACTGTAGAATGGAACTCTGATTAGATTAGATTCTGATTTAAAAAAAAAAAATCCCAAAGGTGATCACCAGTATCACATAGTATGGTGCAGTTGAATTAATATATATTTAATTGAAAAAACACATCATGGATATTCTTTCCAAAAAGCTTGTTTATCTTGCCTATCCTTATATTCTTTGGGTAAATGTAAAGAAAAATTGAAGTGTAGCAGTTTTTCCAATAGCAGGACTATGAAACTTGAGATTTAGTGTTTTTTTCTTTAGTCGGGTTTAAGGGAATCTACTTTGGATCACCTGGCTAGCTCAGTTGTAGAGCATGTGACTCCTGACCTCAGGGTTGAATTTAACCCACACGTTGATGGTAGAGTTTACTTAAAAAAAAAAAAAAAAAAAAAAAAGGAATCCACCTTAAGACACTGTATTGTTTTTGAAGGACTTGAGTTAGAGTTCTGACCGTTAAAAAATGATTAATTCTGTCATAATTTGAAATATTGATAGCAGTTTAATGTGTGGTGTCTTATTTCTTTTTTTGAAAATACTGAAATGAAGGGACACCTGGGTGGCTCAGTCAGTTAAGCGTCCAACTCTTATTTCGGCTCAGGTCATGATCTCAGGGTTGTGAGATGGAGCCCCGAGTCATGCTCTGTGCTTAACACGGAGTCTGCTTGGGATTCTCTCTCTCTTTCCCTCTGCCCTTCCCCCTGCATGCATTTTCTGCCTCTCTCTCAAGTAAAATTTTTAAAAAATACTGAAATTAAAATTGAAGTTATGTTTAATAAAGGTTGTATGTGTGGGGATTAACCAAATGGCTGACTATAAGACAAAGTTTTGTAAAAGAAGCCTTTATTTAAGTGGCCTGTCTTGTGTAGTTATTGGAATGCTGGTATTCCCTATGTTTTTACTGTTATTAGGATATAAAAATTACACCAGTAGGGCTCTTCTCCCCACACTTAGTTCATTTAAAAATCCATTTGCTATCTTAATATAATTGCATTGGAGAAGTTAGAAATAGAACAGGTGTGTTTTATGTTCCTCTCTCAGGTGTATTTATTTTTAAGAATATGTGCATTTTTAGTATTGATCCTTCACAAATATTTGTCTTAGGAGAGGCTGGTGTCATGAAAATAACAGTAGACTAAAAATGTGAAGACAAAGGTCCTTTGTATTGGCGCTACCCAGCTGTTCCTCTCAGGAGGTAATTCTTGCCTTCCCTAAGACGTAGGGTTATGAGGGTTCAAGTTTGGAAAATTACTTTCAAAATTATTTTAGTGCTTCACAAATGCTGTTTATGTTGCCATGTCTGAATCAAATTTGGAATTTTAAAGATCTTCCCTATTTCTTCCTCAAAAAGTTTTAGAATTTATTATACACATGCACACACACTCTAGTTCACATTTCATTTTTTTTTTAACTTTATTTTTTTTAAGATTTTATTTTGTTGGGATGCCTGGGTGGCTTAGTCAGTTAAGCATCTGCCTTTGGCTCGGGTCATGACCCCAGGGTCCTGGCATTGAGTCCCACATTAGGCTTGCTGCTCATCGGGGAGCCTGCTTCTCCCTCTGCCTACTGCTCCCCCTGCTTGTGCCTGCCCTCTCTGACAAGTAAATAAAATCTTTAAAGAAAAAAATAAAATGAAATTTTATTTTATTTACATTCAATTAATTAACATACAGTGTATTATTAGTTACGGAGGTAGAGTTCAGTGATTCACCAGTTCATTTTTTTCTTCTAGTACTTGTGTTTGTGCACACATGTGTGTGTAGTAATTCTAAAAATTTCATAAAGAGTATGTCTCAGGGTATATGAATGGGAGCACATAAAATTATTAAATTTCTATTAGGTGTGGCGTATGTCGTTTTTTATATTATTTATATGAAATACTGTGATAAATGATATTTATTCAAAAAAAATGTGTGGAGCTGCAATTAGTTGCTCTCCAGTATAATAGTGATTCTCTTTCTACATTTTTTAGTGTGCTTCCATTATGTAAGCCTGCTTCAAGTTGGCTAATGAGGAATTTGACTGTAAATCTGCATCATTCTATATTTTTTCTCTTTATCTTACTGTTCACACTTAAAGAACTTGATATCACTTGAAATTGTGAGCCAGGAAAAAAAGGTCTAATCTCTGTGACTACTTGCATATATTGGAGGGCAAGTGCCAATGGAATTAAATAGAGAAGGTGTGGATTAAAAGGTAGTTTGTACCTTGGTTAACTTTTGGTAAACAGTTGGAATTTAAAGAACTAATTCTTTAAGAACTCCAGTTGAATGCTGCATTGTTCCCCCTCTTCTCCACTGGCTGGTATTAATGTTTTAAAGGAAGTTGGGGGGCCTGGGTGGCTTAGTTGGTTAAGCGGCTGCCTTCAGCTCAGGTCATGATCTTGGGGTCCTGGGATTGATCCCTGCATTGGGGGGGGTTGGTCCCTGCTTGGTGGGAAGTCTGCTTCTCCATCTCCTTCCCCCCCATGCTTGCTCTCTTTCTCTCTCAAATAAATAAATAAAATCTTAAAAAAAAGAATCAGGGTTCTTTAAAAAAAAGGGGGGAGTAGGGAGAATGGATCATGGAATCATAGAAAGGATATACTCTGCCAGTGTAATAGTTTGAAGTACTTAAAAGAAAACCACGTGTATCTTCTGAACAAAGATAGGAATTAATGACATTTTATGTCATTATGAGAATGTATACAGTATTAAGCTATCATGAGATTTTGGTACTATATTATGGTACTATATTACTAATTATGGCACTATAAATTTACTCAGAATGAGTAAATTCTGTCTCCTGAGAAACTTTGTATCTAGAAACATTGATTTTCCTCTTTTGTTGTAAAAGGGGATTATGAAAATTTCTATTTTTAAACCACTTAATCTGATTAAAGTGTTTAGTATAAAATCTGACAATAAAAAGATATGGTTTGTGGGTTTAAACTGGGTTAAGTGATGATTTTGTACTGTTTCATAGCTTTCTTAAACTTAAGGCTAAATACTTTCTTTTAGTTTGGTCTTAATTTTTTTTATTTTAAGTAATTTCTATTCCCAGTGTGGGGCTTGAACCCACAACCCTGAGATCAAGAGTTGCACGCTCCCACCAGTGGAGCCAGCCAGGTACCCCAAGGCTAAATCCTTTTAAATACCTCAATATATTTCTTGCTGTTGCTGAGCACAGTGGGTGTACTGTTTCTCAGCACTTGATTGCCACTTGTTAGTATGTTTCAGTAACTACCAAAACTGTCTTCCTTTCATGAATTTTCCTATAGTTAGAACAATAGTGTGATTTTTTTTGCAAATTATCTTCCTTTCCCAGCTAATTGATTTAGGAGGCCATATCTTTTGAGGTTTATTTATGAGACCTTTCTATTTATTTATATTTAAGTAGTAGGAAGTGGTTATTTCAAGATCACCCCTAAAACAGAGGTCCCAGTGCTTAAGTAGGGAGTTTACCATACGTATTTACCCATCTATTACGGGTGGTATGTTTCTTTACCGTCGTACACCAGGAGACCTCAGGAGCCAGGTCTTAAAGGTGTTATAGGGGATGTTGACAAGGATCAGTCCTTTTAAAAGTCCACCTGTTGTCTCAGTATAATGTTGGTAAAGTTAGAAATAGAACCAAGGTTTTTTTAGATTCTTCTGTAAGGTATGTTTATTTTTTAAGAGGGTTGGGGCAGGTGTCATGTGTATAATTTGGGAATGCCCTGAAGATATTTCTCTTAGTTTTCTTCCTCTTTTTAAAAATCACTGGTGTGGAGGGGCCCCTGGGTGGCTCAGCTGGTTAGGCGTCTGCCTTCTGTTCCAGTCATGATCCCGGGGTCCTGGGATTGAGTACCGAGTCAGGCTCTTTGCTCAGTGGGGATCTTCTTCCTCTCCCTCTGCCTTCCACTCCCCCTGCTTGTTCGTCCTCTCTCTCTCTCTCTAATGAATAAGTAAAATCTTAAAAAAAAAATTAGTAGTGTGGAATATGAAATTCAGTAAGTATCTTTTCCATAATTGCCATCATATTTAAGATATGTTACATGTCAAAGGATGCATGGTAGGATGTTACTCTTTTGATACCTTAAAACCTTGACTATGCCCAAGATTTGTAGGGTGTATCATATCATTGTGGCAGTAGTGCCTAACTTGATAATAGTTTTCTTTAAAAGTACGGATGTCTAAATTACATAATATTTGTTTTTTCTTAATGTGTTACAAGTGATTTTTGGCAACCACATCATTTTTCTTGACCAGTGTCACCTACAAAAAAAAAGTTGTAATGATGTTTACCTGTTACACAGTACCTTTATTTTTGTAAAAGACTATAGTGCCTTTTAGGATTATTTTTAAAGGGAAGATTTAAAATATGTAATTGTTCAAGAATCTCACAGGCATGTCAGTCCCTTGGGAATATGCTTGAGTCTATTAGCGGAACTTTATCTGAATATCTCTACAGTCAGTATTTGCCTATTTTCAGGACTTCTTCAAGATGGTTGCACACATTTTTATTATTTTATTATTTATTATTTTTTAAAGTTAATTTTTTTTTAAGATTTTATTTATTTATTTGACAGAGACAGCGAGAGAGGGAATACAAGCAGGGGGAGTGTGAGAGGGAGAAGCAGGCTTCCTGCGGAGCAGGGAGCTGGATGCGGGGCGTGACCCCAGGACCCTGTGATCATGACCCGAGCCAAAGGCAGACGCTTAACGGCTGAGCCACCCAGGTGCCCCGTTTTTTTTTTTTTTTTTTTAATACTGATAAAACACACTGCCTTTTCCTTGCTTATAGAGCCCCAGTCTGGTTTCAAGACCCTTCCTTTTGGAATTTCTATAGTATTTAACTCTTAGTGATTCTTCTCTAACCTTCTCTGTCTTAGTGGGCTATGTTTGGCATTTAACTGGAGAACCTGGGGGGGGGAGGTGTGGGTGAAGGGGTGGACAGGTTTCTTTGTAGATGTTCAGTCTTTTTGTCCTTCCTCTGCTAGGGAGGTCATGGAGTAAGAGATTTCCTTTCAATCTTGGCAATTTCCCAGGCTGAATGGGATGTTTCTAAAGTACTTCCAGGACTTGCTGACAAAAGAGGAAGATAAGCAATACAAATGGGAGCTGAAGCAGGGTTTTTTTTTTAAGGCAGTCAGCTAGCTTGGGTTAAAAATAAAGGCCAGGAGAAAGTGAGTCAAATTAACATGGTGCCTTAGATTCACGAGCCTTTAGGTGAACTATTATTTTACATAAACAGAATTATTTCTGTTAAGTAGTGAACCCTGAAATCCCATTTGTATTGAAAATTGAAAGCATACCAGATTTTATAACTGCAAATATTCTTAATACTTGGTAATATAGGAATTTATGCTAGATGAGGTACAGAACCTTGGTATACTTAAATTAGCAGTGGATTTCTCATGTCTCTGTCTCAGCCAGTGATTTTCTGATTTTACCAGCCTTAGTGGTTTGACTCTTTCTTAAAACAATTTTTTCGTGTTGTCTCAGTGGTCAGTTAATAAGAATTTAGCTACAATTTTGAAAGCTGTCAAAATTGGTAGGCAATAAAACATTAAGAATTTATAGTGTGTTTCTTTTTTGTGCATTTCTTTCTTAAAAAAATAAAGTGCTATAGGGACTATCTTAGGTATTTCTCAGGCATGGATAGAGTGAAATTGCAATTTTGCTAGAAATTTTGAATTTTTTATTATTAATGTCAGTAACAGTTATCTTTTAATGATATAAGAGCTGTTTTGTTTGTTTCTGTACCTTGGCTAGGTTAATCCTTTCTGAGCTTTAAGTTCCAGTTCTTAGGCCTGATAATTCAGACACTAACAGTCTTTGGTTTCATTGGAAAGCACAATGACTTAAAGCTGGGCCACATTTTGCTTTTTCATTTAGAATGGTTAAATATGGTAGGCAATATAAGACCTGAAATACTGAAATATTAAAAATAAATTCTTTCCTTTATCTTTTGTACTTTTACTGTAAAGATCTGTTTCCTTTAAAGTCAGATTTATTGGGGCACCTGGGTGGCTCAGTGGGTTAAGCATCTGCCTTCGGCTCAGGTCATGATACTAGGGTCTTGGGATCGAGCCCCGCGTGGGGCTCCCTGCTCCGCAGGGAGTCTGCTTCACCCTCTCCCTCTGCCCTTCCCCCCCCATCATGTGCTCGCTCTCTCTCTCAAAATAAATAAAACCTTTGAAAATTTTTTTTAAAAGTCAGATTTATTGAGGTATGATTTATATGCTGTGTAGTTCTTTGCGTTTTGACAGATGCATGTTATGTTGTAAACATGACCACTGCAGTCATGCTATAGAATAGTTCCATCATCCCAAAACATTTCCTTGTGCCCCTTTGTAGTCAGCTTCTACTCTCAGCCCTTGATAACCTGTGGTCTTTTTTTTTTTCTCCCTGTAATTTAATCTTTTCAAGAATGCAATAAATTTTTTTTAACTTTTTTTTTTGGGGGGGGGGAACACCTGGGTGGCTCAGTCAGTTAAGTGTCTGCCTTCTGCTCAGGTCATGATCCCAGGGTCCTGGGATCAAGTTCCACATCGGGTTCCCTGCTCAGCGGGGAGTCTGCTTCTCCATCTGCCTGCTGCTCCCCCTGCTTTTTGCTCTCTCAAAGAAATAAAATTTTTAAAAACAAAAAAAAATATGTATTTTTTTTATTCTTAAGGAATCTCTACACCCAGTGTGTCACTCAAACTCACCACCCCAAGATCAAGAGTTGTATACTCCAGCAGTTGAGCCACCCAGATGCCCCAAGAATGTCCTAAATTTTTAAAAAATTGTGATAAAATGCACATAAAATTTATCATTTTACAGTTCAATGTACCAAGTACAGTTGACCCTAAACAGTGTGGGGGTTGGGGTGCTGACACCTCTCCCTGCCCCCCAGTCAAAAATCTGCATCTAACGTGACTTCCCTAAAACTTTGCTAATAGCCAGCTGTTGACCTGACAGTAATATAAGTAGTCAGTTAACACATCTTGTGTGTTGTATGTCTTATTTACTGTATTCTTAAAATAAACTGGAGAAAAGAAAATATTAAAGTCATAAGGAAGAGAAAGTACATTTACAGTACTGTGCTGTGTGTATTGTAAAAAAATCTGTGTGTAAGTGGACTGTGCTAGTTCAAATCCGTGTTGTTCAAGTGTCAGCTGTACATTCATGATGTGCAACCGTCACCACTGTCTAGTTCCAAAACTTTTCATCACCCCAAACAGAAACCTAGTACCTTTAAGTAGTTACTTCCTATTTTCCCCTTCTCTCAGCCCCTGGCAACCATAAATCTGCTTTCTCTATGGATTTGCCTATTCTGGATATTTTATATGAATGGAATCATATACTATGTAGTCTTTTGTTTCTGGCCTCTTTCACTTAGCATAACGTTTTCAAGGTTCATCCGTGTTGTGGCAGGTATCAATATGTCATTTCTTTTTATGGAATCTTACATGGATTTATAATCTTGCATTGTATGAATATACCACATTTTGTTTATCCATTCAACCTTTGATGGACATTTGAGTTTCCACCTTTAGTTTATTGAGAATAGTGTTGTGGTGAACATTCACATACAAATTTTTGTGAGAGGACCTGTTGTCAGCTCTTTTGGGCATATACCTAGGAATGGATTTGCTGGGTCAAATGGTAATTTTTTGCTTAACTTGAGGAATTTAAACATTCCCATCAGTTATGTATGAGGATTTCATTTTCTCAGTATATTTGCAACACTGGTAATTATTTTTTTTTTTAAATGATGACTATCCTACTGGGTGAGATTTCTCACTGTGGTTTTGATTTTACATTTTCCTAATCACTAATGATGTTGAATAGTTTTTCATGTGCTTATTGGCTGTTCGAATATCTTTGGGGAAATATGGCTTTTCAGATCTTGAGCCCATTTAAAAATTGGATTGTTTGTCCTTTTGTTGAGTTACAGGAGTTCTTTATATATTTTGGATACTAGACTCTTGAAAGATACATGATTTGCAGATATTTTTGCTGATTTTGTGAGTTGTCTTTTCACTCTCTTGATAGTGCCCTTTGATGGGACAAAAATAAGGCTTTAGGGGCGCCTGGGTGTCTCAGTCATTAAGCATCTGCCTTCGGCTCAGGGCGTGATCCCAGGGTCCTGGGATCGAGCCCCGCATCTGACTCCTTACTCTACTGGGAGCCTGCTTCTTCCTCTCCCACTCCCCCTGCTTGAGTTCCCTCTCGTTGGCTGTCTCTCTCTGTCAAATAAATAAATAAAATCTTTTAAAAAAAGGCTTTAAAAGTGCATATTTTTATAAAAATTATTTTTATAAAATTTTGGAATTCATTTAAATATATTGCTGAAGCCAGCCCGTTCTAATTTTGGTGGCTTTTCTGTGTTCATAAAAGTCACCTTTTTTTTTTTTTAAAGATTTTATTTATTTATTTAATTTGAGAGAGAGAAAAAGAGCGCGTTTGCTCCATACCTGCGCACGCAGACACGCATCCACAAGTGGGGGAGGGAGGGACGGGGGTGGGGCAGAGGGAGAGGGAGAAGCAGACTCCCTGCTGAGCAGGGAGAAGGACCAGACCCAGGGCTCCATCCTAGGGCCCCAAGGTCATGACTTGAGCTGAAGGCAGGTGCTTAACCAACTGAGCCACACAGGCACCCCCCATGAAAGTTACTCTTAAGATCACATTTTAGTTATGGAAGTTTAACTTAGAAGACTAATTTTTACTTAATTTAAATAATTATAATAGAGTTCGAACCAAGATCATTATCTAGTCTGTTCCCCTCCCCTATGCTGCAGCCACTATGCTGTTCTCTTTTCCCTGTGAAAGTTGTGTGGTGTAAATAGTTCCCTCTGGTAACATCTCAAACAAGTGAGCAAATTGAAGCTATTTTACAACTACTAAGTGCCAACTAGTGTGGTACATGCATTGAGAGTTTGAGGAAGGAGCTGGATAATGGGATTTTTTTTTTTTCTGAAGTCACAGAGCAGTTTATACTCCTAATTGGAACTTCAACTGACTTTACAGTTCTTTTCTTTCTAGATTATAAATTCTTACAGGGTTGGAACCATCTTAGTTCACCTTTTGGAGTCATCAGCTCTTAGTTAATGCTGTTTTTGTAGTAAATGATCAAGAAAATACTGATTTTGATAGAATGCTTTGGAGAGGAAGTGTGGGTTGAAGAAAAGTTAGTGTTCGTTTAGGTTAGGGATCTGTATTCCACAGTTGAGAGAAAGGCCTCATTTATGAGAATGGGTGATCATTTAGTCAACAAGTAATTTATATGCCGTCTAGGCAGTGGGGGTGTGATAGGCAGCATTGAGAGTCCCCTGCCCTTCTGGTATTCACAGTCTCCTGGTAGAACATGTTAAAATAGCTTCTTAAATCATCTTAGAACTAAAGGAACTATTAGGTTCTCTGGTAGCACATATATAGTGGGGACTACTGGCCAGATTCAGGGGACAGAAACTTTTCAAAGGAAAGCTGAAGCTTGGAGGATAAAGAGAAATAATCTAGGGTCAGCAAAGGGTGAGGACAAAGCCAATCCCCGCTGACTGGCTGAGCAAGGTGATTCTTTCTGTGGCAATGAAAGAGTAGGATGGATGGGGCATAGAATGTGAAAGGGGGTAGTGGGTAGAAATTTCAGCTAAAAAGGGAAGTAAGGTGCATAGGATGATAAGGGCAGTGAGAGGATATCAGATTTGTGTTTTATGACACTAATGTTGGAATGTGGAGGAGAGATGGGTGAGAGATGAGAATTGGGAGTGGGAAATATACTGACTGATCAAACAGTGCCATTTATTAGAAAGTAGTGGTTAGATGATGGCACCGCTTATTAAAATGGGGATTCCAGGAAGAAAGGAGCCAGTTGTTATGTTTGAGGCATTGGAACATGGAGATTTTTTTTAAATTTTAATATTTATTTATGTATTTGATTTTATTTGACAGAGAGAGACAGCAAGAGAGGGAACACAAGCAGGGGGAGTGGGAGAGGGAGAAGCAGGCTTCCCGCTGAGCAGAGAGCCCTACGCTGGGCTCAATCCCAGGACCCTGGGATCATGACCTGAGCCACCCAGGCGCCAAGATTGTTTTTTAAACAGTTGGGTACATAGGTCTGGACCTTGGAGTGGACATCAGTGATGGAGGCCTAGATCTAGGAAGTGATGTCATACATGTGGTAAATATTGCCACTGGAATGGATTGAATGAGAGAGTACAAAGTGAGATGAATAGAGTGCCTAGGGTCAGGCTTTGAGAAACTTCAAGATTCTGGGGTTTGGTAGATGAGGCTGAGCAAGCCCTCAGAAGTTCCTGAGAAAGTACAACCAGGTAGGAAGAAATACAGAGTATTTTATCCCATAAGCCAAAGGAAGGGAAGAATCTGGTTATTTTGAATTCTCAGGATCTCAGCACAGAGGGTTATTGTAAGAATTTTAAAAAGAGGTTTTCATTCAGCCCACCTCATTCCTCTGCAAGGCACCCTTGTGCAGGCCACAACCTGCTTAACTCTACTTAGTAGCCCTGTGGAAGCTGCTGAGAGGATGAGTAAGATAAAGCCTGAAGTATGAGTTTAGCAACCTGGGCTCATAGTTAGTTTTGCTGAAAGTAATGGGGCAGAAGTTGGATCAGGGTGGATTGAGGAACCAGTAGAGGTGAAGAAACAGGGTGGGGAGTAGGGATAACTCTTAGTTTGCAGAGAGTGAAGGCAGATTGGTGGAGGGTCATGTGGGATTGATGGAGTTTTTTTGTTTGTTTTCTAATATTTTTTAAAATACGTTTTTGCATTTTTAAATGGGAGACATCAAAAAATTTTACATGTGTAAAGTGAAGATTCAGTTCAATGGGAAAGGAGAAAAGGGTATTTGCAAAGTTAAGAAAAGGTGGAAGTAGATGGAATCCCACTTAGGGCCTAATATTGGGTGCAGATGTGTGATGTTTTTTTTTTTCTTTTTTCTTGGAGAAGTAGAGAGATTGTGAGTGTGTTTATGTGTATAGGGGGTTAGGGGAGTATTTTGGAATCTGAAGAGAATGGGGCAGTTCTGGATAATGCATGTAGAGAATGGGAGATAGACGCTGGAGGGCCTGGGGATGTGGTGCTTACTTATGGATGGTGGATTATTGATACTAGGGCTTATGCAGTGTTGAAGTTTTAACAGATTGGTGTGAGGAAAATATTAAGAGAGGTTAAGGGGATTGGCAAGAGTGTTATTGAAATGATAGACCATGAACTCTAAGCTGAAAGAAGGAAGTGAAGAAGGAAGAAAGTACTTGGACTGGGAAAAAGTAGAGAGAGTCACTGGAATTAAAGTTACTTTAAAAAACAGCAACAACAATTAGAGTGTTATTGAGAGAGAGTGTGAGTAGACAGTTGTCAAAAGTAGTCATCAGACATTGAGCAAGATGAGCCAAAAGGGGGTCATGGAATTTTAGAGACAAGTAAGGCCACAAGTGGCAGCTCCTACTTTGGCAGGAACAGTTTCATTGGAGTGCTGATGGTGGACCCCGGGTTACAGTGAATTGAAAAGTGAGTGAAGATGAGGAAGGTAAATTTTTCCCAAGAGTTTTGGCTGTGAAGAGTCTAGACAAGGAGAATTAGAAGGAAAAAGAGTGTTAAGATTTTGCCCCCCCCCCTTTTTTTTTAAGATTTTATTTATTTATTTGACAGAGATAGAGAGCCAGTGAGAGAGGGAACACAAGCAGGGGGAGTGGGAGAGGAAGAAGCAGGCTCATAGCGGAGGAGCCTGATGTGGGGCTCGATCCCACAATGCCGGGATCACGCCCCGAGCCGAAGGCAGACGCCCAACCGCTGTGCCACCCAGGCGCCCCCCCCCCTTTTTAAGTAGGCTCCATGCCCCAGCGTGGGGCTTGAACTCATGACCCCAAGATCTAGAGTTGCATGCTCTACTGACTGAGCCAGCCAGGATCCCCAAGATTTTGACTTCTGTTGTTGAAAGGAAAGACTAGGGGGTGCTCATGTGTTGTTGAGTGATGAGCGGCAGCAAAGTGGGAGATCCACAGCAACCTCAGAAAATAGCGTCGATGTATGGATTCAGAGGGTTGCTGTAGATAGGACATGTACTTGTTCCATGATTTGAGGGTGATAAGAAAGGCTGTGTGTGAACATGTGGGTGAATTTATGGATTTACTGGAAGGAAGTTGGCAGGTACTGGTGGAGTGCTGAAGAACTTGAAAGTTAAACAGAATTGAATTTGAGTTCTTGCTCTTCCTTTTACCAGATGTGCAGCTTTAGGTCCCTTACGGAACCTTGCTTACCTCATCTGTAAGATGGTAATTTATTATCTTTAATGATCATAATAGGATTATGTTAAAGAGGAAATGAAGTACTAAATATATGTAAACTGCTTGGCTCAGTTGCTTACTAGATGTGGTAGGAGCTCAAAACTTTAGCCCTTATTGAGAGTGCTGTGGAAGAATGGTTTGCATTTCTCATGAAGCAGAAATGTGGAAGGTCATGTACTGGAAGAGCTGGGGAAAGGAGGAAGGTGCAAGAAGTTTGAAAACTGTTTTGGAAAGGAGAGAACCCTGGCTAGGGAAACACGGGCAGTAATGAAGACCCAATCGTAGTCTGAGAACTACCTGGGGGTGGAGTGTTGACCAACCTTTACACTGAGGACAATCGTGCACGTGAAGCAAAGGTTAAAATCCAATGTAATGCCCTCCTAGAGTTGGCGTTGTTTGTCCCTTCTGGTTAATTTGGTTAGAGGTCAATCAATAGAGGGTGTTTGAGAAGGGAAATTATACTGAAGTCAAATCTTTACTATGTTTGCTAAAGATGTTATTGAAAAACAAAATTTACAATCTTTAAAATTTTGGGTTAGAGCATATTCGGTAATTTTAAATATAGATGCAGAGTTAGAGGGAACATGGTCCATAAGACCAGCCTTACTTCTGATACCAGTTCCAAGTTCAGGGGTCCGCAAGGCTACTCTTAGGTTGGATAAGTCACTTACTGAACTCACTGAAAGCTGTTCTACTCATGGTTACAATTTATTATAGCTAAAAGTTTCAGATTAAGATTGGCTGCTGGTAAAGGCCCATACAGCAGACTCCAGGAAAGCTTTGAATGTGGAGCTTCCAACCGTCCTTTCCTTGTCAAGTCATGAACACAGTATTACTCTTCTGGTGTTGATGTGTGACACACAGTACGCATGGAGTGTTACCAGCCGTAGAAGCTCATTCCCGGCATTGGTGTCTAGAGTGTTTTATTGGGACTCCATGATCAACTGCCTACATGCATAAACTTAGCTTCCAGCCCTTCTGAAGGCTGAGCTGGTCCTTGGGACTTAAAGCCCCTTCACCCTCATAGATCACATTGTTACACTTCCTGGTGTGGCCCAAAGCCTGCAGGTGAACAGGGACACTTTTATTAGGTATTACACTCCAGGACTTTAGAAATTAACTTCCAGAAGCCGAGGGTAAAGGCCAGACAGACCTCCTTTGGGCATGGTGAAATTATTTAGTTTTACAAAAATAGTTAAATGTAGTTTCATATTTTGAGTCTACATTGCTGTTGAGTTTGATTAGTGATTGAAAATCGGTAACAACCCATAAATTGATAATTAAGATTTGGTATTATATACAATTAATACTTAAGTAGCTAAGGAAGTTTCATCAAGAAATTATATTAATTGCTAATATTTCATTGTTGCAAAACTGATGTAAACTCGTAATTTCGGCATGATGGTTCAGTTCTGTTTTACTAAATTTGAACTATTTTCTCTTGTGGGAAGAGTTTCAAATAATGAAGTCCATGAGCCTCCCAAATGAATTTTTTAGGCACAGATTCATATTTCAGAGCATAGTTTCACCTTTTCATCTATTCCTCATGAAAACATGTCTGAATCCAGGTGAGTAACAGGCATCATAGGGATAACCTTGAATTTATTTCTAAAAGATAAATCGTTTTCAAGTGGTATTAACTGTTACTAATGAAAAACTCACAGCATATTCTACAACTACTGTATGACAGTGACACTGTTTTTGCGCACCATTGCTTTAGAAAATAAACGCATTCCCACCTCATTGGCTTAAGTGCAAATCTCATTTCCTGGTCGATAACCATTACAAATTAGATCCCTGAGAGTAAAATCCCTTAATAAGCCTAGTTAAAAACAACTTGAAGCAATATGATGGTTATTCCAGTGGCACCACTAGGTGTGGTGTTTGCATCAAGTCATTTTGGGGTGCTTTATGGAAATGCTTCCTGTTAGGGAATTCCCTGACTTCATACTTCTGAAGTGGTGCCTTTTTGTTTTGTTTTTTTGTTTTTTTTGGTTGCTTTTTAGTGCTTACAAGAACTGGACGAGACCACATGTAGCCAGGAGATACTGTATCCCCTTGCACATGGTGGATTGTTGATGTGAGGTCTGAGGATTTGGGTTATTCAGAGTAAATGACCTCTCAGATTTATTACATTTTCTGTATACTGAGAATAGATAACTAAATGAGCGGTAACTATATTTGCATGTGATTTGTATGTTATAGTTAACATTTAAATTCTCTTATGTACTAAAAAGTTTTTTGGTTGCCACCTTAAGCCTCTTTATCTTCAAAGGCACAGAGTGGCTTTCTATCTCAATTTTTGCTTCAACATAGGAACTCTAAGAGCCATAGTACAACTCAAAGCACCTAACCCATGAATGATATTTGCTTCATGTTTGAACAACAAATGTTTTAACCCACTGTCTTCACTAATATTGTAACTACTGTCTTACAGATTGACTTGATGCAAAACATCACAAAGGCTCCATATTATACAGTATGCGATTTTTGAGGTATGAGCTTTAGAAACTTACCTCTCATGTGGCATGTACATCAGGCTTTAACTTCACTTTAAGCATTTGGGGGAAACTTATGCATTTCTTTTTTTCTCTCTCTCTCCATAATATTTTTAGAGTATTAAAGGGGCAGTGGAGGTATTTTTGATCCTTGCTAGTATGATTCTCAGTTTTAACAGATACATTTTTTCTTATCACTAAACAGACGCTAATTCTGGCAGATGATAGCTTTTTCACCCCTTACAACTGGCTTAACATTTATACCTGCCTCTTTGAATTCAAATCTGTATTTTGTGCCTTTGATTGCCTCATTTTAAGTGCTCATTTCCGTTCGTTAACAGTTTTCTATTTATTAGACTGGGTGGTGGTGATGGTGCTAATGGCCTGGTACTGACTTTTTTGAGACCTAAGCAGTCTTGATATTTAAAAAAATCAAGATTTCAGATAAACGCTGAACTATTTTGTGCTTTTGGGTTCAGACTACCTATAACTTGAATTCTGGTTGGAAATGTTTTGATCAGTTTGGTTTAAAAGAACATGGCAGCCAGTAAGTTTTTAGACAGTTCTAAGACAGTAGTTCTAACCCTAGTGATTTTTTTTTTTTGTTATATTTCTGAAAACCCAAACTCTGAGGGGGGAAAAACTTGGTGTTCATAACTCATGGGATTTTAAAACCTATATTTCTAATAAATTGGGAAGTTGTTCCCATTCTTTTTTTTCCAGTTTAGTTTGAAGTCAGATGCTTTGTAGGTAGAAATGGATTTGTTGGTAGGAGATTGCTTAATTTCTTCATTGAAGAACTTAAAACCAGCTGCTATATTTTGGGCATGAAACTTGTTTTGGTTATATTCCTATGCTCTTGAACTGCTTATATATTATTTGTCTTTTAGACTGGAAATCTTGAGTTTAGTATTATGGTCTTAATAACTTTTTTTTTTTTTGTAAGTTTGTTTATTTGAGGGAGAGAGAACATGGGTAGGAGGGGCTGAGGGAGAGGGAATCTTAAGCTGACTCTGGCCTGAGTGTAGAGCCTGATGTGGGGCTTGAGATCACGACCTGAGCTGAAACCAAGAGTCAGATGCTTAACTGACTGCGCCACACAGGCGCCCCAGGGTCTTAGTAACTTTGAGCATATCCTGTAAGTTAAGTATTTCTTAAGAATTTAGTATCCTATTTAAGCCTCACAACAACTTTACAGGTGAGATAGGTATTACCCCATTTCACGAAAGAAACAACTGAGGCTTGGAGATTAAGTACCGTGTGCAAAGTCCCCCTTACCTTTTTTGTGTTGGAACTGGGATTTGAGCCCAGATCTTTTCTGAACCCATATTCTCTGCTGCCTTCTGTTTACCGCTATGTCACCAGAAGAATGATACAAATACTTAACTCTTAGTAGTAAAGGTAGTATATGTGATATATAAACATAATTTAAACAGGAAATTCAGACATTTAAATATTGCTTGATTTTCGTTATCTTGTATCCATTCATTTGCTAGCAGCTTACTTATCCAGGTTGTGTTAGGTGTCATACATTTAGACAAGTTCAGATCTGTCAGAAAAGCTCTTAGCTCTCTTTTATTTTTGAATTCCCTTCCAGAAATTTATGGTATGTTATGGTTTATTGTAGGTGCACATTTAATGTGCTATTTTTAGAAACATTGGAGATGCCATTATTTTTGTTTTAAAAAGCTCTCATGCTCCAATTTAGTGTTAATGGTACTTAACTGCTTATAGATTTAGGATGCTTAGAAAAAAATTCTCATACATTTTTTTCTTGAAATTCCATAAATTGTGTTTTTTCATCTCTTGGAAATACTGAGCTTTGTTGACAAGCGAACCCTGGATGTTTGAAGAAGATACTCCATTGTGGAGCCTTAGTTATTTTCGTATGCTAGGGTCACGGAATTTTATCAAGTTTCCAGTTGAGAGCCTTTAGGAATAATTTAGATTTGTGCCACTTACCCAAGTTTAATTGGACCTGTTATTTGCATTCTATATTAACAGTGGTTTCATTAAGTATAGATCAGGTTGTCCGACTGAGCTTATGCTAAGTTTCTTGTTTAGTATTTTTATGGGTGGGGGCAAAGAAAAACGATAAATTGGAATATATGAACAAACACTGAAGTCATTTTTATAGAAGAGGAAGGAGTCATAAGGGTTGAGGAATAGGTTAGTTTCTGCTTTTGCCAGTGTCCTCAAGTTTCCCAAATAATTGTGGGTTCAGAAGATGTTTTTAGTACATATCATAAAAGTGATTTTTTTTCAGAAAGTTGTTCCTTTCAGAAGTAGTATCAGTAGGACAGGAGCTTTTTTCTTGGTATTTTTCATATGCTGTTGTAGTGTTGTCTTATTTCTTGATGCCTTACGTTTGATGGTTGGAAGAATAAGGCTCATGAGAAATTAGGAAACTCAGCTCCTGGTTGTACTGGTGAGGACATTGAGCCATAAAACTGTTCCTTAGACAAGGATAAGGACAAAGTTTTACCCTGGGGCGACACCACTTGTTTATTAATGGCCGAGTATCAGGGATTATTCTATACAGTACTTGACTTTTACTTCAGCTTTATTGGATTCCTGGTATCTTACTTTTATTTTTCTAACTTTTTATAATTTTGATAGTCTCTGTAGTTAAGGAACCTTCAGTGAAGTCTCCAATACATTAAAATAATCTTACTTTCCATCTAATGTGTTTTTATATCCTATCGAGCTTGCTTTCAAATATCATTCTGTAATTTACTTTCCCACCAAATAATCAAGTTAGGAATTCAGGTGAGAGAGAGAGAGAGAATATGCCACATTGCCCCTGCCTCATATGTTGCCAGTGCTTTTTATTTTAATGACTGGGAAGACTGTAATTTTTCTACTAATTAACCTCTCCTGGGAGAAGAGCTGAGGAAGAATGATTCCTTTTATCAAATCATGTGAAGAGAATCCTGGACCAGGGTGACCAGCTGTCTTAGTTTGCCTTGGACTGAAGGAGGTTCCACGGACATGGGATTTTCATTGCTAAAATTGGTAACCCTTGAACACAGCAGGATGAGTTGGTCACTCTAATCCTGGTAGTTTCCTGTATTTCTGAATGGGTTTGTAGAATAGAAGGGGCTGAAAAGCTGGCATTTCATTCATTGACAATCCTTTCCCTGTTGAAAGACTTATTAGTAATTGGAGTGCTTATTTATAATAGTAATAATTTAAAAATTAGTGTGGTAGGAGAGGCTTGAATAAAAGATTTATGGTTTGGGCTATGAAAATATTTGTTTAAGTTTAATCGTATACTCTTCTCTCTTTACAGAACTGATAGTGCATCAGCCGACCCAGATACATTAAAATATTCTTCATCCAGAGATCGGGGTGGGTCTTCTTCTTATGGACTGCAACCTTCAAATTCAGCTGTGGTGTCTCGGCAAAGGCACGATGATACCAGAGTCCACACTGACATACAGAATGACGAAAAGGGTATATATGCTTCCTTTATTGTTAGAGGCATGTTTTTTTGTTTGTTTGTTTTTAACCTACCAGCTTTTCCCTTGCTTCATCTTTCCCTCTTTTTTTCTCCCGTACTTCTTTCTTTTAATATGCTTAAAATATAAATATTAAATACAGTGCTATTTTTGAAACTTATTCAGTTTACCCCTTCATTAAAAAATTTTTAAAATGTTCTTTTCATACATTATAATATACTTAGGCAGTTTCCTTGCCACCCAAAATATCACAAAGGCTGAAGTCTTCTGACTATAATCTCTCCTCTAGGCTTCTAAAAGGTTTTAAAGTGCAAAATCTGACTTAATTTAGTTTACATTTCTCTTATCTTCCATGGATGAACAAAATGAAATCAAAATGATTTCCTTTTTTTTTTTTTTAAGATTTTATTTATTTATTCGACAGAGATAGAGACAGCCAGCGAGAGAGGGAACACAAGCAGGGGGAGTGGGAGAGGAAGAAGCAGGCTCATAGCGGAGGAGCCTGATGTGGGGCTTGATCCCATAACGCCGGGATCACGCCCTGAGGTGAAGGCTGACGCTTAACTGCTTTGCCACCCAGGCGCCCCCAAAATGATTTCAAAGCAGGCAGCACAAGGGAAGAGTAGGAGAAGCAAAGGCTGGTTGAGCTGTAGATAGGTAGTAAGATCCTGAACTATCAGGAATTGATGGAGTAAAGCAAAGAGCCCTATTAAAATAATGTAAATATTGCTGTTTTTAGGTGGCTACAGTGTCAATGGAGGATCTGGGGAAAATACTTATGGTCGGAAGTCGTTGGGGCAAGAGCTGAGGGTTAATAATGTGACCAGCCCTGAGTTCACCAGTATTCAGCATGGCAGTCGTGCGTTAGCCATCAAAGACATGAGGAAATCACAGGGTAAGATTGGGCAAACTGGGGGGGGGGGGCGCAGTCCTAAATGCCTCCACAAACACCTGTATCCCTTTTGTTTCCTGGACGCTGTATTGCTTACTAATGCTTTTGCATACATGAGTTGGCTCGTTTACTTCCGAGTTGAAAAACATGTACAGATGATAATTGTTTGCATTCTTTCTCGCTGTAAACTGTTTCTTAGACCAAATTCTCACAGGAAAGGTTTTAATACTTTTTTTGAGTATACTTTCTAGAGAATTCTCTTAAAATAAGATTAGAATACTAGGTAAGATTTAAAGAAATTATTTTCCTGATCATAGTGGATAATGAATGTCTAGTGTCTTCCTGCAGCAAGTCCTTGAACTCTAGGGTCTGTAGGGGGTATGAGTATAAATGGAGTGGGTGCTTTTCTAAAGTTAAGTATGCTGATACCACCTTCTGCTTTATAACACAGCCTCACTGTATAGGTAAAGTGCCTTGAATGTCAGGTGATTAGAGGTAATGAAGATCATTAGTTTTCTAAAAGAGAAATGTATTTTGTTGGTAAAGCTAAGTATGAAATCAGGATTTCTGATTTATATACTTTGTTGGATATAGTCACTCTTTGGACATTTAGTTCATGACCGTTTGCTTCCAGGGTGTGTGTGTGTATGGGCATGTTGTGTGTATCTTGGTGAATATCTTTGTCCACATAGCTGCTTGTGTGTGTGTGTGTGTGTGTGTGTGTGTGTGTGTGTGGCTTTTTTCATTTTTAAAAAATGAATTCTTTTGGATAAATTTTCAGACATGGTCCCACTAGTCAAAGGCAGTGCTGTTTCTTAAAAGTGTTTGAAGCCCTTGACTTTGGTACGATAGAAGCTGGAAAGTCAGTCCAAAGATAATTTAGTCCAGTTCTTTCTCCTCTGAGGCTCAGAGTTAAGTAGTTTGCTAGTGGCAGAATTGTAAATAGAGCCTAGGGTTCCTGGCTTGTAACCTAATGACGTTTTCAGTGTCCATCTTTACTGAAATACTCATTGGCCTAGGAGTTAAAAAAAGAATCATTTTCCTTCTCTCAGATGTGTTGTATTTTATTACTAAATTTTTTCCATGCCTTAGGGAGAAATGAAACTATCAGACCCTTTAATGTGGTTTGTTTTTACTGTACATTGGTTAATCATTAAATAGCACAGCTGAAAATATAAAAAAAAATTAGTACTTAAGTATATTTTTATTGGCAATTGTTTGAGCATTCTTGCTTGTTTTTGTCATTAAAAAATAAAGGGCAGAGCAGTTCTGGTTTGCCACTTCCCTGGTGGCATCATGCCTTGCACATGGTTGGTAGTAATTAGACATTTGTTGAACTGAATGTCTGATTGCAGTTCACAAAAACTTTGTCTTAGGAAAACAATGATAATGTGAACAAGAGACTTCCCTCCACTGGATACCATGTGCCCTCCACTGGATACCAAGTGAGAAATAAAAGCATATAGCCTCTTTCTGCCTGGTTGAGACTTTATCCCTAACCTGTAGACGTCTCTTACTTGTACTCAGCTCTTTACCTGGATGTTGAAAAGATTTTGGAACAAATCTGAAGAAAGTAATTTATAAGCCTTTTTCTCTCATCTGGTCCTCTGGAATGAGGTGTTTGCTTAGGCTTATCTTTTTTGAGGGTCTGCTTTGTGCCTAGCAGTCTGCTGGAATTAGGCTTATAGTGACAAAAAGTGTGACGGGACCTGCATTCAGTTGACGTTTTATTGTTTAGTGGACTGTGATTTTTGATGTACTTTAAGATATTTGGGCTATAAAGTGTCTGTGTTTATACTCAATACATAACGTGTTTATTTTCACAGAGCGATCGATGTCTTATTCTGATGAGTCTCGACTGTCGAATCTTCTTCGGAGGATCACCCGGGAAGACGACAGAGACCGAAGACTGGCTACTGTAAAGCAGTTGAAAGAATTTATTCAGCAACCAGAAAATAAGCTGGTGAGTACAGTATGGAAATGTTGATAACTTTTATGTTTCCATAATAGAGTAGTTAAGGCTATCTGGAGTGGTTTAAGAAGGGAAAAGCTTTGCTTCTTAGGAAAAATGACAGGGATTCCTTATTCTAGATTAATTTGGTCTATATTATAATGGTTGAGAACTTGATGACCCTGATGTGTAATTTACCTGCCATTGGTGGATCCACACTGGTGTCTTCTGTAATGAAATGCTTTTAACCTTTTAATACATTTGTTCTGTTGTCCTCAGAATTTTGTTTTCTGTATGCCCGGACAGATTATGTCTTTGTTTTTCATATGTGAAATTGGGGTTACGGTGTACGTGTTTCGTTCATGGGTAGGTGTGGTCTGGTGGCCAGGGGTAAATAAATGGAAAAAATCTTTTGAAGAAAAAAGTTCAGGAGCAATTACAAATTTCTCTCCACTCTGAGTAATTATTTTAATGTGAAATTAAGAACTTGATATAGAGCAGGAAAAAATTAATGAGAATGGTATGGTGAATCAAATAATATTTGGTTCAGAGCAAGTTTTTGGCCCTCCCCATTTTATTGTGAAAATATTCAAATCTATAGCAAATGAAAATTTTGAAAAAATTTCAAATATGTATTGATATTGAATATCATGTCTGCCATATAAATTCTGTCATTAACATTTTATCATGTTGCTTTGTCACGTTATCTCTTCACCTCTTCATCCACCAGTCATTTCTTAATGCATTTCAGAGTAAATAAAACAAGCTTTTCTTTAAAAAGTTTTATTTATTTATTTGAGATAGAGTGAGCGAGAGAGCAGGAGCAGGGAGCAGAGGGAGAGGGAGAAGCAGACCCCCTGCAGAATAGGGAGCCCGATGTGGGGCTTGATCCCAGGACCCTGGGATCATGACCTGAGCTGAAGGCCAGGTGCTCAACTGTCGGAGCCCTCACGTGCTCCTAAAACAGGCTTTTTGAGTTTATTTTTTTCATTGATGATCATGGCAGTACATAGGAATGGATAAATTTCTTTCAGAATCTGAAAGGAAACTTGTAACACTCCTTGCTAGTTGGGGACTGGGAATAATAAGAAAAGGAAGGTGTGCTGTTTGATTAGAATTTGGAGGGGAACACAACTAAAAAGTACACAGTGTTTTTGAAAGTATAGGAATTTGAAGTTTTTATACGTTTTTTTTTTTTTTTAAGGTACTAGTTAAACAATTGGATAATATCTTGGCTGCTGTACATGATGTGCTTAATGAAAGGTAAGTAACCAGTGGGTAATTTTAAGACTTTAAAATAAATTTTTAGAAATTATTTAAAAATTACAAGAAGATAAACCCATTGGTGGCTTCATTTATGAGTATCTTCTTAATGTTTCACTGGGTTCTCCTGCTATTTTTATCTGTGTTAAAGTATTTATATGTTAATTACCATTGAATACAAATGGAATCCACTAGAAAGGAAATACCTTTTTTTTTTTTCCCCCTAATTTTTCAACATGACTGAGTAATTGAGCATTGACTTGTGGAATGCCATAAACTCTTAATGCAGGCATGAATGAATGCGATTAACTTTTGTAAACTAGAGAATTTTGAAACTGCTTAGAGAATAGAGGTGAAAGGGAGCTTCCTTCTTTGGGCAACAGTGGATTCAGACCACCTGCTCTACGAGGCTACTGGGGTTCTCCACAAAGGTGTGCAGTCTGTTCTTCGTATGGGGATTCCCAAAGAATTGCAGTGTTGGAAAGCACCAAAAACTCATCTCAGCAGGTCATGAACCTTACTGCTTTTTGATGGTTTCATTTTATATAGTTAGTTATTAATATACTTAAATCAGTGCTGTTATCCTGTTAAGTTTGTTGTGCTTTAACTAGTACCCTTTCCTGGTTTATAGTCCTTACCTACTGAACACTACATCGTATGTAGTTATTTGTAGTGTGTTTTATCTGATCCTTGTTGCTGCCCTTTTCTGTGGATTATTTAATGTAGCTTGAGATGGAATTTGAAGCCTGGTTTTTAGTATTTCTGGGCCTTTCCTTACTGCTTGTGAATAGTTGATTCTGTAAAAGAAAATCTAATGTCTAATAAAGGTACTTTTGGGCACTGTGGGATAGAGAGAGTAATGAGCATATTTAAAGATAAAATTTCAATCTTTTATGTAGTCTGAATAGAAAAATTTAAAAAAATCGTTGAAGACATTCTTTTGTAAAATGTGTCATTCTTGTCATATTTGAAAGCTTAAACCTTTTGTGTGTTCTGTTTTGTTTGTATTGAAATAAACACAGTAGCAAATTGCTTCAGGAGTTGAGACAGGAGGGAGCTTGCTGTCTTGGCCTTCTTTGTGCTTCTCTGAGCTATGAGGCTGAGAAGATCTTCAAATGGATTTTTAGCAAATTTAGCTCATCTGCAAAAGATGAAGTTAAACTCCTCTACTTATGTGCCACCTACAAAGCATTAGAGACTGTAGGAGAAAAGAAAGCCTTTTCATCGGTAATGCAGGTAAGAATGAGGGGTAAAATTGATGCATTTGGGAAGAAAATTGTCCTTAACAATTTTTTTTTTTTTAAAGATTTTATTTATTTATTCGACAGAGATAGAGACAGCCAGCGAGAGAGGGAACACNTAAAATTGATGCATTTGGGAAGAAAATTGTCCTTAACAATTTTTTTTTTTTTAAAGATTTTATTTATTTATTCGACAGAGATAGAGACAGCCAGCGAGAGAGGGAACACAAGCAGGGGGAGTGGGAGAGGAAGAAGCAGGCTCATAGCAGAGGAGCCTGATGTGGGGCTCGATCCCATAACACCGGGATCACGCCCTGAGCCGAAGGCAGACGCTCAACCGCTGTGCCACCCAGGCGCCCCGTCCTTAACAATTTTCTAGCAATGTTTTTGGAGAGGAACTTGGAGAAAGGAAACTTAGTATAGGGGTTATCTACTGATAGTAAATACGATATAAATAACATTTCTCTTTCTGAGTTTGAGTTAAAGGATACAAATTAAAGGTAGATTTAAAGTAAGTTAGATTTTTCTCTTTTCACTTTTTTGAAGCTTTCCTTTGAATTTGCTTAGTACTAGAATCATTTGCACATTTGAAAATAGGGACTCGGTGAGGACAGCTGGATAGGAGGGGACTTGACTTTTCTGAGGGAGACGAAAACTGAACACAACTCATTCTAGGCCTTTTTAGGTTTGATAATGTGTCAACAATCCTTATTCTGAGTGATATAAAATAACTTTGTATAAATGAAAACCAGCCCTACTGAGCTTTATGTCACTTTTGTATATTAAAAGATAATTCTCAGTTTAATTTTGAGCAAAGTTACAAGCAGTTAAATGTTTGTTAAGTAATAGTGTTACTAAAAATGAGGGTTTGGGGATGCCTGAGTGGCACAGCGGTTAAGCGTCTGCCTTCGGCTCAGGGCGTGATCCCGGCGTTATGGGATTGAGCCCCACATCAGGCTCCTCTGCTATGTGCCTCCTTCTTCCTCTCCCACTCCCCCTGCTTGTGTTCCCTCTCTCGCTGGCTGTCTCTATCTCTGTCGAATAAATAAATAAAAATCTTTAAAAAAAAAAAAATGAGGGTTTGATGTGCTTTTAGAATATCAGATATCTTTTATTTATATATGCTCTTTACAATTCGTGATGTGCTTTATTTTGCTTAAGTTACTTTTACTAGTAGTTAGAGTCTGTTTTTTAAAAATCCATATTTCTTTGATTATAGAGGTTGTATGAAAAATTTTCGGAAAGATTCAGAAATTTATCCATAACTAAATATCATAACACCAAATTGGGCTTATTCTGCACATAATTTTTATATTTTGAACATTTCTCCAAATATTTATTTTGAAAATTTTCAAATCCACAGGAAAACAGGTGGACCAGTATAATAAATACCCATATATCCTTTATCTAGATTTGTCAGTTATTAACATTTTGCTACACTTGTTTTATTTCTATACACATAGGCGTGCATACTTTTTTGTTGAACCATTTGAAAATAAATTATACACGTCATGACAATTCACCCTATAATGCCTCAACACACATCCCCTAAAAATAAGGCTGTTCTCTTAATTAACAACAAAATTATTGTCCTACCTAAGAAAATTAATTTTATTATTTGTTGTCTCTTATATAATAACAAAATTATTGTCCTACCTAAGAAAATTAATTTTATTACATAATGCAATCCATATTCAAACTTCTGCCCTTAGGATATCTTTTATAGCTTTTGTCTTACCTGATCCAGGATTCCGTCAGGACTTGTGTATTGTCTGGTGCTGTGCCTCTTTAATCTCTGTTAGAACAGTTCATACCTTTTTTGTCTCTCCTATTTGTAGAATGTTCTACTTTCTGGGTTTGTCTGATTGCTCTTTCCTGATTTTAAACCTTTTGGTCACAAATACTTCTGGGTTCATTCTTACTGTTGCATCATACCAGCAGGCACATAACTTCAGTTTGTCTTCCTATCAGAGATGAAGAGTTGATCACCTGGTTGAGATCATGACCATCAGAATCTTTCCATCGTGGAAGCTTGTTTTTCTCCTTTTGTAATTAGTAATCTGGGCATGATACCTTGAGACCTTCTGAATATCCTGTTTTTTAGTTACATTTCACTCAGTGATTTTGGCACCCATTCATATTCTGTGCCTGAATAGATTATAACATTGGCTTTGCAAAATGTTGGGTACTTTTCCCGTTCTAGCATTTTTTTCTGTAGTAATGACCTCGTTCTTTGTAAAGAAGAGCCTTTCTTCTTGGGAAAAAATGGTTTCTAACATCTGCAAAATATTCTATCAGTGGCATGCCATGTATTTGTTTAAAAAATAGATCTATATATAGTGGTAACAGGAGCCTGCATGTTTGTCATTCATGTGTTGGGGCCATGCTATTCTTCTCTAAGTCATTCAGATTTGAAGCAAGAACTAATATCCTAAAGCATAAATTGTATAAAATTTGCTGTAAATTTTGAATTGGAAAGTAGTTGTGGTACTTTAAAGTTTTCCAAGCACATCTTAATTTTTGTTCTTGAAATTTAATCAAGTCCATGGTATTAAAGAGAGCACTTAGGAATGATGTGAATAAACGTTACTTAAGAATAGTATTAAGAGACATTAAATAAGGGGAAACAGTATTTATTTTCAGCCTATTCATGGTGGAATGAAATGTTTTCAACTTATTTTTGAGCTAAAACTGGAGACTTTCTTTTCTTTGGTATCATAATCAATTTTAGATAAAGTCACCTTTTTTTTAAAAAATTTTATTTATCTGTTATTTGAGAGAGAGAGAAAGAGAGAGAGAGGGCATGCACGTGCACAAGAGGGGTGAGGGGCCGAGGGGTGAGGGGCAGAGGGAGAAGCAGACTCCCTGCTTATCAGACGCGGGGCTCGATCCCAGAATCCCAGGATCATGACCTGAGCCGAAGATAAAGCCACTTTAAATAATGAACCCAACATGCTTGTTTTCTTCCTGTTTTGTTGAATATTCATGGTTTATAACTTTTATTTTTTAGCTTGTGATGACCAGCCTACAGTCCATTCTTGAAAATGTGGATACACCAGAATTACTTTGCAAATGTGTTAAGTGCATTCTATTGGTGGCTCGATGTTACCCTCATATTTTCAGCACTAATTTTAGGGTGAGTTCCCTGACTCTGTTCAGATGATGGGGTGAAGGATTGGTTGTGTGTTTAAGGACCTTGGGAATCAGAGAGAAAACAAGGCTTCTGCTTCTTGGAGTATAATCAGTGATGCTTGAGATCCAGGATAGAATGGTGCAGTAATATTGTTCTTGTAAATACCATCTGTACTTTTGACATTAATACCTTGAAATATTTAAAGGAAAAACATTTCCTCATGGTCATAAACAGAGTTCCATTATTCTCTTGCCCTGTCCTCTCCCTTTCTAAGTTTGTATACCGTCAAATAGGTAGAACGCATATGCTTTCTCTAGGATTTCTTAATCTGAAATGGTCCACAGGAGAAGTAACAGTTAGACCTTAAAATGATTAGCTCTTTTCTCTTTGTTTCCACCCAGGATACAGTTGATATATTAGTTGGATGGCATATAGATCATACTCAGAAACCTTCGCTCACACAGCAGGTGTCTGGTAAGTTATTTAGCATATGCCAGTCATTTAAATGTTATAGGAAGGAGCTCTGGTTCCTCAAAGTCCAGCTGTTAATACTGTATCTTTCGTAATGCAGGAAAAATCATTGCTTCGCAGAAATAATTTGGTTCTTTCTTTCTTTTCTTTTCTTTTTTTTTAAAGATTTTATTTATTTGCAAGAGAGAGAGAGAGCACAGCAGGGGGAGCAGTAGGCAGAGGGAGAAGCAGGCACCCTGCTTAGCAAGGAGCCTAATATGGGACTTGATCCCAGGATCTCGCGATCATGACCTGAGCCGAGGGCAGACAGATGCTTAACTGACAGCTACCCAGGCGCCCTAGTAATTTGGTTATTAGAAATGAACATTACTTGTTAGCAGAATTTATCCTTTTAGAGAAAGACTGTGTACTTAGTATTAGGTAGGGGAGAGTAAGTACAGATTGTAATGTTGCACCTGTGAGAAATTGAAAGGATTTATCATGAATCATTTGTGTGTGCTGGTGGCAGGAGACACTACAGTGGCAATTCTCAAGTGTAGAATGAAAGATCCTGGATATTTGTGACTCGTTTTCTTGGTTATTAAAAAAATAAACGAATTAATTTGGGGAACTGTTTAAATGATAAATTTTATTTTATTTTTTTTGATTTAAGTGAATGACTAGCACGACTCATTTGGACTCCTCAGCTTGTTTCAGGTGCTATTGTTTCTCTTAGCTTCATTGGTGCAATGGACTTCTGAAAATAGGATGTACCACTGAGAGTGGCTCTGACCCATTTCCACTAGGGGAATGAGTGGACACCTTTGGTGGGTAGTTGGGGTTCTGGAGTAGAAAGCCAGGCTGGTGGCAGATTGTGGCATTTTAGTCTAAGCCTTGTGTATATTGACAATATGGATATTAAATCTGCTGAAAAATAAGGACTAAGAATCACTTTTAATTTCTGGAGAGTGTTCATTTTTGCAGCGTCAGCAGAGATATCGGTTAATCATGATCAGCATGTTGAACAGTTAACAGTCCTAATTTTATGAAATAGGGCATTGTTTTTAAGGGTACGCAACTTGAAAACTAGATAACTTTTAAAACAAGGCTTTTAGATACATATTTTTAATTTGGATTTTTTGTTTTTTCTACTCTTGAATTTTTTTTATGATTCCTAGGGTGGTTGCAGAGTTTGGAGCCATTTTGGGTAGCTGATCTTGCATTTTCTACCACTCTTCTTGGTCAGTTTCTAGAGGACATGGAGGCATATGCTGAGGTGAGTATGTAGAAAGCTAAGTTATTTTCTAAAATTTCAGTTAAGAGCAAAACAAAAATCTTAGTGCTAGATTTATTTTATTTTTTTAAAGATTTTACTTATTTGAGAGAGAGAGCATTCCCACAAGGGTGGGAAGGACAAAAGAAGAGGGAGAAGCAGGCTCCCCGCTGAGCAGGAGCCCAATATAGGGCTCTATCCCAGGACCTTGAGATCATGACCCGAACTGAAGGCAGAGGGAGAAGCAGGTCCCTTCCTGAGCAAGGAGCTGGATGCGGGACCTGATCCCAGGACCCTGGGATCGTGGCCTGAGCTGAAGGCAGATGCTTAATTGCCTGAGCCACCCAGGCGCCCTGAGAAGTTATCTTCTTAATCTGCTGAGGTTACTTTTGGCTTATTTTAATATAGATTTGTTAATTCGTGAAGTATAATTTACTTTTACATTTAGATTCATGTTTCTTTTTTTTTTTTTTTTTTTTTTTTTTAAAATTTTTTTTTTTTTTTAAATTCATTTTTTTTTTTTTTTTTTTTTTTTTTTTTTTTTTAAAGATTTTATTTATTATTCGACAGAGATAGAGACAGCCAGCGAGAGAGGGAACACAAGCAGGGGGAGTGGGAGAGGAAGAAGCAGGCTCACAGCAGAAGAGCCTGATGTGGGGCTCGATCCCATAACGCCGGGATCACGCCCTGAGCCGAAGGCAGACGCTTAACCACTGTGCCACCCAGGCGCCCCTAGATTCATGTTTCTTATTCTAAGAGATTATATTTTATGTCTTGTCATGTCATGTTATTTTTTGGTGATGGGGGGCAGAGGTAGAGGGAGAGAAAGAATCTTAGGCGGGCTCCATGCCCAGCGTGGAGCTTGATGCGGGGCTTGATCTTAACAACCCTGAGATCATGACCTGAGCCAAAATTGAGAGTCGGACACAACCAACCGTCCAGGCGCCCCTCATGTTTCCTTTTCTGATAGGCTAAAATTCCTTTATTCGTAAAAGTGAAGTTAATTGACTTAAAAGTTGGGAGTTTGTTTGTTTTGAACAATGACCTACTTAAATAAGAATGCTGTGATTACACATCTAGGACCTCAGCCATGTGGCCTCTGGGGAGTCAGTGGATGAAGATGTTCCTCCTCCATCAGTGTCGCTACCAAAGCTGGCCGCGCTCCTTCGAGTGTTCAGTACTGTAGTGAGGAGCATCGGGGAGCGCTTCAGCCCAATTCGGGGTCCTCCAATTACTGAGGCATATGTAACAGATGTAAGTGTCTTTAGGAGTTTTAAGTATCATTCAAAAATAAATGTATGTATTGTAAATGCTTCTTTTTCTTTACCTAGTGAAACTATGTTACTAATCCTTCATTTGTTTAGTAAGTATGTACATTTGTGGCTACTTTCTTAAATTGCCAGAAAAGTAGAGAATCCTGTTATATCCCATCCCCTTTCTGTCCCCTCCCCTGTATGAGAAAAAGGCTACACTGCATTTTAAAACATGCGTAAGTTTTTTCTCTTGAGATCCTTCATAGATTCATTATTTTTTTTACATCCTTTTAAAATCTTTTTTTAAAAATACTACTTTAGTTTTTGTTTTTTTATTATTGAGTTTAGTTTTTCAACATATTAAGAATAACACTGTAGAGAAAGCCTCAAGTAATTTTTCCTGAGCATGACAGGATGAAACAACTTGATAGTCTGATATCCAAGGTTATAAAGATATAAGAACCTAAGTATATAGTAGTCTGAGATCAGTTATAAGAGACAGCGTGATTACCACACCGCAGCAGCCCCAAACATTAGCTGTACTCTATCACAGAGTAGTGAGTGGCTCGGTTTAATAGACATGAGAAATGAACCTGTGACTGTACTGTGCTTAAATAAGAAGGGAGAAACATGCGTGATACAGTCATAAAATATTAAATGATTAAAATTTTACTGTTAGGATACAAGTCTAACTTTTATTTATTTCTGTTGAACACGTTGCCAAATAAAATGGGATATTAATTTTATATGTAATTTTTGGTAGGTTAATTTTGTATTTGAAGGGAAATGTCAGATCCTGAAGATAATTAAAGCCAGCATTTTGATATTTTAAACTGGAACAAGATGATTTAGTAGCTTCATTTTGTTCATTCCTTTCTAAAAGTTGGTGGTTTGGTGATTGTGTCAGTGTTGAAATAAAGACAATAAACTTAGATGTAAAAGAAAAGGAAAGAAAATAATCATTTCCTAGGATAGTATATATTTAATGTATTCTTGTATGAAGGTCTTTTAGGCCTTTTTAACCTATAGGTTTAAAGCCTATATGTAGTGATTGTTGAATATTACAGAAAAATAAACTGTATCACTTTGTTTTTTCTTAACCTATTTTTATTAGAAATTTAGTACATTAATATTTACTATTATAGTTTGGTGGGGTTTTTGGTTTGAAATTAAGTGATTTTCATAATCCTCAAATAGGTTCATGTTATGAATGAGAGACTTAACCTTTCCAAAGAGACCATCAATACATGAACTTTCATAAGCTAAGGTGACTTGGATATTTAGTTTTAAAAAATTGATAACCAAAAGCCCAAGTGCTTTTTCGCAGGAAGATTATTCTCATGGCAGGTTATTCCTGCGTTTAATGTTACTGTATTAAATAGTGGTGTATTTCGTGGATATAAAAATTCTGAGCTTCAGCCACTTGGTCACTGTGGCTGGGAGAGGGAGGGTGATAGAAATTGGTATAAGGGAAATAGAGGATGGCAAATTCCATTTTCTGTCACAATACTACTATAGAATTTTTTAGGCAAGATCATTTTTGCATATTTTACTAAAGATAACCTTATTCAGCCACTGAGAGGTAGAATATTAAGAGACTACTGACAAGGCAGGCAGTTAGTTTTCAGTTGAAACTGCATTAAATAGAAACTATTTTCTTGCTCTGTGGAAGCATGTGAATTTTTTTAAAAAGCTGCTTGTTTTCCCCATTTGCAGGTTCTATACAGAGTAATGAGATGTGTGACGGCTGCAAACCAAGTGTTTTTTTCTGAGGCTGTGTTGACAGCTGCTAATGAGTGTGTTGGTGTTTTGCTCGGCAGCTTGGATCCTAGCATGACTATACATTGTGACATGGTCATTACATATGGATTAGATCAACTGGAGAACTGCCAGACTTGCGGTACAGATTATATCATCTCAGTCTTGAATTTACTCACATTGGTATGTGAATTCTTTTTTGTTGCTTTTTAATATGTTGTTTATTCAGGCCCTTAAATTTAAATTAGTATGGAAGAAATGAAGGCCTTTTTTTTTTTTTAAGGAGTGCATTAGTCTTAATTATATAATCTAGTTTGCTTTTGCTCTGTTATCTCTTTACTTTTAGTGTTCATGTCAGTGTAGCTTTTATTCCTTCTCTTTTTTCTTTTTCTTTTTTTTTTTTTGATGAAACAGTCTTTCATATAAGACTACTTAGTATTCCTGATAAATATTATATAGGTACTTGATAACTATTTTGAAAGACCTTGTTAGGTTTTGTTTCCCATATGAAACTTGTTTTATAATTTTTATTCTTAACCGTAAATATTCTTCCTCCTCTCCACCATTTATTATGGACATTTTGAAGTATATTTAAAAAAAAACATGGAATAGTCTAATGAATTTCTGTGTGCTTAATACTATTTCTATAATTAGGAACACATGCTCCATCTGGATTCATCTAGGCCTCTCTGACTCTCTGCCTCTTCCTAGCTGTGCCTCCATCCCCAACTGGATTATTTTAAAGCAAATTTTAGGTGATATTCTGCTGAACATTTCTGTCAAAGTTATATGTCTCTTTGCCAATGTAAAAAAAAAATGCCCATGTTTAAGTGTAGATACATGTATCCTATTTAGGTATCTAGACATTTTAATGTCGTAATGTTGAGGCCTTAAAATATAGTTTAGATACATTACTTTTTTAATTAATAGATATTTTTTAGAGCAGTTTTTAGGTTTACAGAAAAACTGAGCCTTAAGTATGGAGTTCCCATACCCTCTCCCATAATAGTTTCCCTTGTTATTATTATTTTTTTAAGATTTTATTCATTTATTTGTTAGAGCGTGAGCACAAGCAGGGGGTGCGGCAGGCAGAGGGAGAAGTAGGCTGCCCACTGAGCAAGAAGCCCAATGTGGGACTCGATCCCAGGACCCTGGGATCATGACCTGAGCCGAAGGCAGACACTTAACTGACTGAGCCACCCAGGTGTCCCAATTTCCCTCATTATTAACGTCTTGCTTTAGTGTGGTACATTTATTATATTTGATGAGCCATATTGACACGTTATTAACTGAGGTCCATAGTTTACCTTAGGGTTCACTCCCTGGATTGTACATTCTGTGGGTTTTGACAGATGAATAGTGCCACATGTTCATTATTGTAGTATCATACGGAATAGTTTCACTGCCCTAAAAATCCCTTTTGCTCCACCTATTCATCCCTCCTGAGTCCCCGGTGACTATGGATATTTTTACTATCTCCATAGTTTTGCCTTTTCCAGAATGTCATATTGTTGGAATCATATTGTGTACATGTCAGATGGGCTTCTTTCAGTTTGCTTGGTGCATTTAAAGTTCCCCCGTGTCCTGTTGTGTCTTGGTAGCTCACTTCTTTTTATTTTATCCTTTTAGATTGTTGAACAGATAAATACAAAACTGCCATCATCATTTGTAGAAAAACTGTTCATACCATCATCTAAACTATTATTTTTGCGTTACCATAAAGAGAAGGAGGTAAGTATTGCATTGACAAAGACTTTTGGTAACTTCAGTCATTGAAGAGTTGACTCAAGTTGCTTACTAGGCTACATAAATGAAATGGAGTGAAATGATAAATGTTTCAAAATACAGTGATTAAATGATTTATTTAACTTAGTATTTGTTGATTGTCCTACTGGTGTGCCAGGTAGTCTTTTCAGATTTCCATAATTTGTTTTTATTAAGTTTGTTTTCTTAAAATTTCGTAAAACAAGCAGCTATATTTATGAAGTTATAAATTCAGAAGTACTGTGTATGTCATAAATTTCATTATTAACTTCTCAACCGACTCCCAGTCAAAACCACTACAGTAGATGGAGGAAACCTAATTGTAATAAATTGCTCTTTTTATGTGTGTTTTGATAACGGCCATTATTAAAAAATGGACTTTTAAGAACTTTTAATTTAGAGGACTCTGTAGTAAAGTTTTTGAAGATTTTTATAAACTTACACATGTAGGTTCCTTAAGTTTGGTTTTTTTAAAAAAAAATTTAGGTCTTTGGTGTTCTGGGCAGTGAATTAATTTATTGGTCTTAAAATTGATTTGTACCGTCACATTATGCAGTTAGTAATTTTATTTTCCATTTAATTATCACTTTCCTGAATTCTCTCTTTAAAGGTTGTTGCTGTAGCCCATGCTGTTTATCAAGCAGTGCTCAGCCTGAAGAATATTCCTGTTTTGGAGACTGCCTATAAGTTAATTTTGGGGGAAATGACTTGTGCCCTAAACAACCTGCTACATAGTCTACAACTTCCTGATGCCTGCTCTGAAATAAAACATGAGGCTTTTAAAAATCACGTATTCAATGTAGACAATGCAAAATTTGTAGTTATATTTGACCTCAGTGCCCTGACTACAATTGGAAATGCCAAAAACTCACTAATTGGGGTGAGTCTTTACTTGCATTTTTTTGTTTTGTTCTCACTGTAGCCTCTCTTCATTGCATGTTTACCTATGTTACTTACTACTATTATGTCAGTATCTCCCGAGTCACTGTAGACCACGCTGCCATATGTCGGACATGCCTGGATCATTAAAATTGACAGGAATGTTTGTTTTCTTACCGTTAGTATTTCACTTTCCCCTTCCTTTCCTTGACAACACTTATAAGATATTTTACATTTATTTTTTTAAAAATGTCTTTTATGAATTTATATGTATTCTAGCATGCCTATAAAAAATTTATCAGCATTTTCCACAGCTCAGATTTGTATAGTTCTTTTAATATACAGCTCCTTCTTCCCTGCTTTTTTCTCCTCTTCACTAACATTAGTGCTTGTATATGGTCTTCCTTTTAGAGTGCCTACTTTTCTCTAGGAATATTCATATATTCTTTTCTTTTGGGAAAAGAATAAGTATTTATTCCCTTTAAGGAATTTGATGTGACCTTGCTTTTGATTGATAATTATTGCTTTAATTTGTTTATTTTTTCCTTTTGTTAGATCTTGCAGGATTGGAAGACATTACTTCTAATAAAAAAAAAAAGGATATAATTAAGGGATAAAATTGTCTAAAAGAGAAGGGAGGGAAAAGTCAAGTTTTGATGTTTAGATTTGCATGCTTTCCTGATGAGATTGCCTTGTGTCACTCCACAAGTAGCTTTCCCTTCCCTCGCTGCTAGTCATGGCTGACGGTGTACAGTAAACTCTACTCAGACCCTAACATTTTGTTGTTGAGGAATTCACATTGTACATAGGTTTGAGGAGGTTTTTTGTCTTGCACTCTGGAAACAGGGAGAGTGGGTCAGGAAGGGGCAGTCAGGTGGAATGGAGTATATTAGCAGCAGAAGGAAAAGGAAGGGTGGGAAAGGCTTAAGAGTAGCAAGATGGGCCTTTTTTCTCGTTGGACAGGGCACCTTGCTCTATATAGTATATGGAAAATTCTGGAGATGCAATTTGCTACACTGGGGGAGGGGTACAAAGGACTTTGTTTAGATCAGGAATCAGTAGACTACAGCCTATGAGCCAAATATAGCTCAATATCTTTTTCTTTTTAAAAAAATTATTAGAGAGCCTGTGAGCACAAGCAGGAGGAGGGGCAGAGGGAGAGGGAGAAGCAGACTGCCCGCTGAGCAAAGAGCCCATGGGCCTTGATCCCAGGACCCTGAGACCATGACCTGGGCCAAAGACAGTTGCTTAACCAACTGTGCCACCCAGGCGCCCCTATATTTTTCTTTAAAAAAAAATCTTTATTGATATATATATATAATTCAAATATCATACAATTCCCACTTACAGTATAGTTCAGGGGCACCTGGGTGACTCAGTCAGTGAAGTGTCTGACTCTTGATTTTGGCTCAGGTCATGATCTGAGCCACCCAGGCGCCCCTGTCATTTTAACTTTAAAAATGTGTACATGTGTTTTGAGGGATAAGCTCACGTGTATCTTGGAGGGGCCAAACATTTTTCTTTTGTACATCATCAGATGTGGGCGCTATCTCCAACTGTCTTTGCACTGCTGAGTAAGAATCTGATGATTGTGCATGGTGACCTGGCTGTTCACTTCCCTGCCATTCAGTACGCCGTGCTCTACACGTTGTATTCTCATTGTACCAGGTACTGTACTAAACAGGTACTTCTTGTAAACAGGGCTCTTTTGGTTTTTCTTCTTTTCATTTTTATAGGGGAGGATGGGCTCTTGAAAAGTAAGATTTTTAAAAATACGTGTTGACTTTTGGAATTAACCTTTTTTTAAAATTAAAGATAAAAGATGATTTTTTCCTTTGTCTTCCAGGCACGATCACTTTATATCTAGTAGTCTTAGTTCTTCGTCCCCATCTTTGTTTGATGGAGCTGTGATTAGTACTGTAACTACAGCTACAAAAAAACATTTCTCAATTATACTGAATCTCCTGGGAATACTGCTTAAGAAAGATAATCTTAACCAGGATACAAGGTAACTAAATAATATTTCCTAATATTAAGTGTTCTTAACTTTTATTAACTTAGCTATGTAATTTGAGGGTAAGAAATCCAGATTATTGAGATAGTAGGGTGGAGCAGCTTCATTATGAAACACTTCAAAATATGGCTTTAGTATTTAGTCTAGGATTTCTTGTTCTTTCCCCCCAAGATTAAATTAAACCTCCCTTCCCTGCAATGTTTTGTAGAAGACTGTATCTGTAGAGGTTTTTTATATTCTTTACTACAACTTATTCTAGTTTGGGGAAATTTTCTTAAAAAGGCATGCAACTTTTTGACAAAGGAATTTCTGTAGTTTCAGTTTTTGTTTCCTTTTGCTTGAGATATTTAAAGAAACCAAAAGCAAAGTAAAGTAAGAAGAATAGATTTTAATATTTTTCTTTCTTTTTTAATGTAAAATCAACTGGATATTTTGTGTTTCAGGAAACTGTTAATGACCTGGGCTTTGGAAGTGGCTGTTTTAATGAAGAAGTCTGAAACATATGCACCTTTATTCTCTCTTCCATCTTTCCATAAATTTTGCAAAGGCCTTTTAGCCAACAGTAAGATTCTGTGATTTTTAAAAATTTTGTTAATCTATACTTAAAAGCGATCTTTGGTAATGAGAGAAAGATAGTCACTTGAACATTTTCATAACATGAAATGTATAATTCCTATCTCAATGACAGATGCATAATTGCATAATCTGTCTTAACTTTTTCTTATTCTTTTTTTTTCTTTTAAAGATTTTATTTATTGGACAGAGAGAGACACAGCCAGAGAGGGAACACCGGCAAGGGGAGTGGGAGAGGGAGAAGCAGGCTTCCCGCTGAGCAGGGAGCCTGATGCGGGACTCGATCTCAGGACCCTGGGATCGTGACCTGAGCCAAAGGCAGATGCTTAACGACTGAGCCACCCAGGCACCCTAACTTTTTCTTATTCCTAATATGTAAATTGTTTTAAAGTGATTGTCACATTTTTAAGCTTATGTGAATGTTTATACATTCTGTATACTTTTAAAATTTCCTTCAGAGAATGGTTGAGGTGACAACTCTTGACTTTAAGTGGGTTTTGTTGAATGTGTCATTTTCCCAAATGTTACTGCCAGCAAGGGTTCTAGACAGGAGCAGGGCCTAGTCCATGGTAGGCACTTACTGTTTGTTGAATGAGTGGATGGGTTCAGGAAGTTGTGACATACGGGCATATAATCTTTTGGCAAGCTGAAAGTGTCTTTTAATTTTTAATAGCTCTTGTTGAAGATGTGAATATCTGTCTGCAAGCATGCAGCAGTCTACATGCTTTGTCTTCTTCGTTGCCAGATGATCTTTTACAGAGGTATGGACTAAATACCTAGTCTTCTGACCCTGGTCTTAATAACCTGAAGCTGTTGTCACACTTGTATTATCTGTTTCATTTTTTTGTAGGTGTGTCGATGTTTGCCGTGTTCAACTTGTCCATAGTGGAACTCGTATTCGACAAGCATTTGGAAAGCTGTTGAAGTCAATTCCTTTAGATGTTGTTTTGAGGTATAATAGTTGTGTTGGAACAAAAACATCCTACTGTTTTGACTGCCTAGTAGTCCTTTAGGAAGTGACAAATTGCCTGTTAGTGTAATTAATGTCACATCTTGTATGGTACCTCTTAGTGACTGAAGAGATGTCAGAGGATCAAATTGCGCAGGTCTAGAAGAAAGTAACAAAGTTTTATATTTTTTATAAACTTAGAAGCTCATGATAATAAGTACTGAATAATTTATATAATATAGTGCCAAAATGTGTTTCTTAGTAGCTTAGTTATTTGGAAACTCAGTGTAATCTTTATTGTTTTTGATTAAGTTAATATTCAGTTGTAACATCTCTATTTTGAAGTCTTAGTTTTATTTTTTTATTTCTACATTTAGTTAGCAAGTAAATAGCCCACTTACAGTATGAAGTAACCTTTTAACTAAAACGTTTTGTGTAGTGACTTTATTTTCTTCCTACAGCAATAACAATCACACAGAAATTCAAGAGATTTCTTTAGCATTAAGAAGTCACATGAGCAAAGCACCAAGTAACACATTCCACCCACAAGATTTCTCTGATGTTATTAGTTTTATTTTGTATGGGAATTCTCACAGAACAGGGTAAGATTTTCCTTGACTCCTTCATGTGCAAAAGTAACTTAAATATTCTTGAATATCTTGACCCTATGCCCATTTTGAGGAGAAAATATGTCAGGAGTAGCAGAGTAGAAAGTGACATCTTTCTAAATGGGTTATTTTTATTTTCAGCAGTAAGAATTGCTTTGAAGATAGTATCTGAAGAAACAAAAATGGGCTTTGAAATTGAGTGATGAAATGTGTTTGACAGTTAACTGGTCTGACCTAGTCATGAATGCTTTGGGGAGGGCCTAGGGACATAGACATTCTGCAGATGCTTAGTTGCAATGAGTGTTTTATCCCGATAGCTGAAGTGTCATAAGCCATTTACCATAATAACCCATCCACACCATACCCCATCCTGTTTTAACTGTAAAAGACCTCCTGACAATGAAAGGTAGGGATGTATTGCTTCTCAGTGTTAAGGGTTTTGCCTTTTTGAGGTAGAAAAAATTGTAGTCTCCTACTCCCATTCCCCTGGCAAATTTTTTTTTTTTTTTTTAATGATGTTGTCATTGTCTGTTAAATATGAAACTGCTTTTCCCAGGAAGGACAATTGGTTAGAAAGATTGTTCTATAGCTGCCAGAGACTGGATAAGCGTGACCAATCAACAATTCCCCGGAATCTTCTAAAGACAGATGCTGTCCTTTGGCAGTGGGCTATTTGGGAGGCAGCACAGTTCACTGTCCTCTCTAAGTTGAGAACACCATTGGGCAGAGCTCAGGATACCTTCCAGACCATTGAAGGTAATCAGCTCTTAGTGCTTTTTCATACCCTTCTTATAGTAAGAAATAATGGATTTCTTATCTTTGTTAAAACAAAATTTGAGAGTATATGCTTTGCTTTTCTTTAATACACTGTCAGTCTTTCAGGTACTGTTTGTTAGAATAAACTTTCATCAAATCATTGTGTTGACAACAACACGGCTGTCTACTTTTGTTAAAAAACTAGGGGATTTGTGTAGAGAAAACATTTTTTCCTCTAAAACAAGAGATCTTTCATGTTGGGAGTTTTGTTTTTAAATGATGGATGTACAGAGGATACTTGATAAATGTGATATTGGGAAATTATCTCCAACTTCTAGAATCTTTAAAGATTTTTTAAATTTGGAATATTGTCTTTGCTTTAAGGTATCATTAGAAGTCTTGCAGCTCACACGTTAAACCCCGATCAAGATGTTAGTCAGTGGACAACTGCAGACAATGATGAAGGCCACAGTAGCAACCAGCTTAGACTTGTTCTTCTTCTGCAATATCTGGAAAATCTGGAGAAGTTAATGTATAATGCATATGAAGGGTGTGCTAATGCATTAACATCACCTCCCAAGGTTGGTTTCAGTGGGCTGAGTGTTGCTTTGTAGCAGTTTCACGGGCAAGCCTGGCAGTGCGTGTAGAGCTGAAATCACAATACTCTTGTGTATTTGAGACATTTATACCTAGAATGTTAACCAATCCTGAGCTCTTCTTTTTCTTTATTCTAAAGGTCATTAGGACTTTTTTTTATACCAATCGCCAAACTTGCCAAGACTGGCTGACGCGGATTCGACTCTCCATTATGAGGGTTGGGTTGTTGGCAGGCCAGCCCGCTGTGACAGTGAGACATGGCTTTGACTTGCTTACAGAAATGAAGACAAATCTATCTCAGGTAAAGTGTATTTGGAGTTAACTTTAAATCTGTTAATCAGAAAAATTTGAGTTTAATTCCTTTATTGTGATTTAATCTATGGATGAAATAAGTTAAAATTTCTGTTCGTTCAAAACTTATATTTCAAAGGTTTTGATTCAATATTTTGTAAAAGCAGTAACTTCCAAAGTCATCTGTTCATATTTTGTACTTAGAACATGTCAAAATATGTATTACTTACGTTTAAGGAGTTGGAACTTTAAAGGTAATTCTTAGAAATTTGTAGAAGAAATAATTCTCATCATAATTTTTAAGAATTGTATAATGTATGGGAAAGTATATGTAATTTATAATGTATGCAAAGGTATATATAATGTTATATGGGAAAAGTGCTGGTTTATAAATGGGTTCAGTAAGTGGAATCCAAAAATAGCAAATGTTTATTAATTAGATATAATATCAGTAAGCAGTATTCAGGCATGAAATTAATTATCTTTTAATTCATGGTTATTTATATTTGATTTTTGCTCTGTATTTACTTCATATGTTACTCCTACAGATACCATAGTTTAAATATTTGGGTAACTTTTTAGCTTGTGAGGATTGACACCCATGTGCTGTTAAGGTTGTGTTAGTTACCTTTTATAGATACATTATATGTAAATTTTCAAGAATTCTAATCTAATAATAGAATACAGTTGTAAAAATAATTGTTAAATACATTTGCCTTTAAATGGGCTTAGACTGTGACCAGTATTTGTAAATTCAGTAGATATTTGAATTTTAATGGTATTGAGGTCTATGATTAATTTTTTTTTTTTTAAAGATTTTATTTATTCATTTGACAGAGATAGAGACAGCCAGCGAGAGAGGGAACACAAGCAGGGGGAGTGGGAGAGGAAGAAGCCAGGCTCACAGCGGAGGAGCCTGATGTGGGGCTCGATCCCACAACACCGGGATCACGCCCTGAGCCGAAGGCAGGCGCTTAACCGCTGTGCCACCCGGGTGCCCCTATGATTAATTTTTCTGAATGAACTTTCAGGGGAATGAATTGGAAGTAACCATCATGATGGTGGTAGAAGCACTGTGTGAGCTTCATTGTCCTGAAGCTATACAGGGAATTGCTGTCTGGTCGTCTTCCATCGTTGGAAAGAATCTTCTCTGGATTAATTCTGTGGCCCAACAGGCTGAAGGGAGGTAAGTTGGAAGGAGGGAAATAGGTGATAGAATGTCTTTACATTGAAATCTGTATTCCTGGCTAACACTGTAGTTAAATGTTAAAACAGCTTTTTTCAGTTTCAGCAATTGAAAATTGCTAGAAGTCACTTTACTAGGAGTCATCTTTAGTCTGTTGTTTAAGTAGCAGCAAAACTTATGCCTTTCTTATTTATGGATTAGTAAGAGATCTTCCTTAAAATAAGACCTGCCAATTACTTGTTTTATAAATATCTTTTTTCTTCTTTCTCCTTTCTTTCTTCCTTTTTCCTTTCTTTCTCTTTCTTTCTTTCCTTCCCTTTCTTTTCTTTTTTCTTTTCCTTCTTTTTCTTTCTCTTCCTTCCTTCCCTCCCTCCCTGCTTTCCTTGTTTCCTTCCTTCCTTCCTTCCTTCCTTCCTTCCTTCCTTCCTTCCTTCCTTCCTTCCAGGGAAGAGAGGGAGAGAGAGAATCCCAAGCAAGCTCCATGCCCAGCACAGAGCCTGATGCAGGGCTTGATCTCACAACCCTGAGATCATGACTTGAGCCTAAATCAAGGATCAGATGCTTAACCAACTGAGCCACCCAGGCGCCCCATACTTGTTTTATAAATATTTTTGAACTTGATTCTTAATTGATAACCTTTCATGTCAGAGTCTGGTACAAGCTAGAGTACTTGCTCATTAGCCCGCGCAGTCAACATTTTGCTTGGTAAATGAACATGAACCATAATAGTCTGTGTATATTTATGTCACTTTTACCAAATCTGGAAAATGTAGGAAATAAAGAACTGCTCATAATTCCATCTGCCAGTGATAACTGTTAGTTTTGATGTATGTGCCTTTTTAGTTCTTTTTTCTTTCATATTCAGTCTTGTCCCCACTTTTCCCAGAAATAGTTGTGTTTTTGCTGGTTTCATTTTGCTCTTGCCACTCAGCACTATTTTAAAAAATATTTTGCCATGTTAAATATTTTACAGTGTTATTTTTAATGACACAGTTGTATTTTTTGTGAGTGCAGTATAATTTACCATTCCTTATTTTTGGACAATAAGATTATTTTTGATTTTTTTTAAACTAATTTTAATGCATTATGGTACTTAATTCTTTATATAATTATGTTTATTTTCTTTGAATTCATTCCTACAAGTTGATTTACTAGAAGAAAGGCTATAGGCCAAAAGGCTTATAGTATGTTCTTTTGCTAAGTTACTGTACAGAAAACTGTTTCCAGTTTAATCCTTAACAATAGAATAATAATCCCTTCCTTTCACCTTTGTGAATACTGAGGGTCACTAAAAAACAACAGCTCTGCCACCATCATCAGTGAAGATAGTTTTAATTTACATTTGTTTATTAGTGATCAATAGTAGGACTTTCCCCATATGTTTTCTTGATCATTTGTGATTTGTAAAAACGTAGATTATGTCTTCATGGACTCTCATTTTTTCCTTTCTTGATCTGTGAGATTTTATTAGACAGCAAGATTGTTGATGCTGTTTAGTTTCTTGATTTGTAATTTGTTTTTAATATTTACGGTGGTTTTGGTACTTAGAAGTTTCAAATTATGTCATTAGTATCTGTTACTTTATGAATTCTTTTCAAAAATTTATTCTTCAGGGTGCCTGGTGGGCTCCGTCGGTTAAGTGTCTGTCTTCAGCTCGGGTCATGATCCCAGGGTCCTCGGATCGAGCCCTGCATCGGGCTCCCTGCTTGGTGGGGAGCCTGCTTCTCCCTCTCCCTCTGCTTGCTGCCCCCCGCCCCGTGCCCATCAAATAAATAAATAAAATCTTTTTAAAAAAAATTTATTCTACTTAGCCTTTGTGTACATTGAGATCAGATACTTACCAATATTTTCTGTTATTTTTTTTTTTTAAAGTGAAGGATACCTTTGTGTTGCTGTTGTTGTTGTTGTTTTAAGATTTTATTAATTTACTTGAGAGAGAGAAAGAGGGAGACGGAGCAGTGGGAAGGGGCAGAGGGAGAGAGAGAGAGAGAGAAGCAGACTCCCTGATAAGCAGGGAGCCTGATGTGGGGCTTGATCCTGGGACCCTGAGATCATGACCCGAGCCAAAGGCGGAAACTTAACTGACTGAACCACCCGGCGCCCCTTCTGTTATTTTATGCTGCCTTTTTTTTTTTTTAAAGATTTTATTTATTTGAGAGAGAGATATGCTTACTGTAGGGAGGGACAGAGGGAGAGGGTGGAAGTCTCAATGGAGACTCTGCACTAAGCGTAGCGCCTGTTGTGGGGCTCGATCTCAGGACCTTGAGATCATGACCTGAGCCAAAACCAGGAGTCAGACGCCCAACCAACTGTGCCACCCAGGCGCCCCTGCCTTTTTTTTTTTTTAATTTATTTTCATTTGTTGTGTGGGAAAAAAATCTAATTTTGTGCACCCCAACCCCACACAAAATAATTAACTCATTGTCTCCACTCAGTGTATTTATTTCCCTGCTTAATTTGTTGAGTGATTACCTTTTTGTTTGTTTGTTTTTTTGCAAGTGAAGTTTGTGGATAATAAAAAATAAAGACTGTTTGAATTTGCATTAAAGGTTTGAAAAGGCCTCTGTGGAGTACCAGGAGCACTTGTGCGCCATGACAGGGGTCGATTGCTGCATCTCCAGCTTTGACAAATCTGTTCTCACATTGGCCAACAGTGGGCGTAACAGTGCCAGCCCCAAACATTCTCTGAACGGTGAGCACTTGGTATTTAAATAAAAGGTTGTAGTCAGGTAGTTTGTACTGACGATCTTACTGTGTATTTTTAGATTTTTGTGCTCTTTAAAATATTTATAACTGTTCTGGATCTCTCTGTTTTATAAAATACATTCACTCAGGTGAATCCAGAAAAACTGTGCTGTCCAAGCCAACTGACTCTTCTCCTGAGGTTATAAATTATTTGGGAAATAAAGCATGTGAGTGCTACATCTCCATTGCCGACTGGGCTGCGGTACAGGAGTGGCAGAATGCCATCCACGACTTGAAGAAGAGTACCAGCAGTACTTCTCTCAACCTGAAAGCTGATTTCAACTACATTAAGTAAGGACTTTTTTTCATTTAAATAAATTTTCAGTAGCTTTAAAGTCTTCTTCTATGGCAGAAAAATATTAAAATTGGTCATATCCACTATTGCAAGATATTTGAAGTTCTAATAATATTGCTGTTTGAAATGACTACAATGAGAAACCAACAGTGGTGAGGAAGGTATTCATGCAGTGGAAAATCAGTCTTGTCATTGTCGAAACAGTCATTCGGTATTGATTCTTAGAGCTTACAAAATAAATATGAAGAGAAATTTGTAACTGCTTTAGAAAGGGTCACATTTGATGACTGTTTCTAACTTATGTTTGAATTGATTGAAAATATTCTAAAGACGGCAGAGTTTATGAACATTCGTAAGTTAAATTCCCTGTCTTTTTTTTTTCTTCTTGTTCCTCTCCGCATTTATTAATCCTTTATTTCAAAATATATGTACTGGGGGTGCCTGGCTGTCTCATTCGGTAGAGCATGCGACTCTTGATCTTGGGGTCATGAGTTCGAGTCCCACATTGGTTGTAGACATTACTTAAATAAATAAATATTTAAATTTAAAAAACCCCACAAAATATATGTGGGTTTTCAAAATTTGTATACCGGTAAGTGGCTGGGACACAGGGGTCATTAGCTGTCCTTCCCGTTGAGAAGCTCAGCTTCTAGAGAGTGAATGTGTTAATGGGTAATTTCTCCATTGGGCATGTACTATACGCCAGTCATTGGGGTGCAACATTTCATGAAACACGAATTCTGACCCTTGAGGAGCTCCCTTCTGGAGGAGACACACAGACAAAGTTGGGAATGCCATCAGGACATTTGAGCAAAGACTTGAGAAACAGATCTGATAGAATAAAGATGTACTTTGAGTGTTCTGGAAATGCCCCGGAGGCCACTCTTGTTGAAAGCAGAGTGAATAATAAGAGATAAGGGTAGAGAGTAGGTGGGAACTGTTGAGAAGGACTTTTGACTCCTAATAAGAGAGGCAATCCTAGCTAAGACTTGAACGGGAGAGGGATGTCCTTATCTGACTTCGTGGTTCACTCTGCTTTGTTGTGAAGAGACTGGAGGTGGATGGCAAGGGTAGACCACTAATCTGTGGGACAAAGAGGGAGAACAGGCACTATTAATTGAAGTAGGAGCACGCAGAACAACGAGGTGTGTTTAAGGTGCATGTGAAACATGCAGAGGAGATTGTTTAATAAGCAGTTAAGAATTGGATTTGGAGCAAAGGAGAAAAGTCTAAGCTAGAGAATGATTTGGGGATCATTAGGTGACAGTAAAAGACCCTCTTTACCTTCTCTTTACTCCAGAGCCTTTGTAAGCGACCAGGTTACAGATAAAGCTCTGGTGATGGGTGAGTGAAAAGTAAAGAGGGCCAAGGTCGGAATCCTTAGGAGCATCTTTGTTACCGGAGGGGGGAGGAAGCCATCGATAAAAACAAAGGCATTGAGGAAGGAAGAGTCTGAGATGTAGGAGAACCAGACTGGGGTAGTGCGCCTGGTCAGGAGCTCCAGAGACTGCACGCAAGAAGAGCTTTGTAGAGAGAGAGAAGGAGAAGCAGCTAGGCTGACTACTATTGAGTGTTGAAGAAACTTGGAAATCAAAAGCTCTAAAGGTTACTTGGGAAGTGAGTTTTTCGTGACGTCAAGGAGAGGAACCTATGGCTGGAGGAGAATGTTTTGTATTTACTTGAAGTATTAGAGAAAGTGTTCTTTTAAGCTCAGGGGAAGGAGTGACTAGAAAGCAGAGGTTGAAGAAACAGGATAAAGAACATTGATCAAAGGATTAACTGGGCCCCACCTTTTTTGCACCCAAGGAAAGTAGTTGGATATGGACAGAGTTTTGGGAGCGTGTAGATGGTGGATTAAGGGTAAGAATAGAGGAAATGAAAACCTGTGGGGCTGTGTGTGTGTGTGTGTGTGTGTGTGTGTGTGTGTTTTGAGGAGTCGGTCATTAACTGAGAGTGTGAGGGCATTGTAGAGCCTAGTGGGGACACACGGAACCTGACACTGGAGAGGACTCAGACCCTGTAGTGGCAGGAATGATAAAGGTGTTGTCACCATACCTGGACAGTTCATCAGTTGTGGCTCACATGGGAAGTGCCAGGTTGCCTTGGTCCAGGCTTGGAGCTTATAAGGAGGAGGCAGGTGCAGTCTTTGATGTTCCATTTCTAGTGCTGGATTCAGGCTGCATTGTAAGGGTGGGGACACAGTGAGAAGGACAGGAAAAGATGAGTGATTAATGGAGAAGAGAGAGATTAAGAAACTGAATCATCTTGGTTGGAAAGCAGCTATAGTAGGAATGGGAACAGAGTGAATATTCTGAAAGTAGCAGCAGTAGGTAGGGAGCTAGAAGGCCTCTCGTCCTAGCGTTGATGGTACAAGAATAAAGGAGTTTCCAAGGCTCCACCTTTTTCAGGTGACAGAAGGAGATGGAAAGGAAGAATTCTTTGAAATAAGAAAAACAGCTTCCGTGAAGCACGTTGGAGAAGGGAGAGAGGGAGGGAGGCCAGCAGTAAAAGGTGGGATGAGGATGGAAAGCTGAGGTAGTAGAACAGGAGCCTTCCAGGGGCCTGGGCTTTAGGGTGGGGGATGGGGCCGTGTAGCAAATTTAGAGGTAGTTTGGGGAGAATCAGATGTTGGCGTTGCTCTGCAGAGATCTGTCAGTTTGTTGGATGGGCCTCTGAGGATAACAGGCTACAAAAAGAGGAAGGAAACATGGAAGGGTGAGTATGCTAAACTCTGAACGACTATTGCCGACTATTGCCGTGGCTTTCTGGTTTGCCACTCCCAGTTTTAGTGTCAATTAAATCAGTATTCACATCTTCAAAATAGAAGTAAAAAATGATGGCCTATGTAGAAGGAACCCCATCAAGAGAATGCTATGTAACTGTGCTGTGTTTTTCTAGAATTTGTTATACTTTTTTTTTATAGTCCCAAAGGCTGAATAGGTGTAATGCAAGCTAACTGGTATTTTAATTACAGATCACTAAGCAGTTTTGAATCTGGAGAATTTGTTGAATGTACTGAACAATTAGAATTGTTACCAGGAGAAAATATCAATCTACTTGCTGGAGGATCAAAAGAGAAAATAGGTATTTGAAATAATAATCTTAGAATTAAGTGTTTTATAGACAAGTTGCTCAAGATGTTTGGTTTAGTATTTTAATGGAAAATCTGGAAGTTTTTGTACATTTATTTTGGGGCAGAATTCTATGTGAGGGAACATCTTTGCGTCTGTTTTACTTATATTTGATTTGGCAAATGAAAACAGTTTAAGTAAAATTAAACTTTGAGATTTATCTAGCCACATTTGAAAAAGTTTAAATAGTCTTAAAACTAAATATTTTTATTGACTTCTTAATGTGGTTCATTAACTTCCTTACCGCAGCTGGAACATTCTGTAAAATATTACACTAAAGTTAATATTGTGAGTAATTTCTGTGTTAGCACTGAGTTGCTGGATTTGGTAAGATTTGCAAAGTAGGGCTAGATTTGCCCCTTTAAATGTAGTAGGTTGATTTACTGATTTTTGAACTTTGGAAATCAGCTGTTTTGAGGCAGGTCTGAGATACAATTTGAATGTGGACTGTAATTTTTATATGGCTATCAGAAATGCTTAATCATAGTGTTTAGCTGCCTCAATTTAAATATGAAAGAATGTATTCATTGGTGATAACTTTTTAAAACTGTCAAAATATCTCATCACTCTTAGACATTAAAAGCAAATTAACTTAATGGAATTTATTTAACTTCTGTAGATATGAAAAAACTGCTTCCTAACATGTTAAGTCCGGATCCAAGGGAACTTCAGAAATCCATTGAAGTTCAGTTGTTGAGAAGTTCTGTTTGTTTGGCAACTGCGTTAAACCATATAGAACAAGATCAGAAGTGGCAGTCCATAACTGAGTAAGTTTAATCCTAGGGAGGTTAATGTGCACTGTGTATACCATATGGTAAACGTATGTACTTTGGGGAGGAGTCGGTTACGTGATCACTACAATGTTAGTCATGATAGCTTCATTTTAGTTGTAGAAGTCATGATACATGGATGCCATTTGGCAACATATATAGAGGTTGAAACTAAATAAACTGTAGAAATCCCCAGAAGCGTGTCTTGACTTGCTTATGTCATTTTACTAAAGGGCAGACAGCTCCTCTTCCTTCCTCCTCTTTGGATGCCAGTATAGTAGCATCTTATCAAACTACCTTATCTCTTCAGTGATTACACAGGTTGGAAAAATCTCACTTATTAATTGACAGTGAATATCTTGTTTCAGAAATGTGGTAAAGTACTTGAAGCAAACCTCCCGCATAGCTATTGGACCACTGAGACTTTCTACTTTAACAGTTTCACAGTCTCTGCCAGTTCTAAGTACCTTACAGCTGTATTGCTCTTCTGCTTTGGAGAACACAGTTTCTAACAGACTTTCAACAGAGGTGTGTATATGTGTATCCTCATCAGGATATTCTTCTGACCATTTGTAGGCATTCGTGTAGAATTTAAAAAAAATATTAATTTATTTATTTGAGAGAAAGAGCATGGAAAAGGGGCAGAGGGAGAGAATCTTAAGCAGACTCCCCGCTGAGTGAGGAGCCTGGCATGGGGCTTAATCCCACGACCTATGAGATGATGACCTGAGCCAAAACCAAGAGTCAGACACTCAACTGACTGAGCCACCCAGGCACCCCAAGATTTTTTTTGAAATTTTAAAGTAGCATTTGTAGCATTTGTTGGACAAACTAGTAAATCCAGAAATCTAAAATTCCATTTTCAGGCATATTTTCGTTTGAGAAATGTGTGAGGCTGATGGAGGAACCTAAGATACATCATTTCAAGGATGGCTAATTGCTTAATTTATTTTTCTTTCATTCTTTTTTTTTTTTTTTCCTTTTTGGAAGAAGGGGGGTTGGTGTATGTAAATATGTTTTCCATTGACAGGTGTTATAAATTTTAGATTTGATTAAAGCGGAGAGTCTCTTAGGGACACCTGACTGGCTCAGTTGGTAGGGTGTGCTACTGCTGATCTCAAGAGTTGTGAGTTCAAGCCCCACGTTGGGTGAAGAACTTACTTTAAAAGAAAAAGTTGATAATAGTAATGAAGACACCTCATCCTCTTCCCAAATAGGGTAAAGTTTAACCAAAGACGGGCCTGTCCCAAGGGAATTCTAGTCTTTGAGAATCTGCTTATAAAGCAGTAGTTTTACATTTCTCTGTAATTCAGCTTCTTCATAGTAACTGTGGTGTTTGTTATAAAAATGTGCTTTATTGATAAGTATTGGTAAATTGGACTTATTTATTTTTTTGCAAAGCAAAGATTTTGCTCTTAGAGTGTTGTAGAGTGTTTTTCCTCTTGCAATTAGAAGATAGTGAAGAAAGTGGAGAGTTTAATAGATGAGCCTGGAGTAGCCGGCTTATGGGGGATGCGGCTTACCTCAACCTATAAACATATAAAGAGGCTGTTTACATTAAGTAGTTTTGATTTTTCTCTGTCAGGATTGTCTTATTCCACTCTTCAGTGAAGCTCTGCGTTCATGTAAACAGCATGATGTGAGGCCATGGATGCAGGCATTAAGATATACCATGTACCAGAATCAGTTGTTGGAGAAGATAAAAGGTAATTAGGTTTTTTTTTTTTTAATAGCTTTGATTGAGATATAATTTACACATTTTAAGGGTACAATTCCATGAGTTTTGACACATCTTCACCATTGTAACCACCAATACAATCAAGATACAGAACACTGATCTTACCTCATAAGGTTTCCTTATGCCTCTTCCCTGACATCTGTCCTGTCCTGGACAATGACTGATTTATTGTCTATCACTATAGATTAGACATGTCTTTACTAAAGTTTCATATAAATGGAATCATCCAGCTCTCTTGTGTCTCGCTTCTCTTGTTCAGCATTTTATTTTTAAGGTTCCCCTGTGTTTTGTGTAGCAGTACTGTGATCCTTCCTGTTGTTGAGTACTGCCCATTCTGTAGCTATACTGTAATTTAAGTCCGGGTCTTTTGGTTGATATTGGAGTTGTTTATTTTAAAATTTGGACTATTATGTATAAAGCTGCTATGAAATTCATGTACAGGTGTCTGGGTCAACGTATATTTGTGTTTCTCTTGAGTAAACCCCTATGAGTGAAATTGTTGGGTCATATAGTTCAGTGTTAAAAATAGTTTGGCATTTTCTTAGAAAGTGTTTGTACATTTCTTCTGGCGTCTACATCCTTGGTAGTGCTGGTCTTTAATTTTAGTCACTGGTGCCAGTGTATAACAGTACCTCATTGTGGTTTTATTTACATTTTCCTGGTAATTAATGAGATGGAACATGTTTTCATTTGCATAGTGGCCATTGTATATCTTACTTTGTTAAGTGTTCAGATCTTGCCCATTTTTTATTTATTTGTTCTGATACAGATTCTATGTCAGGTACAATGTATTGCAACTGTTAAGTTTTAAACACTCCAAATGAATAGTTAGGGAAGTAGTACTTGTATAAATATTAGTAGGTCTCTGTTTTTTTTTAGTAGGTCTCATTTTTTTATTTAAAAAATTTTTGTTATTTTTTTTTGGTAGGTCTCATTTTTAAGAAAAATGTCTGTCATGTTAAAGGGATGCTAGCAATTTACTTTATTGTTTGAAAATGGAAAAGTTGCCAGAATTCTGTAGAATTTTAGTTGAAAATGTGGTAGCTAAGGTTACTAAATACATTTGTGTATTAAATTTCAAATAAGGTTTTGCTGGGGTATGGACTTGGATTGCAAGTGATTACTGGGAACTATCACTCACCTGGATCCTCCTTGTCGCATACACTTGGGTTGGATCTTTAGCCCAGCATTTGCAGATGGAAGGACCTTAGGGCAAGTCATTAAACTTCTCAGTCACTTTCCTCTTCAGTTATGGGTATTGCCTTGCACTGGAGATTCTTGTAAGGATTATAGGAAATGAGGCAAGGCATGTACAAGCCCTAGCACAGAGCATGGCATATAATAGGACTACAAATATCGTCTTCTTTCTCATCCTTCCCTTATTAAACAAGTTTTAAAATTGGGAATAAATCAGTAACCCAGCAGTTATAGTTGGAGACAGAACTCCACTCCTCATTTCTTTTCCTTCTTCAGCAAGTGCTTATGAAGTGTGTGCTTTCTGCCAGGTATTGTGCTCAAAGTTGGGATGTAACGGTAAACAAGACAAGCCTGTTTCCTGCATTCCAGGGGCCACAGTGATTCTAGAGTCTAGTAGGGAAAACTGACATCAAACAAGGGACGGCAGTATGGTGTGCTAAGTGGAAGTGCATGTACATTGTGCTAAAAGAACATAACAAGGGCATCAGTTTAATTCTAGGGATCAGTCAGAACAGGATTTGGGGAGGAAGTAACATTTAAGCTGTTACTTGAGGGAGGTAGGGATGAGATGGAAGGCAGTAGACTGGTTGGAAAAAAACAGGTGAAGGCCAGCAGCAATAACGAAAGATTCTTAGGTGACAGTTTGCCTAAGGGAGAGTGGGAAGAGAAGAAGCTGAGGGAGATGGAGATTGGAATGAACACAAGACATCAGTGCCTTTCAAGGCAAATTGAGGAGTTGGGGTTTTGTCAAGGGGATGGTGGGAAGCCATCAAAGGGAAGTTATGTGTTCAGATTTACCTTTGTGTAAGACGATTTCAGTTGCAGGTTGGAGAATGGACTAGAAGAGGGTAAGACTGGGGGCAGAGGGACCAGTTAGGCTGAAGTTCCTGCTAAGAGTAACCAAGGTAGTGGTAGTAGGGATAGAAAAAAATAAATATGATATGAGGGCTGCAAGTAAAGGCTTAAGATGACTGGCAGGCACCTGCTCAGGTAGCCAGGTTGATCACGTGCCTTTCCTTGAGTAAGGAATAACAGGAGAAGAAAGTAGGTTTGGAGGGTGACAGAAAATGGATTCCACTTGACACAGGTTAAAAGTGCCCTTGAAATACCTGAGGGTAGGTGGCTGGTAGGTAGGCAGGTGGGACTCAGATGTCAGGTCTGGCCAGAGATAAAAGATTCAAGAGTCATCAGCATTTACATGGTAATTGAAGCTACAGAAGCAGATGATACTGTCCAGGGAGAATATGCAGAGTGAGAAGAGTAGAGAGCCTAGAACTGACCCTGAGGAACATCAGTTTTAAATGATGGGTAGTGGATGAGAAGGCGACTGAGGATTCTTCAGAAAGGTAGGAGTGAACCAGGAGAGAATGGCATGATAGACGGGCAGAGGGTACTTACACAACAAGAGAAAGGTGGTCTAGCCTTATTCTCTTTCCCCACCCTTTGGACTAGGCTCTTTACTAAAAAGATCAAGAAACTGAAAAGCTAATTTCTTGTAGTGAATGATTTTTACTTTGCCTCATTGTTTGCTTACATTTATTTCAACAAACGTACTGTTTATCATATGCCGAGTACTATGCTTAGCTGCTAGAGATTTAAAGATAACGAAAAATGAGTTATCTTTATTTCGGGAGTTGGTAGGGAAGGAAAAATGGCTGGGGAAGAATTTTTGGCCATGTTTCCGTGCAGTCTGGGTTAGACCAATAAGGGACTAATGAAACGTTTTCTTTTTTCCAGAACAAACAGTTCCAATTAGAAGCCATCTCATGGAATTAGGACTAACAGCAGCAAAATTTGCTAGAAAACGAGGGAATGTGTCACTTGCAACAAGACTGCTGGCACAGTGTAGTGAGGTTCAGCTGGGAAAGACTACTACTGCACAGGATTTAGTCCAGCATTTTAAAAAACTATCAACTCAAGGTCAAGTGGATGAAAAATGGGGGCCTGAACTTGACATTGAAAAAACCAAATTGCTATATACAGCAGGTTAGTAAAATGAACTGTGGTTTATGTATGACTAAAATGAAAATCATGTGTATGAAAATTGTATGATTTAAGGCAGTAATAGAAAAACTGATTTTTTTTTTCCCCAGCCGTGGCAGAATATTTGCATTTTGAATAGTAAATTATCTGTAATTGACTTACCTCTGTAATTTGGTGCTTTAGGAAGAGGTAATTTTGTTATAGTGTATCAACGTAAGAAGTGTTTCTAGAGATCATTGATTACCACTGAATTTACATTGTTACCTTACCCTGAAGTACTGTTAAACCCTTGCATCTAAGGCTTCTAAGGGCTGGTTTTTTGTTTTCTGTAGGCCAGTCAACACATGCAATGGAAATGTTGAGTTCTTGTGCCATATCTTTCTGCAAGTCTGCCAAAGCCGAATATGCAGTTGCCAAGTCAATTCTGACACTGGCTAAATGGATCCAGGCCGAATGGAAAGAAATTTCAGGGCAGCTGAAACAGGTTTACAGAGCTCAGCAACAGCAGAACTTCACAGGTCTTTCTACTCTGTCTAAAAACATACTTGCTTTAATGGAACTGCCATCTGTTAATGCAATGGAAGAAGAGTATCCTCGGATTGAGAGCGAATCTACAGGTAGGATTTCTTTATTTTACTAGCTTTAAAATACCAATTTTAGAAGTTACTTCTCCACTATTTTAAAGTTTACAATGTTATGCTGGCCGTAACTTGCCACAAAAATTGTTTGCATGGAAATTTAGTATATTATACTGTCCTGAAATAACTAAAACACATTTCTTTAGTATCTAATGCCACTGTGGAAGTCACCTAACTCTGCTCTGCTCCTTGGGCCTTCTCAAGCCACAGTGCCTTTATGGACTTAGATGTTTTTGCCAGCAAGGTCCTGCTCCAGATACGTAAATTCCACCTCACACTGGGAGGAGCAAGAAAGATACACAGTAGATGCCTGTGGTCTCCTTGGCTGGTAGAGCACAGAAACTATAAAAAGATGAAGGTTTCACATTCTGACAGTAGTGTTAGTAACAGAAAGGTCCTTGACAAATAGGGTAGTTCATTCAGTGTTGGAGTGTCTGTTCTGTCCAGGTTTTACAGAGTGGGAGATAGTTAACCTCTTCACTGTTAAGAATATACTTTTGTTGTTGTTGTTGTTGTTATGAAGCCTAGAATTGTAATTACTTACGTTGGTTTTGTAAAGTAATTATAATCTATGTAACTTTACAGTCTTGATATTCATAAGTGATGTGTCAAATGGCATTATAGCAGGTGATTTCTTCATTTCTAAACTGTGAATAAAGATATTTACCTCATGACTTTCTGACTGAATGAGATTGTATAGTGATGACCTATATATTATTTTTGCCAGAATGTTCAAGCTTAACCTAATCATGAGGAAAGAGCCAGTTATACGTAGAATTCAAGACATTGTACAACACATGTGACACCTGTGTTGTCAGGAAAGATATTTATGTGGTTTACAAGGTGATAATTTAAGCTGCCTTGTGAAGCCGAGTGATTGACTTCAATATATGATCCTTTTAGAAAAAGCATAGTAAAAATGTGTTCTTTGATCAAATTTTTACTGTAATATTCTGGAACTTAGTGATAGCTTACAGATAATAATCCCTAAAACGTTGGTAGGAATGCTATTTGAAATTTATGAATGTAACATTGCTGAGTCCTTTCTTTTTTTTCTTTTTTTTTTTTTGGGTCCATTATGGCAGTACATATTGGAGTTGGAGAACCTGACTTCATTTTGGGACAGTTGTATCACCTGTCTTCAGTACAGGCACCTGAAGTAGCCAAATCCTGGGCAGCATTGGCTAGTTGGGCTTATAGGTGGGGCAGAAAGGTGGTTGATAATGCCAGGTATGTATGTTGAAATGTGTAGTTTATTTAATGCATTGTAAGTTAGAGATTTAAAATGTCTGCTGACATGTTTTGGTAGCTTGACATGACAAGTTTTCGTAGCTGGAACCAGTGACTTGTTTATTTTTATAGTCAGGGAGAAGGTGTTCGTCTGCTGCCTAGAGAAAAATCTGAAGTTCAGAATCTGCTTCCAGACACTATAACTGAAGAAGAAAAAGAGAGAATATATGGTATTCTTGGACAGGCTGTGTGTCGGCCAGCAGGGATTCAGGCAAGGAAAACATCATACAGTGTTCGGGAGAAATGGTGTTAAGATCACTGTTTTAATTCATTGATTTTGAAAAGGTTGATCACATATACTTAAATTAAATGTTGAATGGGGTTTAGGCAGTTACTGTTACAAATCAAAACTTTGAGTTTTAAGGTGAAAGTGAGTTATGATACTTTTCTAAGCAGAATGTAATACCTTGAGAAATCATTTCCTTAAGGTCCTGTTACAATAGGTGAAGTTGGTTTTATGTGAATTAAGTTTCTCTTTTAATTGTTTTGATCAGACATTAGGTTCTTAACACTAGCTTGGGACCTTTTAAAGTACACCAGTGCCTGAATACCACCCCAGATATTCTGAGTGGGACGTGGGTGTGTGTATTTAAGCTTACTAGGTGATTCTAATTCATAGCCAGAGTTGAAAACTAGTAGACTAAATGAGCTGTAGGATTTATTCCCTCTCAGCTCAAAGTTCCGTTAATTCTAGAATGTTAGAGTTATTGAGTTTTTAGATAGACTTTAAAAGTTTGGATTTATTTCATAGGCTAAACTGTACTGAGCAAGATGACTTGCTCTAGACCAGCATGTCTCAGTGTCTGCCCGAGCTGGCGTTATGTACGTGCGCATTACTATAAAGAGAATCTAGTCTGTTGTTAGTGGATTCTGTATACATTCAAGCCTCAAACTTTTGCACAGATTACATTTAATGTTCTGCAGGTAGCATATTGTATTTTAACTTAGAAGCATTTAAAGTACCAAAAAACAAAGTCTTATATCCTTCATTAGCTACATCAGTAAATACATCATACAGAGGAGCATAATGACATTGATTTAGCATGTATGAAACTAAATGTGAATTAATTTTATTTTTTATAAATGAGAAAAATGCTTTCATAGGATAGGAAAATCGTGTACCTTTCCCCCCCTTTTCTTTGTGTGTTAAAAAAATTTAGCTTTTTATGCCCAAATTTTCTTCAGGATGAGGACATAACGCTTCAGATAACAGAAAGTGAAGATAATGAGGAAGATGACATGGTTGATGTTATCTGGCGTCAGTTAATCTCAAGCTGCCCGTGGCTTTCAGAACTTGATGAAGGTGCAACAGAAGGAGTTATTAAAGTGTGGAGAAAGGTTGTAGATAGAATCTTCAGCCTGTACAAGCTGTCTTGCAGTGCATATTTTACTTTCCTTAAACTCAATGCCGGTCAGGTAGGTATCCTGGTGTTCGGTTCTAAGAAAATACATTTGACATTTCTGTCCTAGCACACAAAAACAGTATTCTTATTTCTGCCTTTCACCTTTCCCCCTTAGATTCCTTTAGATGAAGATGACCCTAGGCTACATTTAAGTCACAGAGCAGAGCAGAGTACTGATGATGTGATTGTGATGGCAACACTGCGCTTGCTCAGATTGCTCGTCAAACATGCCGGCGAGCTTAGGCAGTATCTGGAACATGGCTTGGAAACAACACCTACTGCTCCATGGAGAGGTAATAGACTAAATAAAATATTTTAGGAAAAATTATTTCGGGGTACGATATATAAGACAATAAAAAAATAGTTTCTTTATGTTTATTATTTCAATGTGTTATAGAATACCTTAACATTAGTTGATAGGACACCATGAACCGCATGTTACATACTCTTCTCTCCCACCTTTCAGAGAACTAGAAGGCTGACAGGCGGCAGGGGCTTTATGAACACAAAATGAATTTTGGAGACAGTAATGAAAATACGTTTCAAAATTTTTGTATTTCCTTTGTTAAAAATTCTCTCTTGTCTTTTACAGGCATTCATAGAAAATACATTTTGCCAGAACATTGTTGAATCACTCTGCATTTTGATTATAGCTCTGTACCCTAACCAAACTTGCAAATCAAAACTATTGTTAGGGTTCTTTGTTATCACAGGGAGAAGTTTGAGGTCCTTAGAACTGATTCAGACACACATCAGGTTTTATGCTTTTGCATCTACTATGTTGACAATTTTTACTGACTTTAAAGTACCCTTCTTTCTTCTTATCCTGAAGGAATTATCCCACAGCTTTTCTCACGCTTAAACCATCCTGAAGTATATGTGCGCCAAAGTATTTGTAACCTTCTCTGCCGAGTGGCTCAAGATTCCCCGCATCTCATATTGTACCCTGCGATTGTGGGCACTATATCACTTAGTACTGAATCGCAGGCTTCAGGTATGGAATATTTAAAATACTGCTACTTTAAGTACAAATTATTTTGCAGATAATGTCTGTTAGGTAAATTTTTTTCAGCTTCCTGTTATAGAGTTGATGGAATTTGTGGTTTTCAGTAATAATGACTATTGTTTATTGAGGTAGTAACTGCTGTGTCTAGCACTAGGGGATGTGCTTTACACATGCTCTTCAGTCTCACAGTAACCCATTTAGGCTTAGAGAAATTGAGTCAATGCTCTCAGGTTCACCGATGAGCTGAGTAAATGGTAGAGAAGGATGAAACCAAGCTCTAGACTCTGGCTGCGAGAAAACTTTACTTATTGAGATTCATTTATTTTTTTTCCTCATTTATCTTCCATTTGCTTATAATATCAATAAATATAAAAGCTTACTTTGTGAAAAGGCAGAATATCCATGATCTTTGGTTAATTTAATGCATGGAAGGCAAATTAGTTAAGTGAGTGCTCTGGAGTTGACTGGACTACCAATGTTTTCCTTAACATATGCACTAGGAGAGACATCCAAAGTGTACCTAATTCTTCCATTTTCTTATAGGAAATAAGTTTTCGTCTGCAATTCCAACTTTACTTGGCAACATTCAAGGAGAAGAGTTGCTGGTTTCTGAATGTGAGGGAGGAAGCCCTCCTGCTTCTCAGGATAGCAATAAGGATGAACCTAAAAGTGGATTAAATGAAGACCAAGCCATGATGCAGGATTGCTACAGCAAAATTGTAGATAAGCTGTCCTCTGCAAACCCAACTATGGTGTTACAGGTACAAAACACAATTTGTATGTTTTTAAGTAGTTTTTATTATATCCCCCCACCACCAAACAACCTGAAAACAAAACCCATAAAAACTGTCATGGAAATGATACTTGAAAAACAAAAAGCCTTTTAGAATAATCGAAATTGGCTTTACAATTCAGTATTGGTTTTATAAATCTGTGTTTATAGAATCACTAATCAAGGTTCTCTGAATATATAAAGAACAAAAGATGCACATGTGGAACTTGTAATTTCTACTGTTTGCAAAACTGCTCTGTGTGAACTTGTAGATGAGCGTATTTGGATGTCCTGTGTGTGCAGGTCCAGATGCTTGTGGCTGAGCTGCGCAGGGTCACTGTTCTCTGGGATGAGCTCTGGTTGGGAGTTCTGTTACAGCAACACATGTATGTCCTGAGACGGATCCAGCAGCTGGAAGATGAGGTGAAGAGAGTCCAGAACAACAACACCTTGCGGAAGTATGTTTTCGTACACTTGTACTCTGAAGATGAAGCTGCCCCCCACCCCCCTTTAATGTAAAATATACAAAACATAAAGTTTGTTATTTTAACCAATTTTAAGTGTATAATTCATTCACATTAAGTATATGTACAGTGTTCTGCAACCAGCACTACTGTTCATTTCAGGAACTTACTCATCCCAAACATAAGCTCTGTACCCACTAAACATTAACTCTCCATTGCCCCTAACCCTAGCGCCTTTTTATTCCTATTCTACTTTCTGTCTCTCTGAATTTGACTACTCTGAGGACCTCATGTAAGTGGAATCAAAGGTATTTGTCCCTTTGTGTCTGGCTTATTTCATTGAGCATGTTTTGAAAGTTCATCCATGTTATAACATGTATTGGAATTTCCTTCCTTCTAGCACTGAGTAACACTCCACTGTATGGACATACCACATTCTGTTTTGCAGTCATGTGTCAGTCGACATTTGGGTTGCTCCTACAACTTTTGGCTATTGAGAACAGTGTTTCTGTGAACATTAGTGTACAAGTATCTGTTTGACCCCCTGTTTTTAATTATTTTGTGTATGATCCAGTAGATTTGCCTGGGTCATATTGTTACTCTATGTTTAACTTGTGGAGGAAGCACCAAACTGTTTTCCTGCACCAGTTTACATTCCCACCAAAAGTGCACGAGTGTTCATTTTCTCCATATCCTCACCAGTATTTGTTATTTCTTGTTTTTTTAATATAGTAGCCATCCTAATGGATGTGAAGTGGTATCTCGTTGTGGTTTTGACCTGCATTTCTCTAACCAGTAATGATGTTGAGCGTCTTTTTGTGTGCCTTTTTGATCATTTGAGTATCTTCTTAGGAGAAATGTCTGTTCAAGTCTTTTTCCCATTTTTGAATTGGGTGTTTGGAGGTTTTGTTCATGTCGATTTAGGAGTTTGCTCTGTGTTCTGGTTATTAACCCCTTTTCAGATATATGATTTGCAAATATTTTTTTCCTATTCTGTGCATTCTTTTCACTCTCTTAATAGAGTAGTTTGTTGCATAGAAGTTGAGTTTGATACATAACCTTGTTTTACTGTTTTTTCTTTTGTTGCCCGTGCTTTGTGCCATATCCAAGAAATCATTCCTAAATCAGGTGTCCAGAAGCCTTTCCCCTACATTTTTTTCTAAGAGTCTTAGATCTTAAGGTCTTTTATCCATTTTGAGTTATTTTTTTACATAATCGTATAAGGAAGGTAAGGGTCCAGCTTCATTCTTTTGCGAGTGGCTATCCAGTTTTCCCAGCTCCAGGTGTTGAAAAGCTGCCTCTTTCATGTGCTGGGTATTTTACAATGCTGTCTTACTAAGTTATTATGCTAATATTTTATTTATTTTTTCTTATTCGTTGATTCTGTTTCCTTACACTAGATGCATTTAAACTGTTTGATGTTTGTAAAACTCTTTATGTCTTCCTGGCCAGGGAAGAGAAAATTGCAATCATGCGTGAAAAGCACACGGCTTTGATGAAGCCCATTGTGTTTGCTTTGGAGCACGTAAGGAGCATCACTGCAGCCCCTGCAGAAACACCTCATGAAAAGTGGTTTCAGGATAACTATGGTGAAGCAATTGAAAATGCTCTTGAAAAGCTGAAGACACCATCAAATCCTGCAAAGCCTGGAAGCAGCTGGATTCCATTTAAAGAGGTACAAAAAAAACCTCAAGAATGCTACTAAAATGGGAAATTTCATATGAGATACAAAATTTAAATATGGGGACTCTCCTTACTTAGAAAGTGAGAGATTTTGTAGGTCCATGGAAGGCAGCCTATGACCAGTTGCTTATAAGGAATGTAGAGAGAGGTGTTTTCTTCATTTTGAGAATTTGGGAGCGAATGGGCCTAAGGCAGCAAACTTTTATCTATAGAGGGTTCGTACTAGGGAAGAATATACTGCAAGAAATTAGTTAAGGAAAGGGTCTGGCCTTGAACTCAATATTGATGGCTTGCTTTATTGTTTTCATAAAAGATTACAAAAATTAATCTTGTACCTATTTAGCTTTTCTTAGGGGTAGTAAATATTTCTAACAGACAAAATATTCACATGTAACATCGGTATTTATAAGTAACTGTTTGAAAATCAATTTTGCATAGGCCGTATGGGGATGATTAGCATATTTAAATATTTGAGAATCCTTACCCTTTTTTTTTTTAAAAGATTTATATTTATTTGAGAGTGAGATAGCACTAGGGAGAGAGAGCGCAAGCCATGAGTAGGGGGCAGAGGGAGAGGGAGAAGCAGGCTCCCGATGGAGCAGGGAGCATAATGTGGAACTTGATCCCAAGACCCCTGGATTGTGATCTGAGCTAAAGGCAGACACTAACCGACTGAGCCACCCAGGCACCTGAGAATCCTTATGTTTTATGTTTTGGTCCCCTTAATCTGTATTTGCTTTGCTTTTTTCTGGTATAGAAACAGCACCATTATTTGGGAAACCTATTTATTACCCTATAGCTTTTTTATTTTTTTATCCTTTCTTTCTCTATCCCTTACCTTTATTGCTCCTGATTTCCTTACTTTAGCAATGAAAAAAGTATTAAAAGGTACAGTGTAGAAACAAAGAGTACACCTGACTTTAAGTGGTAGATGCTATCTAGAGGAAACTAGAATAAATGGTAAATTCATAGTAAATAGCTAGAAGCACAAGACTAGAACACTGACATGAAGGATGAAGTTTGTTGTGTGTGGCCTAGCCAAAACTTTTTTGCTTGCATTCCAATAGCAGTTTCTTGCTTGTCTCCTATTCAATAAATCAACTAAGAAAATCAAAGGAAATGATAACAGGAATACATTTAAAAAAATAATTGTTATTTATTGATGCATTTCTAAAGGATGTATTGTTTAGTTTCTGCCTGTTTTTAAACTTCATATAAATGAGATCATATATATATGTGTGTGTGTGTGTGTATTTGCGTTTATTCTATAATTGATGGGTCAGTATTAGGCTTTTATGATTCACCCATATTTTGTATGCAGCTGAACATTGATATATTATGGGAAAATGCTGCAGTTTATCCATTGTGTCCTGTCTGTAGGTACTTGGAATGTTTCCAGCTGTCCTTTTCCTTTTATGGAACAAAGCTCACTGAGGATTGATTAAATATTTTTCATATGAAAGCAGAGCTCAGAATTAATTCAGGTGCACATTAAGTTAGCTAAAAGTAGGGATACAACTATACATTCGAACCACTCCCTATAAGTTATTAGAAGGGGTTGTGGTGTTAATTCTGCATACTTCAAGTGGTCAGAGCTCTTGAACTGTTACCAGCTTTTCAAGTGGCTTCTAAGGGTCTATCTACTTGACACCCAGCAGCTGTCAGTTTTATCTTTTGCTCTATTGTAAGGACTTAATTGATTTGTTTTCCCATTGATAAAACGTAGCTTAACGTGGGGAATTAGCTTGCTACCAGCCCTAAATTTAGTGATCACAGCAGTGCTTTCCTTCCATCTGCTATGATTGGATTGGTTGTTTGGACAGAGAAGAAGAGAGAGGTCTAAACAAAGTAGAAATCACCTAGATCATATCAACACACCAGTATTTTCTCTCTCAGGATGGCCCAAGTATGTAACATGAAATTAAATGTAGGAACTATAATACGAGATATCTGTATTCGTATTTTAAGTTTACTTTTATGCCAGATTGAATGTGGAAGAAAGTGAAGTGTTGCAGTGATAACATAAACCTGTTTTTCCCCCTCTTATAAATACAGATAATGCTGAGTTTGCAACAGAGAGCACAGAAACGTGCAAGTTATATCTTGCGTCTTGAAGAAATCAGCCCATGGCTGGCTGCCATGACTAACACTGAAATTGCTCTTCCTGGAGAAGTGTCAGCTAGAGACACTGTCACAATCCACAGTGTGGGTGGAACTATCACCATCTTACCTACCAAAACCAAGCCAAAGAAACTTCTCTTTCTAGGGTCAGATGGCAAGAGCTATCCTTATCTTTTCAAAGGTGGGATTTAAAACAAGAGCCTTAATTTGATTATGAATGCTTTGTGTATGAATGTGCTGGGAGAGAATTGTTCCAGGTGAATAGCCTGGATTGTCTTGTATCTTCTGTGATTTTGAATGGAAGTGCTTGGAGGCTGTGTTGTAAGATTTTCCGTTCCCTCTCATCTCTTTGTTTAAGAACTTACATAAGCAGAACTGAGGTACAGCTAATAGTGCTAGTGTCTAATACCTTGTGACTGAATGGAATGTTCTCTAATGGTCCCATTATGCTTCCTTGGCTCTCAGTTCTTGACTGCTACTGTTAATTGAGAGGAAACACAAAAGTGATATATCTGTAACCCCATCCCCAGCCCATTTGGTCACCACTCTAGCTACTTTAAGTTTTGTTTCCATAGGATTAGAAGATTTACATCTGGATGAGAGAATAATGCAATTCCTGTCTATTGTGAATACCATGTTTGCTACAATCAATCGCCAGGAAACACCCCGTTTCCACGCCCGACACTATTCCGTAACGCCACTAGGAACACGATCAGGACTAATCCAGTGGGTGGATGGAGCCACACCCTTATTTGGTCTTTACAAACGATGGCAACAACGGGAAGCTGCCTTACAGGCACAGAAGGTTGATAAATTCAGATATATGTGTACTTTTATTTGAATTTCTGTAAAAACATATATTAGTCTCTTTCTTGTTCTGTGTGAAATACTCATAGGCTTACTGTACTTGAGCATTTTGGTAAGTTTATAAAGGCTATAGAACAGACTTGAAATATCTAGGAAAGTGTTTCTGAGGCATATTTTATAAAAATAAAGTTTTTTTAAAGATTTTATTTATTTATTTGACAGAAAGAGAGGCAGCGAGAGAGGGAACACAAGCGGGGGGAGAGGGAGAGGGAGAAGCACGCTTCCCGCTGAGCAGGGAGCCAGATGTGGGGCTCAATCCCAGAGCGCTGGGATCATGACCTTAGCTGAAGGCCGACGCCCAAGGACTGAGCCATGCAGGCGCCCCTATTATTTTTTTTTTACTAGAGAGTGCCAGAGGGAACGAGCCGCAGAGGGGTGGGGGGAGTGGAGGAGAGGCAGACTTCCTGCTCAGGGACCCCATGCAGGGCTCCGTCACAGGATCACAGAGCCAAGAAGGCAGATGCTTAACTGACTGAGCCACCCTAGGCGCCCCTAGGGTCTTTTAAATTTTTTTTTAAAAAAGATTTTATTTATTTATTTGACAGAGAGACAGCCAGCGAGAGAGAGAGAACTCAAGCAGGGGGAGTGGGAGAGGAAGAAGCAGGCTCCCAGTGGAGGAGCCTGATGTGGGGCTCGATCCCAGAGATCACGCCCTGAGCCGAAGGCAGACGCTTAATGACTGCGCTACCCAGGCGCCCCTGCTTTTAAATTAAATTTACAAATAAGAGAGCTTTGAAAATCAGTTTCTTTTAAGTATGTAAAAAAGCAACTATATTTATAGTTAATTTTAATTACTGTGATGTCATATTTTGTGCCTGTGAAATTTATCATTCTGATTTAGACAAGGGATTTAATTTAGAATTCATTCTAGCTAAGCATCTGAGTGCTTAGTATGTAGGAGCAGTACTAAGTGCTACAGAAATAAAGATAAGTTTTATACAGTCTCAACCTCAGGAGTCCATATCTAGCCAAAATAATTATTCTAAATAGGGTAGGTAGGGGAAGGAGCAAGAATTTGAAAGGGGTCAAGTTTAAAAAATAAGCATAGGAGACTGCAGAACAATTATTGAGGGTTAAATGAGAAATGGGAATTAGGGGCTATCTAAATTTTTGAATGCTGTTAATTTTATATTGATGATTGAGTCATATCAGTAAAGAGTGAAATTTGTGCAAAAGTTAATGACATTTTCAGTAGAATTATATGTTACAAACAAGAATGTAAATGTTGAGTTTTATTGAAGCTCAAGAAAATAGATCAGTAGACTAAGTTTTATATAATAAAGTGGTAGTACTTCATTAAGAGAAAGATAGGTAAGTTGTAAGAAAGATGCATAGTCCAGAGGAATTTGTGCAGTTTGGCCAGGAAGGTGGAGAATGCCACTCGAAAACCAGTTCTTAAAATACTACTTTAAATTGAAAGTAATCTTTATTTAAATAAAGTTGATATTTTTCTTAAATTTTTTTTTAGGCCCAAGATTCCTACCAAACTCCTCAGAATCCTGGAATTGTACCTCGTCCTAGTGAACTTTATTATAGTAAAATTGGCCCTGCTTTAAAAGCAGTTGGACTTAGTCTCGATGTGTCCCGACGGGATTGGCCTCTTCATGTAATGAAGGCGGTATTAGAAGAGTTAATGGAGGCCACCCCCCCAAATCTCCTTGCTAAAGAGCTTTGGTCCTCTTGCACCACACCTGATGAATGGTGGAGAGTCACACAGGTATGTGTTTTGTTTTGGGCTGTAATCAGTATTATTGTTTCTTTTGCCTGCTTCCTGTCTGGTCTGTATTGTTCACTCTCCTCCTCTTCCCCTTCGTCTCGCTCCGGACTTGGTAGTTTAGGACCTGTATTCGAGTCTTACGTTACACTTATTTTCATAAGGCGTGACCATGACTGTGTGAGGGCAGAACAGAGGGGATGATGGATGGAGTGAAAAGAAGAATAAAAGCTTGAGAAGGGGAAAAACTAAGGAGGCTGAAAATAGTTGTTTTTTAAATCCAGCATTAGGACACTAAGTAGGACCAATAAGAACCACAGTGTTGTCTGCTGCTGCTCAGTGCAGAGCCTCTGGGGCCACTTGCAGCATCCCTTAGGAATGCTATTTAGAAATGAGGGAGTGGGATTATGGAATTCTGTAAACTTTGGAGCATCAAGTCCATTTTGGAAGGAAGTTTGCTGATGGTGTTACAACTTGCTCTCCTCACCCCTTCTCCCCTCTTGTTTAGTCTTATGCCAGATCTACTGCAGTCATGTCTATGGTTGGATACATAATTGGCCTTGGAGATAGACATCTGGATAATGTTCTCATAGATATGACGACTGGAGAGGTGGTTCACATAGATTACAATGTTTGCTTTGAAAAAGGTAAAATTAAATTCGACTTTTACATTTATGTGAGGCTCAGATGTTTTTGGTGAAAGGACAAAAATATAACAATTTGTCTTTTCAAGGTAAAAGCCTTAGAGTTCCTGAGAAAGTACCTTTTCGAATGACACAGAATATTGAAACAGCACTGGGTGTAACTGGAGTAGAAGGTGTTTTTAGGCTTTCATGTGAGCAGGTATGTTTTTTCTCTTGCACCTTTTAATGTACCTGTTAAATTAACAAATCTTGTGGAATGAGAAACTACATTTGAGTGAGGAAACTTGTGGCAAAACCTGATTAAAACACCTCTGAAAACAGGTTCTACACATCATGCGGCGTGGCAGAGAGACTCTGCTGACATTGCTGGAGGCCTTTGTGTATGACCCCCTGGTGGACTGGACGGCCGGGGGCGAGGCGGGATTTGCCGGCGCTGTCTATGGTGGAGGTGGCCAGCAGGCTGAGAGCAAGCAGAGCAAGAGAGAGATGGAGCGAGAGATCACCCGTAGCCTCTTTTCTTCCAGAGTAGCTGAAATTAAGGTGAAGGCAATGATAATAAGTCATCACCATCTTTTTACTAGTGTTAACATGTCCACCAAGAAGCTGGGTAAAGCTATCTTTTAATAAAACTATCTTTTAAAAAGTATTTTTGGAAGACTATCATGTATAATACTGAAATGTCAGTGAAATAGGGCGATTTGATGTCTTTTTAGTAGGAAATGCTCCCATACAAAGACACACAATCACACTCTTATTCATTGGAGGTGGGTTAATGATTTGGGGGGAAAATTACACCTTTTTTAATACATTGAAACGTGTTTCCAATGATTATTTTAGGTATTCCTTACTTGGATAGCCTCCCCTCAGTCTTAATTTTAATATCATGGTAGCCAGTGATGCTAACACTATGTTGTGTGGCATGGTGGTAACTACGTGGTGTTATGAGATTTGAGTCTCAGTTTATGACTGTGTGAACTTGAATGCAGTGGTTATCGTTATCTGTAAAATACATGTGCCATCACCCCCTCAGGGTTTAAGTTAAGAGATTTAAATAGAGGG